>NC_043964.1:26161284-26763784 GCF_902148855.1 Sphaeramia orbicularis | reverse complement strand
CTAGCATTGTCTTTGGACATCTTTTGTAGAAAGTGCATCAATATACTGTCTCTGGACGTCCTTTTTGTTTAGAAAGCACTTCAATATGTCCTTCGATATCTTTTTTTGGTCTCAAAAGCACTTCACTATCTGTCTTTAGACATTTATTGTCTTGAAAGTACTTCAACATTTTGTCTTTCGACATTTGGTGAATGCAGAAAAAGCAGCAGCTGCTGAGAGCAGTCCCAAATAGGAAGTTTGTTGTAACTTTGCATCAGCGAATGCTTAGACCTGGGAAAAAGTGTCACATCTGTTCGATCGCTTCTTTAGATCAACAAACAGTCCAAAGATATTGAAAGTTATTCATCCACTGAACCTAATTCCAGGTCACAGTCACCAACTGGATGTAAGGTTACTGATGTAGTTTGTTTTTGAGGACCTACACCTTCTTGGAATGCTTGTTGCTGTCCAACTGCATCAAAACTTTTTGAATACATTCAGATGTGTATCTCAGATCTTTGGGGTAGCTGAAGTTCAGGCTGTAGGTCAGGCCAAGCAGGACCGCTCACCCACTTGCCACATCTCCAAGATCACCAAGTACCTCCACTCCCTCAATGATGATGCCAATATCCTCAGGGGAATCTGTCACCTCTGCTCCATCTTTACGGACAACGTAGATTCCAAGGACCATTTCCTCCATTTCTCTCTTTGCACCTGGATCAACATCCTCAAAATGGAAAGAAAAAGTTCTGAATCAGAACGCAATTCTGAGTAATTTATTACATTAAACCCCCACAAAAAAATGCAATATTTTCCATGAAAAAAACAGTAGATGGATGAAACATTGGTTGTGATTAGGGCCTTAGATTAGCAACAAATCTGATTTGATTTTTTTTTGTAGTGTCAAATACTCCCTCTGGTTTCCCTCGTGTACAAAAATGTCCCATTGACTTCCATTATATACACGCTTTTTAATCTCACTGCCGTTACACTTTATAATTGTACTTTCTCTAGTGTCAACATTATATTTAGAAGAAGACTAGTGATATTTGACATTTTTAGTGTATTCCACCAGTTCATCCATTTTCCCATTGTAGGCAAATGCAAGGAATTGTTAATTTTTTTCTGTTATATTATGGGGCCATAGGACCACCAGAGGGCCCAAATGTGATTTGTGTGTGTCTGTGTGCAAAATCATTTTTAAGTCACTTCCTGTTCTTCCTAACACAATTCACAAATCTGAAATTCACAATTACAGCCTATTGTTACACAATTAATATATTATTGAAATACTTGCCTTGGCTCACGAGCCTTGTGCTTGGAACTAACAGCATTTAATTATAGTTGTTAAAATGCCACTATAAAACCATTACATTTCTGTTAAAATAACAAATATACAAAGACAACTTACGAAACATTCATTCAACTATTTTTTTTTTTTTTTTTTTTACATCCATCAATACGTAACTTCAAGGGGGCCTGCTTCTCAAACAGCATTATACTGCAGTGTAACTGCACACTAGACCATTAATTTTTTGCTGTATTCAGTAACATTTGCTTATTTTTGCATGTGATATAAAGATGCCATGGCATTTGTAAAACTTCTTTTCTGATGAAAATTATTTGGCTTTTTGCACACTAGAGAGTATCCTAAGAGTTTCTATGCCAATCTGTACCACTGAACAATTCTGATGAGGTAAATCTGACCCTGTCAAAATAACAGTTTTACTGTGGACAACAATTTCTGTCTGCTTAGATTTGAAAATTCAGCTCAGTTGAATTTTTTAATGGTGTAATATTAGACAAGACTCCAAGGTGTATTTTATATCAGCTGCCGCAAAGTATGGCCTAAACATAACACTGCTGAATGTAGCCTCAGTTTGTGGCAGTTAGTGCCAATAAAAAAACATCAACAGCACTACATGTCTGAATTCAACACTGATTTTACTGTATAGGTAACATCAATCAATCAATGAGACATTGCTGTTGCTATGATGCTTGTGGCTCTGACTGAGCAACTGTCATACTTAAGAAAGTCTGACTTTTCTAGAACTCATTTGTTTGTGAAATATAATCTTGCATTGTGGGGGTCAGGTAAGATACCTTTGCTATTTCTTTACATTACTTTTTTGCTATGCTGTACTTTCATGCATTAACTGTGTTGTTCTTTTTGGTAGTGGTTGTGGATTTAGTAGTTGGCAGTGCGTGTGTGTGTGTGTGTGTGTGTGTGTGTGTGTGTGTATTACAGTCAGAGACAGACAGGCAGAAACAGAACTGATGCTGTGGGTCACTATAGCAATAACATTAGGCTTAATATGATATGACAAGTATTATAAAGTATTATTTGTTCTATATTTTATTTGTAGTAGTAGCCAATACAAATACTACTACTACTACTACATGATGTTATATTACGCACATTGTAATTGCCGGACAATGATCCAGTCAGTTCTCTTTCTATCTCTATCTCTCTGTAACTCACATGCACACGCGCGCATTCACGCTCTCTCACGCGCACACACGTCCAGGCTTGAGGTTTTCAAACTCGTCACCATTAACCAGTAGAATACTATTACAATACAATTCAAACACCTTGGTTTAAGGTTTCATGATTTAATGCCTCTCTGATTTTAAAATGTGGCGGGCGCGATAAGTTCCATAAGCTATGCCAATGCCTGAGTCCATGCTAGTAACCATGCGCAGAAGTAAAGGGGGGAGAAGGAGGTTTGAATAAAACTTTAAAGCTAGCTCTTATTTCATTATCCTCTGTTCTTAACAGTACTGAGATGAGAGGTAAGCGTAGAGACAGAAGGGAAACAACAGAACATTTGAAAGAACCGGAGGATAAACACACAGGGAATATTTTGGGCAAAGGAAAGGGGAAAATCCCCGTTCTAACATTAATATTACCTGTATACATACCGCCACAGACCTGGCCTTGTTAGCTGGCTCAACTTACAGCTAAGTTCATGTACAAAGGCTACGGACAATAAGCGGTCAACCGTGCAAGCAGCGAAAAATCGATTTGCTTTCTTACTGAACAGACCAGCATAAGCAGAGTTAAGCTAACATTAGCATTAACCTGTTCTGAAATCATGCATCAAATTGACTGTTACACGACCAAATGCAAAATGAAAGTAAAAAAAATACTTATCACCTGTTGTTTCTAAAGCAGCAGTAACTTCCATTGTTAAAATAAATAACGTACTTACCAAAATATCGACGGATAGCTGGTTGGAAAACTGTAGTTAGCTGCAGGTGCCGTCCCGCCAGGTCCAGAGAGGTCAAACGGTCACTTCCTTGCGCACTACTGCGCATGTGCAGAGAGGAACGGTAATCGCACTTGGGCAGGTCATTGACTTTTAAATGCTACGATGGAGTAGTGACAACATATCAATCTTTTTTTTAAATAGAAAGCTGGATATTTCTTTAAACTTCAAAATTGAAGATATTTTACTTGGTTTCTTTATTAATGATTTGCCTGATTGGAAATTGTTTATTCTTAATCTCATTTCCTTATTAGCTAAATTTCATATACATACAGAAACCCAGCTTTGTGGTCTTTAAATCTGATTTGAAATCCTATGTAAACACACTTAACTTTTTCACTAACCCTAAAGCTGTGAAGACTAAAGCCTTATGTGACAAATTTAAGTTGTAATTTATTTATTTGTATTTTTTATTTATTTATTTATTTATTTATTTATTTATTTATTATCCTTTACTTTTATTTTTTTTAATTTACTTACCTATTTATGTAATTGTATTTAATTTCTTCCTGCCTCACCTCGAGCATTATGTTGTGTTTTTTTCTCCATGCCATATTCTGGTCTATGTGTATACGATATTTTGTAAATAAAGTATTAAAAAAAAAAAAAAACACGAGTAGTTACAACACACAAAGCTGAAGGGATCTCAAGGCTCCTTTATCCTGCGTTGTCACTATTTGTTCAAGATTCAACCCTTAAAGACATAAATAAGTTATTCATCAATTTTGCATGGAAAAACAAAAGACATCTCCTCAAAAAAGACATATTTTCAGGATCTAGAAAAGAGGGAGGATCTGAGTCATTGAATTTTATTGATTTAAACAACACATTTAAAATTAAATGGATTAAGGAATGTCTAAAGGCTCCTCAATCTATTTGGTTTTTTATTCCATGCAACATATTTAAAAATGTTGGAGGTTTACATTTTTTGTTTTTTTTTTTCAGAGTGTTTTTTTATTACATATCAAGTCACAGAAAAATATAATACAGTCATTGTTCTTTTTTTGTTTTTAAACCCAAACCCATGAACATTCCCACCCTGTTGCACAAAAAAAAAACAAGGATAATTGACAATAAAAATAATAGATTAAAAAAAAAAAAAAGGAAAGGAAAGGAACATGTCTCTGCAACAGGTATGATATAGATGATGGGAAATAAAACTATAAACCTGATCGGAGGGGTCTATTTAGTGGATAATGGTAGTTTGCACACTAAAAATCTTGAAAGCCAAATGAAAATAAGACCAAAAAATCTTTGCATATGTAATGCAACTAAGTATAATAGCAAATGTGAAGAAAAGGAAGTTATAATACATATGGGAGGGGTCTTTGAGTCTGCATTTAGGAACACAGCAAAAACAAAAAAGGTTATGCAAGTTTACAAATGGAAGTATGTGTAATAGAAAACGGAAAGTAACGGAATATTTCTCCGTAATAGTTATAATGCAGATGGTAGAAATGTGATCAAAACGTGATGGGAAGGGTCTATGTACTGGATGATGGTGGTGCATACAATAACAATCTTGGAAGCAAAATGAAAAATATCAGGAATTTGACCAAAAAGCTAAAAGGTTTTAACTCTCGCAAACACAAATGCAAAGAAGTGTAATGCCAAATGTGAAGAAAAGGAACAGATACATTACTATGGAGGCAAATGAAATAGAAAACCTGATGGGAGGGGTCTATTTACTGGATAATGGTAGGTTTTCAGTCTGGAAATGAAATGGAAAACATCAGGAAAACAAAGAAGAGAAAAAAAAGGTTTTACAAGTGCAAGTAAGTGTAATGGCAAACAGGAAGGAATGGAAGATTTCTCTGTAACAGTTATAATACAGATGGTGGAAAATCTAATGAAAAACCTGACGGTAGAGGTCTATTTACTGGATGATGGTAGGTGACATTATGCACTATGCGTTATGCAAAGGTTTAAATACTTGCAAACCCAGTGTTATGGAGGCAGATTTACTGGTGTGGGTCTTTCTGGGTGGAGTTTGCATGATCCGAGCAGGTTGTCCAGGTTCCTTCCACTGTCCAAACACATGCATCTTAACAGTTAACCCTCAAAGACCTAGAGGCTAAGGTTTTTATTATCATTGTTTTGGTTTAAATAGATGACAGAAAGAGGCATAAATGTGCAAAAACCATCGCATATACATTAATTAAAATACTTTACAAAACAAATCTGCTGTTGCCATAGCAATGCGGCAAAATGTGATGTATTTTTTCCCAAATTTATTGATTCATCATGAAACAGGAAGTAGCTGTAACTCCATTTTCTTTTGTCCACATCAGGTTTAAGATGCTTGCAGAGTAACACCGAACAGGTCATAGTTCGAGGATTCATCATGAAACAGGAAGTTAGAAGGTGAAGGTACTTTACACCAGAGGCTGTGGTTAAATCTTCCATATGTGGCGTCTCTCCAAGTGATTCATGACGTTACTCTTCACACACAAACAGCCGGCGGCGTGTCGTTCATTCATCCGGTGTCCGATGGCGTCCTCATCTGACCTCAACGCTGCACATTTCATCTCCACCTTTTTATTTAATAACTTATTTCTGTTCTTTTAAGACTTTTCTTTGAGTTTCATGGGATGGTTGAAGTACTTTTCCACCCAGAGGGAAACATTAATCCTTCAGTACGTGGACTTTTTTGGCTGGATTTTAACCGCGCTAATGACAAATGATTTTGCTTGAACGCTTTAATGGTCTGGAATTTTTCAGTAGAATTGGAGTTAAAACAATAACCTCAGTCTGTGCAGGACTAAGAGGCTGTAGGACTGGAGGTCTGACATGATCTCCAGTCAAATAATAACACAATAACCTGAGAAATTATAAATAAATGATACAAAATAATGACAACACCAAAGAGTCCAAGAAGAGTCCAGTCAAACCCATGGGATGAATTTATGACATACATTTATGACTACACTTAAGATATTAACGATCAAAGGTGTCAAACTCATTTTAGTTCAAGTTCCACATACAAACCAATATGATCTTAAATGGGTCAAACCAGTAAAATACGATCAGAACTTATAAATAATGACAACTACAATTTTTTCTTTAGGGTGAAAAAAAGTACAAAACCTCCTCTTCTTCCTCTTCTTCCTCTTCCTCCTCCTCCTATTCTGTCTCTTCCTCCTCGTCCTCCTCTTCCTCCTCCTCCTATTCTTCCTCTTCTTCCTCTTCCTCCTCCTCCTATTCTTTCTCCTCCTCCTATTCTTTCTCTTCCTCTTCCTCCTCCTCCTATTCTTCCTCTTCTTCCTCTTCCTCCTCCTCCTATTCTTCCTCCTCCTCCTCTTCCTCCTCCTATTCTTTCTCTTCCTCCTTGTCCTCCTCTTCCTCCTCCTATTCTTCCTCCTCCTATTCTTCCTCTTCCTCCTCCTCCTATTCTTTCTCCTCCTCCTATTCTTTCTCTTCCTCTTCCTCCTCCTCCTATTCTTCCTCTTCTTCCTCTTCCTCTTCCTCCTCCTCCTATTCTTTCTCCTCCTCCTATTCTTTCTCTTCCTCTTCCTCCTCCTCCTATTCTTCCTCTTCTTCCTCTTCCTCTTCCTCCTCCTCCTATCCTTTACACTGATATTTTTGTAATTACCCAGAGGGGAAGGCAAGGGGTGTTGTTTTTGGTTCAGTTTCTTTCTTTCTTTCTTTCTTTCTTTCTTTCTTTCTTAAAACCATTGGTTGAATTCATACTAAATTGGGTTTATATATTTCCAGTGACCCCAGAACACATGTGGTTACATTTTGGGAAAATTAGGTTAAAGTTCAAGTTTTTTATGAATTTTTGAAAATCTTTTTTCTTCTTTGCTTATACTAGACGAAATTTGAAATGTCTATAAAAACATAAATTTTGTTTCAGTGTACTTCAAACTTGGCACATATATAGAAGAAATTGATATGTTGATGTCAGCACATGTATAGACATGATGACATCAGCTGGATCGATGCCAAAATAAGGTACAATATGTGTGAGGGGTGGGGTTTGTTGTACCTGGCACCGCTTGTTTTTTTCTGTTTTTGGTTTTCTTTAAAAGTTCCAATAAACAAAAAAAACCCTCCTCATTTATATTTGATGAACCAGAGGAAAAACTATTAGTTCATGAAAGTAAAAGTCAAGTAGAAGCTGTGTTAATAAATGAAATAGTCAAACATGTTTAGATGTTTCCAAAGCCTCGGTTCAGGTTTGGTTCAGTTTTTTCTGCTCATACACCATCGTACGTGGATTAAACTGGACTCATAATTATATTTAACAAAAGACGAAGACAAACACTGTCCCTGTTTGGCTGTGAATCTCAAGTGGACGTGGTGTTAATTATCACTGTCAACACGCTGGATTTAATTTCTCTTAATGAGCCATAAAGTCGCACCTTAAACCCGATGATTAAAACATGAGGAGCCTGTTTCTGAATCCGCTGGTTAAAATTCCCATCATGCCTCACCTGTCGGACACCTGTGGGAAGGTTAAAGGAGTTAATAATTTAACATGAACTGAAGATGATGCTTCTTCATCACGGTCCAGGATTTTCTGATGAGGTTTTTTTTTTTTTTTTAAATTTCACAAGAGGAGTAAAAGAGAAAAAAAAGTGACAAAGGTTTGATTTGTAGTTTTAATGCTTTATTTATTCAAATGGAATTAAATTATAACTTAATTAGTTAAGACTTAATTTTTACCCTTACATGTCCTAAAATGCCCTTCACCAAATTTTAAAATGAAGCAGCTCAATTTAATGATAAAACACAACTATAGACACAAATAAAACATCTATAACATCTATGTGGCTCAAACATACAAATACAAATCAACCAAATAAATAGCAAATAATAAAAACTGAACAAAACTAATATAAAAAGAAGAGCAAATTGTAGAAATGAAGAAAAAAAAAATTGCAAGTTGCAAAAATAATCAACACAATGAACCAGTAATAACAGAAAAATGAAAACTGAGGAAAGTAATCAACAAATGATGATGATAATAATATTAATAACAGTAACAAGTAATAATAATAATAATAATAATAATAATAATAACAGTAATAATACATCATCATCAATAAAATAAAAAAAATGAACAAAACTAAAGAAAAAACTTCTTTTTTTTTTAATGTTTTAAACAAAAATCAAGAAAATGCCAAAAATAATCAAGAAAATGATCAAAATACTAGAAAATCTTTTTTAAATATTCAAAATAAACCAAAAAAAGCAAAGTAATCAAGTAAGTGAAAAACAATATAATCAGCAAAATGAATAAACTAAATAACATCATCATTAAGACAAATAAAAATTAACTAAATAATCAACAAAATATTTAAATACTATTTCAGTTTTTAAAATAATTCTAATTCTCTATTTACATTAATACCAAATTTCTAATTTTCTTTTATATTCCATTTCTCACTTGTGGTTTTTTTCTACCTGTCTTTTTCTTTACACTTGTGTGTTGTTGTATGCTGCTGCTGTTAACTGTGAAATTTCCCCATGGTGGGAACAATAAAGTCTTATCTTATCTTATCTTAAAATGAACAAAAATGAACAAAATACCTTTAATAGATTTTTATCTTTATTGTTGTAGTTACTGTAGTTTCTTCTTATTATGAAATTCTAGTTAGTTATCTGGTACTAAAGTTTAGTTTTTATTTCGTCGTGTCCGTGTTGATGTTACACATGTACAACTTCTTCATGACTGATTTATGATGATTTTATTCACTGGTTAAAATATGAATAATGTTGAAGGAAATCAAACATCATATATGGTTTTTCTCTCTGTTGTAAATGATAGTTTCTGGTTATTTTTGAGCCTTAAAGGTTCAGTTTGGGTTGTTTCTGTCGACCCACAACACCAAAAACCACAGTGCTTTATTTATCTGTTGTGGAGGTTTTGACATGATAGATGACTAACACTGGATGTAAAATAGAAAAAGTTCATTCTGAGCGGCTGTAGAAACATTCGACACAAACCCTGTGCATGTTTCAGACAACGTGGGGTTAAACCTGTCAGATAAAGGTCGTCTGTACGGTGTGTGTTCTGGTCCAAGTCGATCCACTGGGATTCCATGATGGATCCGGACTGACGTGATGCGACATCAGGGTCATAGAGTGGGGATGACGGCAGATTAAAGCTGCAGATGATGTTGGAACAGCAGACGATGGGTCTGTAGTGATACTCTGTGACCACCAGGAGAGTGAAGTCTCCAAAAATACTTTAACCTTCAGGTGAGCATATTATGTACACTTTACTCTTAATGTTATAAAAGATCAAATTATTTTTCATAATTTGTTCAAAGGTTGTTAATTTTTGCATAATTTTCCAAATTCTGACCCAGCCACTAAAATCAGTACATTGTAAACATGGAAAATTACTGCACTACCACCCTTGTCCAAGGTGAGTAAAAAATGTGTACTGACACATTTTAGAACATGTGACCTAGTACAAAAAATAATAATGCATATGGGCCAATGTTGCTGTTAATCATTGACAATGAATGTGAATATTTTCATAGTTTCTGTATGACTTTACTACATTGAATTGACTCACCAGTAAAGCCCATGGAGTTTGACAAATGACAGTGGATGACGAAACGTATTTTATGTTCAGTTGATGATATATTTTGCTGAAAAAGTCGCTCTTTCTTCAGTTTTCTTTGTTTTGATTTAATAACCTTTGAATTTGCTTTGAGCTTTTATGACATTTTTACATAATCAGAAAGTTAAATTTAGGAAAATACCTGATTATCACTGAAAAATGCAAAATGCAGAGGATTGTGTTTTAGTAAATGGTGATAAAACAGAACTTTAGAAAAATTTCATATGGAAATCACCAGAAAACTAGTTCTATGTCTTTAAGGGTTAAGATATTTGATATCTGATTTTCAAGAGCTGTAATTATGACAATTAAAGCAAAAAGGCTTGAGAGGTTTCACTTAATGTGTAAGGAATGTTTGTATGGTAAAGGAAAAAACTATGAACGATATTCTACTTTTTTACTTTCTTTTTTTTTTTTTTTAATAATGCATCTGTTCATGTACTTGAGCTGGTTATGATTCAGTGCAGTTTTCATGAGACATTTCAGCTGTTTATTGTTGTTCTTAACCCATAAAGACCCAGTGCTACTTTCGTGTCAGTTCCCAAATGAATTTTTCTCTCTATTTAACTTTTCTGAAGTGATTTATTATCATTAGCTACAATATTATCCTCTGGATTTTTCATTTTCAATTAAAATCATGTATTTTCCTATATTTAATTTCGTTGTTTATGAAAACTCAAGAGTAAATTCAAAGGTTATTATATAAAAAAAAAATAAACAAAAAAAAGAAAAAGTGACTTTTTCATTTTTGATTGGGTTAATGGATCAAAAGTTATTACCTCGCCCCCCAAAGGAGAGGCAGGGGTATTGTTTTTGATTCGGTTTGTTTGTTTGTTAACACTCTAGCAGCAAAACTATCAGTTGAATTCATACCAAATTTGGTTTATAGATTGCCAGTGACCCAGAATAGATGTCATTAGATTTTGGGAAAACGGTCAAAATTCAAATTTTTTATGAATTTTTAGAATTTTCCCATTTACTTATAATGGGCTAAATATGTGCGAGGGGTGGGGTTTGTTGTGCCTGGCACCACTTGTTAAACATTTTAGATCAGTAGATGGTTTTGGTTAACAGTGGATGTTTGGGTCTGTATGGGTTCAAATCAGATACTTTTATTTTCCATTGCAGACATATTTCATTCCATCTCTGCAGTCGATCTTGAATCCTGCCATCCTACTCCTTGTGTCATTCATTTGTTTCTTTCACACGTGGTTTTTGTGTTTTTTGATTTCCCCCTTCCTCTTCAGGTGTGTGTAGAGGGTTTACACTCGACTGAACTGAGGAGATTCCTCAGATCCTGCAGCTTATCCCGGGGTCGTGCTGTTCGTCAGAGCAGATTAAGACATCCTGTACTGTATCACTTGCATAACTTTTGACTTCCCAGCATCCCCCTGGAGGCCGATCTCCTCTGCTCTGCAAATCCAAGGCCTCAGGTCCCCTCTCAAACTGCTGACGAGGCATCGAATATTGATTCCCAGTCTCGATGGCAGAGCTGGCAAAGACAGAAGACACACTTCTGCAAATCTGTCACCTTTAATTTTATGAAGCTTTTAAGTGAATGTGCGCGATCACAAAATTACTTTTTTCAGTTTCATTGTTAACGAGAGCTTTTGTCATTTTTATGAGATCCTTTTCTTGGAATAAGGAGCCAATTTAATCATTTCCTCTTGATACTAAACCAAATGAACATGTCTGGTCAAATCAAGAAGCACTAGAATCTGCACTATCTCAATAAAAGGAGATTTCTCTCATATTTCCTGGGAGGAAAAATAGAATTGTACTAGCAAATGTGGTTTACTCTGTTCTGATGAAGGTCCAATGTGGATTTAGGAGGATCTGATTGGATAAATAGTGCAAAATCACACACACACACACAAAAGAATCATAATGTTTTCATCTCTGAATGAGCCTTTTATATCTACAGAGGGAGTTGTTTTCTTTTCTCCACTATCACCATTTCTTCTAATATTATCCTCTGTATTTTGCATTTTCAAGTAAAAATCAGGCATTTTTCTATATTTAATTCACTGATCATGTAGATGTTCATAAAAGCTCAGAGTAAAGTTGAGAGTTATTACATCAAAAACAAAACAAAATACAGACATTCATCAGTCCGTGTAATAAATTAAGTGATCATCAGTGAATTAATGCTTAAAGAAATGAGTCAACGTGATGGAGCACAAAACAGTCTGAGTAAAAAACTGAGGCTCTTTAAGTTACAGGCAAGAAAACCCGATTATTCAATCATTTTCAACCTTTAAAGGGGTCATATTTTGCTAAACCCACTTTTATTAGTCTCTGGTTCATTTATTTGTGTATTTGGGGACCCTAATAGTTCCAGAAGTTTGAATTTGAACCCTCCAGGTGCTGCAGAGCTATCTTTATATTCATTTGGGCAAAAATCAAGTGGATTTCTACAACCTGTTTCAATTCCTGATTAATTTGTTACGTTTTATAACTAGTTATGTTACAACATTTGCACATACAAGGTCAAGACTTCCGACGAACATTTCTCAGAGTATGGAGAGACGGGACAGAGCAGCATGGTTAACAACCTGGAGGGGGTGGGGCATGAATGTGCATTTAAAGGGCCAGCGCTCAAAACGACCTTTCTGGTGTCATTAGTCAGAAATAGGGTTGAAGATGGACCTGTGGAGCTGAATTAATGAAGAATTCAGACCCAAGCAGAGCATTTACAGTTTATGGAGACCACAGGGAAATGTTTGAAAATGCATGATTCCATTTAAAAAAGCAAAATATGACCCCTTTAACCCTTTCATGCATGAATTATGAGAACCTTAGTCAAAAATGTTTTTGTTCCCCATTGGGCATGAAAAAAAACAATGTGATTGAGTTTTGGTTTTGTTTTGTTTTTTCATGGAGTTACAAAAATTTCCATGCATTTAATTTGACAATGAAATAAAAACATTTTTAATGCTGCTAATCTGATGTTTTCTCACATTTGAATATATTCTAATGCTAGTTATTACTCACTTCATAGAGATAATATACAAAAAAAACTTTTTGTCTAACAAATAGTTGATTTACACTAAAGCATGTTATTGCAGATCAGGTTTATCAAGAACAGTGAGGTTGCATTACAGGTATGAATTACAGTGTATGGGATGATGCATAAGTGTCCACTGTGTTTGCTGATATGGAACTAAAACAACAAAACCCATGAATATACAAGAGAACAGCTGGAGAATAACTGTCCACTGTAGTGACCGCTATGCATGAAAGGGTTAAAGACCTAGAACTATTTTATTTATTTTATTTACTGATCATGTAGATGTTCACAGTAAATTCAAAGGTTATTATTATATCAAAACTGAAGAAAAAGTGACTTTTTCAGTTAAATATTTTATTAACTGAATAAAAACTGTCTCCATCCACTGTCATTTATCGATAAATACTGATCACAATATTCTGATGAAAGATAAAAAATTGACCTTCTGGACAAAAACCAAGGTTAAAGAAGATTGAAGACGTTAAAAACACCCAATAAGAAGTTTGCAACTCAATTAATGCCTATAGAAATACAAGATAAATTCATATATAAATGTGCATTAAATTGCTACAGGTTGTTCAACTCTTTACAATATACATTTCTTAACCTATTATAAGACTTAGTTTTAATTGGGTTTGGTCCAGACAAGACAAAGATGGAAGTGACGTGACCAAATTTTACATGTAACAAGAAATGAAAGTAAAACTTTATCATAAAAACCTGATTTCACTGCTGTGTTGTTTGCAGATGTGTAGATTCTGTCGGCTGTGGTCAGGTTGAACTTTTCCTCAGAGTTTGGCAGCTCCTGCCACCATCTGAAAAACACAGGTTTGTAGTAATTGAGGCCACGGTGGATTTGCACGTCTGCGCTCCCAATTAAACTCTGGCCGGTGGATTTCCTCATGTGCTCGGCGTTCAATCTGCCGCTGTGTCTTTGAAATGGTACAGGAGCTTCATCTGGGATTCAGGCTGCGGTTCAGATGAATCTGTGACATACTGTAACCCCCCCCAAACCCCCCTCCCCATTCGTCTGAAGCCATCTGTCTCCTCGGCTGTTACAGAGCAACCGCCATAGATGTGGTTGGAAACACCAGGGTTTGTGTGAGGGATAGGTCTTAAACACTGAAAAACCTCATATTAAGTATTTTTATACCAAAAGAAGGGACATAGTCATAGAGTAGATGGAGGGATTTTGTGGTTTCTGAATAATTCAGTCTAAATTTAACTGGAAAGAAACAATAGAGGATTACAAACGAGACTGACCTTGATCCAGTTCATGTAAACTCTCTGAAGTTCTCAGTGTGGACAAGATCAGTGTTAACAATTCCAAAAATAGTTCATGTGTTTTAGTCAATACATAAATACATACAAAATCTACATGTTTATGGCAACAATAACATGTGTTCACAACAGTATCATTTCACTAAACTTATGCAATATCAGAACATTTATTCCCATTCATAGTTGCATTCATTTTCTTCCAGATCTTGTATTGATGATGTAGAGTCAGTCCACTGTATAAAGTCTTCTCCATTACATACTAAATATTCTCAAAGTGGTTCAAGTATCTTTGGTGTTCATGAATCACTGCAGTAACTATCCAGTGGACAGATCTGAACTATTAGATTAGTTAAATCCAGGTGGAAACGTGGAGATTTAAACATGTTTAGGATGTGTTGGTAGAGAATAATTCAATGTGCGGTGCATTTATAAAATAGCTGAACTAGGCAAAAGAAAACAGCAACTATTTTCGTACATGAAATAATTGTGTGGAGCAAAAATTGGCATGTTAAGGCTTTCTTTGCTGTGGCGTCGAATGAAAGCTGTGGTAGTAGTTGTAAATTAAACGCAGACTACTTAGGAAAAAAATAATACAACACAGCTAGCTAATGAAATGTTACAATTTATTTTTATTATTCTATATGTTTTTGGTGTAGATATAAGTAATACAAGAATGAGTAAGCTTTGATTTTTATGCTGTTTTGGGAACATTCAACTTCTGTGGTAGTTTATGTAAAATGAATCTGCATCACATTTTGCAGGAACCTTATGAAGACGTCCTTCATATCTGGCGAGTGACGTCTTCTGTTTCTACTTTATGTCAAAGTCTTCACTGTTGGATTAAATCAGTTTTCTGCTCCAGTATCGGTTCATTGTGAACTGACGATGTATTCAAAGACTTAAGGTTAGAGAAAGATACTGAGGCTTAGTTTATAACATAAAAAATCCATCAAGAGGAAGCAGGATGCAGCATGTTTATTAATGTTTAACCAAAAAGAGACGCTTTTATTGTCAGAACCAAAGTCGAACAGAGGACTCGGCATGCAGAATCCTCAGACGTCCTCTGTCAGAACCTGGAGGAACGCCAAAGATGATCAAAGCATGAATTATCCTAAAAATGTTTCAATATTTTTAAAGAGTCTTTCACCTGATATTGATTTACAAGGAACTGCTCCTTCTGTGTTAAACTCCACAAACTGAAGAATGGAACTCAACAATCCACACAACTGATGGATGAAATCTTTCAACTTTTAAGCTTCATAGACTTTCTTGATATTTACATTAATCAGACAAAATTTAATTCCAGTGGTTCCTTTTATGTTAGTGTATATTCTACAAATTTGTTTAGTGACGTTTCTTCTGATTTGTCTGGTATCACCTCAACTTACATTTAACATTAAAAACTGTGACTTGATATGCAGGACTATTTACATATCAACAGCCTACGGAAATTAGCAAAATAACCAACAAAATTAACAAAATAACCAACAACTGGAACAAAAATAAGGAAACAATCAACAAAATGGGCAAAAAAAAGACCAAAAATGAACATGATAAAAAAGAAAAAATGAAAAGAATAACCAATAGTATGGAGAATAATAAAGAAAATGAGCAGAATAATCAACAATTAGGACAAAATGGTCAAAAGATGGACAAAAGTTAAGCAAACTCTTAATAAAATGTACAAATTTTTCAACACAATGTGTGAGGATGAGGAGAATAATCCCAAATTTGACAAAGAATACACTGAAAATGAGAAAAATAAGGATAGAATTAAACAATTTGCATATAATAGCCAACAAATTGGACAAAAATTTACAAAAAAACAATAGAACAAAGTTTTTCCGATCCACTGACAGGTCCCATTGGATTGAGAAAATCAACATCAATATTTTGGTTATTTTTTACTTAATTTTAGTCCATTTTGTTCATTGTGTTGACTACTAAGTTCATTTAGTTGACAATCATATTTTTTCTTATTTGTTACATTGATTTATTTAGTTTTTACTTGTTAATTTTGTTAATTTTTATTCATTTTGTTGACAGCCATGTTCTCTTTTTCATTATTCTTGTTAATTTTAGTGTATATTTTGTTCATTTTTGTTCATTGTGTTGACTATTGCATTCATTTTGTTGATTCGTACAGTTTTGGACTCATTTTAATTAATTTGTTGGTTAGTTTAGTCAGTTTTTGTCATTTTTGTTCATTTTGTCGACAAATGAGCATCTGTTTCAGGTATTGGACAAATAAAGCCGATCCATGGAGGTCCACCACTCCACTTCCAGGACTTTAGGGATCTGCTGCTAATGTTTTGGTCCAGATACCATAACACACCTTCAGAGGTCTGGTGGAGTCTAGGCCTTGGGTCAGAGCTTTTTTTTTGTGGAAAAACCTTCACAATATTAAACAGGTAGTACTAATATTCTGCTCCCATAGATGCTGGATTGGTTGAGATCCAGTTGTTCTTTAGATACTTTTGGTAGGTGGGTGATTCTCTGAATTCGGTGCCTTTTGTGTCCCACAAATTTACCTTAAATATTTTCACATGCAGTAAATGACAAAATGCATTTTTAAGCCAGAAATGGAAAGGCCCATGTGTCTTTGACTATAACACACAAACATACTGTGAAAATCATGTTTTTTTTTTGTTTTCTTATGGATTGCTGAAAGTGTGGAGGTCAGCCAAATATGCAT
Source organism: Sphaeramia orbicularis (assembly GCF_902148855.1). Taxonomy (NCBI): domain Eukaryota; kingdom Metazoa; phylum Chordata; class Actinopteri; order Kurtiformes; family Apogonidae; genus Sphaeramia; species Sphaeramia orbicularis. The sequence continues at coordinate 26,746,973 of NC_043964.1, read as the reverse complement.
GTCCAGAGTGACTAAAGTTATATTTTTATTGGATTCAAAACCAAGAATAAACAGTTGTACGCCGAAGTTTTTTATATTGATGAAATGACCTGATTTTTTACTTTAACCTACATAAAAGAAATCTGAGAAAAACACACAATTTACTAATAAAATATCACTATTTAATCGTGTCCCTCAGTTTCACTCAACCCTGTAACAGAACACCAATTCCCCCCCTTTTTAAACATAATGGTACAGTCCAACTTCCTCAGCACCCAGGAAGTGACATCACTCAAGTCTTCTCCAACTGACACTGTAAATAGAGGTAGGTGTTAACATGCTTTCTTTCCTATATGTCATTGTTTTTATTGTCAGACTGGCATTGTCAGGCTCACCTGTTCAACCCTGTTACGTGTATGAATGATATTTAATATTGTTTTGGAAAAATCAAATGATAATGTTCAGGGCCGTTTCAAGATATCTGGGGACCCTGGGCAAGAAAGTAAAGTGAGGCCCCTAATACGCGAAGATGTGGTGGTCGAATCACCGAAGAAGAAAAATTATTATTATTATTATTATTATTATTATTATTATTATTATTATTAGGCCTATTTATTATATAATAATATGCAATTAGTACTGATTGTGGTAGATTTAATAATGATAAGATTTTTTTCCTACACTGTGATGTAACTAATTCCATGTAGCCTGATAAATACCTTCAGCTTGTGAGGAGGTGGCACCGTCACTATCAATTGGTGCTGACAGAAATTTAAGCAAAGCACCTAAAAAAGCAAAAAAAGAAAAGGCATTTGGTGAGTAGGCTTACTTTTGTCCTTATTCTAGAAGTATATGATTAAAATGCGGAGGATTTGATAGTAACTTTACAGGAGAAGAACTTCACTTCCCATAATGCACCAAAATGTAACGTCGGCAAAACTACCTGAGCACATGGTGCAAAGTGTTGTGATGTGTTCATGGGCAAGTGTGGGAAATATAGATAATTACAGAGTTTAAAATGTAGGATTGTGATTACATGGTTCACAGACATGGTTCACAGACACCGCCATTAATTTTTTTTTTTATGTTGTATTTGAATATTCTGAATATTTGACGATTTTGAAAAGTGTTGTAATTTCTTAATTATTCTAATTGTTCCTGAACGCCTCATGTATTGTTTACATGTGCCTCCTTGAACATGAACAGAACTCAGTTCCGCAGTGAGGGCACAGAGCTGATGTGAGGGACTCAAACAAATGTTGGCTACTTTCAGCTAAAATCATCAACCCCGTAACATTCAACCCTGTAACAAAATGGCACCGAATTCAGAGAATCACCCAGGTACTAATATTTGTTATTTTCTGTCTGGATTTATTTATGACACAAATTTAGTCGTCTTTACATTAATGAGAGGACGTTCAGATTGATATAAACACCCTGCAGATTTGGTCACTTCTACTGAACTAAAGTCTAATTTCTTCTACTTTTTACCCATGTATCCGTACTGCTGCTGGATGTTCACCCATTTTCCGCTCATACAGTTTCACTCCTTGTTGATAGGAGTTAAAATGTTTAATCTTAATCCTCCACGTTGTTAAATTTCTACATTTTGTGCTGACGTCTGAACTCCAGGTGCCTTTTCCCTTTGTTCCGCTTCAGTCCACTTTGCTTCGTCTTGTTTTCTCAGCTCGTCGTCCTTGCTCGAGGTCAGTCCTGCCTCGGTTCGTGTGTTCAGTGTACAAATTGATAGCAGGCTCTGGACGTCATATCTAATTAGTCCCGGGTGCCTTGTTCCCCCCCACGTATCCCACCATCTCTCCATGACTTTGGTCCATTAATGCCAACCTCGGCCTCTGATTTGTTCCCACCCAAATGACTTGTCAATAAGGTACTTAATCATGCCACACAAGTGCCAGGAATTCACCTGGCGTTCACATCTCAGATGGTCACGACAAACTCACGCTGTCCAAGGTGATGCACAGGTGTCACCGACAACACCTACAACTTTATTTTTAGTTGTTTCTCACGTCTTACACAGTCTTACCTTCTCCATCTCCACCTGCAGATGAGTTTTATTCTACTCTTTGTATTTTCAACCCTTTTGGGACGATTGTGTCTCCAGTGCCCCAATTTTCAACTGTAACTCCTGAATTGTTGCAGTCGGTGAGCGAGAGACAAAAGATTTTTATTACTTTTAGCAGCGTTTTAGTGAGTTTTTGCTGTGAATTCTGGCTAATATTTGTATATAATAGTGATAGTGCTGTTTTGGAGTGTCCTACTAGTATGTTTTGTTGTGTTTTTGCCAAGTTTTGCTGTTATTTTTTCCACATTTTTCATCTATATTTGTCTAGTTTGTACAGTTCATTAATAGAATGGACACTTAATGAAAAAAAGTGCAAACGAATTTGCTAAAAAGACACTTTATGACACTTTTATTGCAAAAACAACATAAAGAAATCCAGTCTTAAAAGTGTCACATCTGTCCCCAGATGTTAGTCTGGTTTTGTCTGTCTTGTGTGTTTTGTCTGTCACTTCCTGTTTTATTTTGTTAAGTTCTCCTCATGTGTCATGTCTGGTGTCTTTGCTTCCTGTCCCTAATCATTTCTACCTGTGTGATTACCTGTCCCTGCCCTGATTCGCTCCACCTGTGTCTCATTGTCTTCCCTCCCTCTTGTGTATTTAAGCCCTGTGTTTTCCCCTGTCCTGTGCCAGTTCATAATCTCCTTCGTGTGTTACCTACCAGCGGTTTTTGGCTCCTGTTTGCCTGTTTTTTGACCCGGATTGCTTCTCTGACTACTGCCTTTTTGCCCGACCCTTGTCTGTGCCTCTGCCTCCATTGATTCTACGTGTGTCCGACCTTCCTGCCTGTCTTACTGGTACGTGAGCTTGTCTGTCCCCCATGTACTGTTGCCTATCCGTCTGCCTGCCTGTGTATGACCTGGTCTGTTAACTGACTTCCCTCTGCTCTTCCCTAGTCGGATCCCCGATGTGTTTTTTCGGTCCAGACTGTGAGGGTCCGTCTCCGGTCCACTTCACGAGCCCCGTGAAGAATCCTGAGCTCTGTGGCCTCAAGATTCTGTTTATTATCACTGTCAGAGACTTGTCAGTTAACCTTGTGTTTAATAAACACTGTAAACTTTTACGTCTGCCTCTGGGTCTTGCATGTGGGTTCAGTCTCCGTACTCGGATTGTTACAAAAAGGGTTAATGTTAAAGCGACAGAAGAATAAAAAGTTATTAATGTCTACTGTTAAACTGTAATGTGTTTTCCAATTAAAAGTATGAAAATGCATCAGGTTTATATAGATTAAATTGGTCTGCATGTGACCTCTGAACTAAAATTATCTTAACATCCGTGATTGTTAATATCTCCAGTGTAATATTTACATTTCACAAATTCATCCTATGCACCAGATTTGACCCTTTAACGGGCCAGCTTTGGCCTGCTAGCCATATGTTTGACACCCCTGGTTTAATATATATGTTTAACATTAAAACTACTAAAACAATACAGAATAATGTGACAAAATGAAAGAGAATCAGCTTTAGTTGGCCCCAGTTTTAATGTTCATTAACTGAGTGAATCAGAAACACTATCATTTATGATCAGTGGGTTTTTTTTCTGTTTTTGTGTTTGCTTCGACAGCAAAGTTTGACCATATATTTGACACTCCTGCTTCAGATAAAAATAAATATCAATGAATAGATAGAAGTGCTCCAAGAAAAATAGTTGAAAGTCATCAGAGAATCAGATGTAATATGTGTTTTCCCAGTGTCTCGGCGTTCAAAGTCTAATTTCCCTTTTTGTTTTGATGATCAGTGGCAGTAGTTCTCTCCCTGCATCGTCTAAACTAGTCGAGGATGACATGATCTTCTTCACCTGGAGGGATGACTTTCTGGGCAACATGCAAAAAACTCCAACCAATGAAGATGGGTGAAATATGACTTTAATATCCCGTCCGAAGCCAGTTTGTGCCTTTGATAAACAGTACTGTCCTTGGTGTCTGTGTAATCTGAGCCCGTTTGTCTGAAGCGTCTCCAAGGACCGGAGGATACGTCTGTTTTTATGGCGGTATTTACACAGGCGCGACGCCATATTTGTCCTCCTGAAACGTTGGTCTTGCCTCCAAAATGGTCCTGAGATTTACACCCATCCTTGGCCTCCTGTTGCAGTTTTGTTTCTGTCGTGGGCGACCGCTTCGTCCGGTCACGTCTCGAGGGAAGCCTGGAGTCGACCGGTTTAAAGCCGGATAGAGCGTCTGTTTGTGTTTGATTTCGTGGCCGTGGGAACCGAGCAGATCAGGATGGCATCTGGATTCAACCTGAGCTTTTAACTCCTCTGGTTCTGTCTGACTTTTAACTGCTGACGGAGGAGCTTCTGTTCTCTAATTAAAAGAGAAACGTGGCCTGAAAAGGGAAGCGTGGGAATGTTTTCCCATCAGTGGCACTTTTATTTCAAGTTTAAAAAAATCTACTTTAGACTGTTGTGATCTTCATGGGAAAATGGGCATTAAAGGGCCGATTTCTTCTTCGTATTATTATTATTATTATTATTATTATTATTATTATTATTATTAATATTCCAAAAGGTAAAAAACTCCTTGTAGACATTTTATCCACCAGCGCTATACACTGTAAGCCTGGATTTGTATTTACTAAAATGCTTGAATTACAATGCACTTAAATGATTTAAGTTTTATGATGTTACTATAAAATGTTAAGTATATTCTACTAATTTTTAGACATAGTTGAAAGTACAAAAAAGTTTAAGCTGAATGGAATTAAATCACTAAGTTTTAGTCATGACCACACCTTTTTTTTCTTCGCATTGCATTGTGGGTATTGGGCATGTTGTTGAAAATGTGTTATTTTTCTGTGCAGGGGTTCAGCGGGGTTGTGGTGTTAGTGTTAATTTGGATTTGATGTGTGCATGGCAGTGTTTATTGGCCTATTTGTGTTTGTTTTTGTATTTTTGTAGAGCTGCACCATGAGTCAGAGCCATAGGAGGAACAATGGCTTTACTGTTCATCCAAAAATGTTTCTGTACAATGGACATGTTAAGGTCTTGTCAAATTAAAAGCGCTTCCTTTCCTGTACTGACAAATGACATTGAGTTAACTTCCATTCATGTTACAATATATTCAATTGAATAATTTCAGAACTATTTTGGACAGGAATAGGATTCTGAGTTATTGTCTTAAAAAAAGTTGTTTAATCAATGATAAATTAATCTGGCTGCAATTGAGAAAATTAGTCAGTGTAACCTGAAATGCTGAGTTGAATGGTTGGATAGTGGGGTTGATTTTACAACTGATTTAAAGTACAAATAACTTGACTTTTAGTGTTTTCTGCTTAATAGTTTAAGTTCAATACTTTTAGCATTAAAGTTGAGCTTACTTAAACCAATTGATTAGTCGATCATTACTCAAATCATTTAATTGCAATCACTTGCCTCAAATTTTTTGAGTAAACTCTACTTATCCGGGCTTACAGTGTAGAAAATCCAATCCATTATTATTATTAGTAGTAGTAGTAGTAGTATTTACTGATTTCAACAATGACGTTTTCAATGTAACAGGAACTTCCTATAACTTAGACAAACTTTATCCACTTTTCCATGACAGTATGGGCTCAAATTAGGTGTAAATTATCAAATTCCGTGAATTTAAAATAATTTAAATGCACAATTTACTGTTTTATTTTGGATTTTAACCCTCAAAGACTGAAACATCCATGGGAGACAAAAACCACCTACTGATGTGAAATGTTTAACACCTGTCGATTCATTAATCTTATCAATTCTACAGCAGAATACCTGCCCTGTTTCCTCATTTTGACTCTTTTTAATGCACAAAGATGGGAGATTGTGTAGAAAATTGTAATAATTCGAGAAATTTGAGACATTTTTTAAGTTTGACATTACTAAGTCATAAACATGTGAGAAAGGAACACAGTTCTGAGATTTAAATAAGAAGTTTGCAAAAGTCCAGAATTGATTCTTAAGCCATAAAGACCCAAACAGCAACTGACCAAAACCATCTACTGATCTAAAATGTTTAATATCTGTTCATCTACTAATCCTATCAATACATGTAAATAATTGGTGTAAAATACAGTTTGTCATCTTTTCATGGTCATCAGATATGACCCATTTGGACATTCAGAGGCTCCATAGTTACCGTGGAAACACTGTCATCTTCTACAACATTGATTCATCAGTAAAACCCATGGAGTTGGATCAATGACAGTGGATGAGCACATGTGGTTTATGGTAGATGAATGATATATTCAACTGAAAAAGTCACTTTTTCTTCAGTTTTCCTGTTTTAATACTGTTCTGACAGATCCTCCAGGTTCTGTAGATTAGATGTGATCAGATGCACCTGTGTTTCCAACACAGCTGAGGGTCGTTATCCTGAGTGGGTGTGGGTTTAAGGAGGCTGACACTCACTGTGTAGTTTAGTTTTGACCTCTGTGGAGTCCTATATTTGGATCTGTCTTTCCCTTAAAAGAACAGACCAGCATTGCATTTTGGGTTTATTTTGTTTTTCCTCTGCTTCTGCTGACTGTGTTGTTTTTTTTATCCTTTTAATACATCTAGAGGGTGGTGACAGTATCTACCAAAACCACCTTTAAGAACCCTTTCTGGACCATATCAGTATTGTATTTTTTGTTAGTTTCCCTTCGTTCTGCTGAGCTTGATATAAGTGTGGAACGCTGCAAGTGTGTTCCACCAGTCAGCATTCTTCAGAGCACATTTTTGTGGAAATGCATCACAAAGATTTTTCAAAACCCTGGATAAAGTTAAAGTTCCTGCAGTTCAGAATGTGATTTGACATACGTTCTAATTTATAATCATCATCCTCACATTGTCGTATGTTGTTAAACTGTCCAGACATTGTGTGTTCGTCCTGCTGACATTGATATTTCGAGACAAAGTCATCTAATCCTGATTCTTTGACTGTGACGGCTCCTCTCACCACCACAAACTGAAAACCCTCTTGTTTGCCTGAGGAGACGAGTCATTAAGGCTGAATGTAACGGCTCGTCGCTCTGCAACGCGACCAAAGTCATTTCACAACACGTTAAAGTGTATTTTTCATTCACAGAAGTGGCATTGGTATTCACATACTCTGCTTAATAACCATAAAATACTGTGGAAATACGACATACGACAAATAAGAGTTCTGCATTCAAACACTTAAAAATATCAGCAAATGCATGGTACAATACATAGCGTTTCACTCTTAAATCTGATGCACCTGTTTAAGGCTGAATTAATTTAAATAAAAAAGCACATTATTGAAACATTAACAACTGACAATATGTGAAAATCCTAAGTGGAATATTAGTTCATACATCAATTATCATAAAAGGAATGAAACCAGACATTCAGACAATTCATCACTGACAAAAATACCTGAACTACAAATTATTTTTTTTTACAAAACGTAGAAAAATAATAATAATGGATTGGATTTATATAGCGCTTTTCTAAACACCCAAAGCACTTTACATTATTGACCCATTATTCATTCGCTCTCACATTTTCCCTCTGGTGGTGGTAAACTACATCTGTAGCCACAGCTGCCCTGGGACAGGCTGACAGAAGCGTGGCTGCCAATTCGCGCCTTCGGCCCCTCCGACCACCACCAAACATTCATACACCAGTGTGGGTGGCACTGGAGGCAGGGAGGTGAAGTGTCTTGCCCAAGGACACAACAGACTGACTAGGACAGACCGGGATTTGAACCGCCAACCCTTCGGTTATTGGACGACTTGCTTTACCACCTGAGCCACAGCCGCCCCAAAATACAAATTAACACTTAAGTTCTTATAATTTCTGTAATGTGTAATAAATGGAATCAGCTGAAACAAAAACTTATTCATTCTGACCCCAAATTCAACTCATTACCAACACACAAACTATTTTTAATTTATATTAATACATGTATGTTCTTATGAATCAATATAATATTGATATTGGCCATTAGAACTTTACTAAACCAACTAATGTTGGATTTGGACACAAGTGGTTTTTGCCCCTCAGCCAACCTCTGGTCGAAGGGCTATTGTAATCGTTTTGTCGGCTGTCTGTCTGTCCGTTCAGTGACATAATCGCATTATCTGAAGAATGCACTGAGATATCTGCCCCTAATTTATACTGTGGATGCATCTTGGCATGGAGCAGAAGCCTATTGAAAATAAGTGACCTTGACCTACTTTTTCAAGGTCAAATGGTCTTGTGCAGTTATAATATCTGAGTACTTTCAAATCTAAATATGTTTTACAATCTAATCTAAATTATAGGGCAGTAACCTTCAGCAGAATCTTACACTATATTTGGCCGAGGGGGATTAAAATTGAACAGCACGTTATGTTTATTACATGTGCAGATAATGCAAATATTAATAGTGGAGATGATGTCCTGATTAAACCATTGTATTTTTTTTATGTGTATTTTGTTTTGATAAATGTGTTTAAGAGATAAATCAATGAAAAACTCTCATCCACAGGGGTCAGATAAATGTAGCGGAATAAAAACTACAGGATTAGCCTAAAAGGATTAAGCTGCAGAAAGTGACTTAGCTTTAGCTTTGACCATGAAGCAGATTGAGGTCCACAGCGCCTCCTTGTCCTCCTTTGGTGTCACTTTTTCTTATTTTATGTGGCATTTATGTTTGTTTTATTCAAGGACCAGTGCATTCCCTCACAAATGCACATTTAATGACATGTTATCATAATTAATACTGTTTCCATTGCATTTATTTACCTTTTACACCAACTCTCCCATGTTCTTTTTTATTTACTTATTTCTTCTCAAATGTTTTTTTTTTTTTTTTTGTTTTTTTTTTCATTCTTTTCACATGTTTTTAATCCACAAATTTAAAAATCTCAAAAACTTATGGATGAAAATATGTTTCTTTAACCCTTTCATGCATTGTGGTCACTACAGTGGACAGTTACTCGACAGCTTTACTCTTGTATATTCATGGGTTTTGTTGTTTTAGTTCCATATCAACCAACCTAGTGGACACTTATGCATCATCTCATAAACTGCAATTCATACCATTACTGTAACTTTGCTGTTCTTGATTGGTTCTTGAGTGGAAATCAATTGTTAATATTTATTTCTTGCATATTATCTGCATGAAGTGAGTAATAACTAGTATTAGAATATGTTAAAATGTGAGAAAACATCAGATTAGCTGCATTAAACATGGTTTCATTTCAGTGTTTTCATATCACTTTATGATATTGGGTTTTAAATACATGTTTCTTTACTTCAAGAATAAAATTCATGGTGTAGCTGAGTGGACATTTTTGTAACTCCATGAAAAACAGGTTGATTTAAAAAAAAAAAATTTCAATCACATTGTTTTTTTTTCATGCCTAAAGAGGAATAAAAACACTCAGGAAAAAAAAATCTTGATTAAGGTTCTCATAATTCATGCATGAAAGGGTTAAAAAGTTTCATAAATTAGCCTCTGGGATGTAACGGAATAAAAGGCTAAAGCTGCAGAAAGTGACTTAGCTTTAACCATAAAGCAGATTTTGCTCCACAGCGCCTCCTCCTCCTCCTCCTCTTCCATGTGCAGTGTTTGTTCGCTGTGACGCTGATCTACAAGAATACAAAGCGGATGTAACACCTCGTGACAGATGCGCGCCTCCAATTTACTGGGAAACTAATCAGTCTGGGAGAACTAGCCACTGGTGCTAAGTGGGATTCATCAGGCCTGTGATTAGTGTCATCAGCTGCTTTAACCAGGTAGCTTCACGCCGCAATGATCAATGCTAATGTACGTTCAGACCCCAGTGCACTCAGTAATTATGGGATATTTGCCCAGTGCGTTATGGATGGGGACATTACTGCTCGTCTCGCTGCTGTTCCTCATCCATTGTCCCGGGCCTCGGTGGCGTTTTGCAGAAACTGGGCCTCGGAGGACGAGTCGTGTCGGCGGTGGACTGTCCTCCAGACCTGAGGAGCAGATGGACCACGACCATGAATCAAAGACCTTCAGCTGTCGGACACAGACTCTGAGGAAACCAGGCTGTGGTTTAAACACCTATGAGTCTTATAGACACGACCGATGACGTGGTGCATTATGGGTTGGTCCAGAGGCCTCCTAACTGAACACCTACATAAAATAATATTAGTTCAATTAAACATCACACTAAACTACAGCCCAATATCAGAGTTAGTTTTTGGGATATTCAGACTTTGAAATGAGGTGTGACTGTGCAAACAAGAGGTTCAGACAGTTTACTTTTCAAATATTCACTGATAAATGCATGAAAATTTCAAGAGTTGCTCTAATGTCTATAAAAAGAAAATCCACAGTTGTATCTTTACCACATTATAAATTGTAACATTAAGTGTTTTCATCCAAATATGCATCCAAATTTGAACAGATTGTCTAAGACACTAGCAAAACAAAAAATGCTAATTTGAGTGTTTCATCCATAACTTATCAAGAAAAGTAGGTGTGTTGTATTTTTATTAATATTAGTTGTAGTAGTGGTAGATTTTGCAGTTGGCATGAAAATGTCATGTCTAACACAATGTTTTAATGGGATGCAATCAACTTTTTACTGCTTCACAGATAAAGATTAGTGTTTAAGTTTTTGGGGGTTTTTGTCTTTTTCTTCATGTCTATTTCTGTCACTTTTTCTTTTATGTGACATTTGTTTGCTTTATTCAAGGGCTAGTGCATTTCCCCACAAACACATTTAATTACACATAATCATAATTTATTCTGTTTTCTTTGTATTTATTTAACTTTTTACACCAACTCTCCCATGTGTTGTTTTTTTTAATTTACTTATGTTTTTCCAATTTTCACTCTTTTCACATGTTTTAATGGACAATTTTTTTAAAAAAATCCCATAAAAATACATGGATGGAAATATGTTTCTATAAAGTTTCTATAAATTAATGTGGATTCTTTACAACAGCTTTAGTTTTCTCACCTTTTAGCCTCAGGAATGATGTTTAGTTGATATTATATTCAATATTTAGATTTTACCTTTTACATTCTCTTAGAAATATTTTAAATCTTCTCTTGTTTATTTTTACAGACAAATTTGTCATATTTACCTTCTTTTTCCTAGAAGAGGATGTTGATGGTTATTGTCATTAAATAAAACAACTAGTTTATAATCTTCAGTTTCACATTATGATTTCTTTTGATGCATTAATGTGTTTTGTATTAAATTGTATTTTTCAAACTCATACAAGGTTGTTTTTAATTTTTCAGTTTTTTTTGTCCCTATCTTACCAGTTATACTGCTGCTTATTTGCTTATTTCTTGGCTTTGTCTCACTGCATTATACAGTGTATGTGCAAAAAAAAAAAAAAAAAAAAAGTACACAAATAACATTAATTCTATTTTTTAATATATTTTTGCTGTTTTCTCCCACAGATATTATCTTCAGCATTGTTACTAAACTTTGAATATAAATAAATACGAGACATTATCCAGAAGCCTACAGATAAATGTGTTTTTATTGAAGCAGTTTAAGTAAAATTATATATTTTTGTAAGATTTCTTGTGGCTCTGTGTTAAAATAATAAATTTGTCTTAAACAGGACAAATAAAGAGTAAAACATGAACTACACAGTGGAGGATAAACTCAGTTGAATCTTGGAAGATGCACAATGTTTCCTACAAACTGAATCCAGATTGTTGCTGGTTTTCCTGGGTTTCGGGGCCCATCGTGGTTCATCGTGGCCCCGAGCAGCAGCTTATTGTTGTGGAAACAGACTTTGTGTTGTGTTTGGAGACGCCGAGGACAGACGGCAGCTCGGCGCCGTCGGATCCGCTGGGAGCTTTGGCACTAATTGTGTGTGAGAGGAGGATTGTTTTGGCTGTAATGAAGGATCTGTTTGTTCACCCTGTGACCTTGTTCATTGAGTGGGAGTTCGTCCACTCACTGAGCGCCAGATGACAGCGTCTCTGCATCGTAGGAAACACGAATAGATGGAGACGAAACACGTTATCAGTGTGAACACATTTCTGAATGTCACGGCTGAGGGTATTGTCGCATAAATCGAACTTGACACCAGAACGTCCGGACAGACTTTGGTAAAAATGTAACCTCATGGTGTGAGCATTACCTCGTTCCAAACAAATCTGAATAAAAATCTGAAAAATGGAAGATGAACCACAAAGAATAGTGTTAGACTACAACTCCCAGGGTGCATTTCACCCAATCACACAGCTTTACATCCTGTTTCTGTAAAATGAACTCTACTTCAGAGTTAAATTCAGATTTCTCTGTATTGGAACAGTTTGAGGCAACAAAGGCTGAGGCTCATGGGTATTGTAGTTTGTAGAGTCCCTAGATGTATGAAGAAACTTGGACAAAAGAGAGAGAGGTTTTTTTTTAATTGTGCTAAATCCAGAGAAAGGTCTGTCTGAACACATTATCATTGCTTTTCAGTGAAAATCAGGTGTTTTCCAATATTTAACTCACTGTTCAGAGATGTTCAGAAAAGCTCAGTAAATTCATAGGTTACACTGGTCTATAAGGAAAATGCTTCCAGAATAAAAGTAACGAAATTTTACCACATGAGAGTCCCTGATAAAGAAAAGTCAAGTCAAAAATGCTGGTTGGCTGAATTTTCCAAGATACAGCCTAGGGTCAAAATGTGAAATTCAAGAATTAACAAGAGAATGGGTTTGACTCAAAAGGAATATTTGTCTCAGAGCGACAAGATCTACTTCAAAACACTGTCTGCACATTAGAATACATTCACTTTACAGGTTCTATTTAGTGGAAGATTTATATAACTATTATATAAATGTACATAAACCAATATATATGTGTAATAACACTTTATCATATACCTTGAAAACATCAGCAAACCGGCACTTTTGTCATTTATTTTCCAATTAATCTTATTAAAATACGTAACATTTAGCACATTTATTGTCTGAAGTAAATCATTTCTAAAAAAAATTGCAGACCAGTGTTATCAGAACAGAGAGAAGTGAGGAAAAAGTTATCTTTCATGGCAATATATCATGAAATGAACATTAAACCAAGTCTCCATCCACTGTCATTGATCCTGGTGAATCAATGACAGTGTTTTACTGGTGAATCAATGTTGTAGAAGACGTTGGTGTTTCCACATTCACTACGGAGCCTCTGAACATCCAAATGGGTCATATCTGATGACCATGAAAAGATGACAAACTGTATTTTACACTATTTATTTAGAAGTTTTGATATGATTAGTGGCTCTAAAGGTTTTAAACAGTTTAGTCTTGTTTGGGTTTTTGAGGGTTAAAATGTACAGGGTGGGGAAGCAAAATTTACAATATTTTGAGGCAGGGATTGAAAGACAGTGTATGACCAATTAGTTTATTGAAAGTCATGAGAATTTATTTGCCACAAGAAAATTTACATAATAGAAAATGTTTTTATTCTATGTGTCCTCCTTCTTTCTCAATAACTGCCTTCACACGCTTCCTGAAACTTGCGCAAGTATTCCTCAAATATTCGGGTGACAACTTCTCCCATTCTTCTTTAATAGTATCTTCCAGACTTTCTCGTAATAGTTTTGCTCATAGTCATTCTCTTCTTTACATTATAAACAGTCTTTATGGACACTCCAACTATTTTTGAAATCTCCTTTGGTGTGACGAGTGCATTCAGCAAATCACACACTCTTTGACGTTTGCTTTCCTGATTACTCATATGGGCAAAAGTTTCTGAAAAGGTATGGATAATAGTGTTAGGTATGATTATGACATCAATATATGTTTGGTTTCAAAACAATTGACGTAGTGCCTGCTGAGAAAAAACAACTAAATGTTCATTGTAAATTTTGCTTCCCCACCCTGTATGTACTGTATGTTTTGTACTTTTATGGGAAATGCATCATTTACCTTACTGGTCGAAGATGCTAAGGAATGCTGAGGCCAGGTATAACAAAATGAAGTTATACTAAATTAATGCAGAAATTAAGTTTCCCCCAATGGCCTAAACTGTTTCTCCCCTGAGAGCTGAGGAAGCAGCAGGTGCTTCTCAAATCTACTCCCCCTGCAGTCAAAACATCTTCCATGGCCAGGACAACAGTAGGACTTGGACTGATAAGAACTGATAAGACTGAACTGAAATGAAAGGACAATATGACCCACTGGAGTCTCTTTATCTTCGCACACACATTCCACTATTATTACACAGTTCAAGTATATTCCCTACCCTCATTTTTTTCACATCTGCTGTCTGCCTAATGTTCACGCTGTCCCCCAATTCCCTTTAAATCCATGAAAAAATTCCAGCATGTGTCCACGTGTACTGTGTGAAAACTGTATGATGTCTTAGATTTGTGCTTTGCATTATCTTCTGTTCTTCACTGCAATTTTCGAAGAAAGGGTTTTGTGGTAGCGTTCTAGTTGTACTCTGTACTAGGAGCAGCGGCCCAGTGTCCCTAATCATCGCACTCAGTTTCGTTTGATGTAGTCTGTACTGTCAAATGACAATAAAGGCAATTCTGATTCTGATTTAAATACATATTACAAGTGGAAAACCTTAGAAGGAGGAGGTTGGGGACAAAAAATAATAGATTTACAACATATAACTTTGATTTCTCTCTTTTTTCTTCTCATTGCAGTCATTTGCATCATATTTCCAGATTCCTTCAATGTTTCCACACAGGTTTTTATGCATAAAAATGACACAAAATGGCACCCATTGTTCTTTTACAAAACAAACTTTCTTCTCTAAAATAATCTGCACAGAAATGCATAATGAAAATGATTACCTGCAGCACTAGAGTGAAGGATTTAAAGACTTTAGATGACAGTGTGAGTAACGTCCAAATAGAAACGGGAAATTATGTATTCTGTGGATCTTTGTAGTTCTATAAATATTCTGTTGGATCGTACTGTGATGAAGCCCGGTAATAGAGTTTATATTAGAGCAGTAGATTTTCTAATGGACAGGAAGTGACATCAGCGCTGTGGTGTCTCTCTTTCTACTTGTTTTTTTTTTCTGCTTCTTGGATTGGATTTGAGATTGATGACCTTCTGTGACAATGAAATCTCATTATCCACAGTGTCAGGCTTCAGCTTCCACAAATCCTTCCTGGGTGCATGTTAGACCAGAGTCATTCTTCTCTCAGGTCGAAGCCTTGAAGGGCCGATCGATGATGGAGACGTCGACGAGGCTGTTTCTGAACAGAACGGTCGAGGCCGAGCCAGAAATCATAAACGTAAAATAGGGGTGTCAAACATACGGCCTGTGGGCCAAAAGCGGCCTGCCAAAAGGTCTGATCCGGCCTGTCGGAAGAATTTATAAAGTGCAAAAATTACACTGAAGATATGAAACGTCAAAGGTGTCAAACTCCTTTTAGTTCTGGGGCCACATACAGACCAATGTGACCTCGAGAGAAATGATAACACAATGGCCTATGAATAATTTTTTAGGTTTAATATGAAAAACTAAAATTATATCATGAATATATTTATGTTTACATATATATACTCAGTGCCAATGAAAACGCAACACTTGAAGATTCTTATATTTTTTTAAATCAGTGAGGATTTTATTCCATAAGCTCTTTGGAATTAATCATAGGCCATTTCTATACAGTAAAAATAAAAAATCACATCCAAATTTGTTGACAAAAAATAAAGATGGAGAAAAAAACTCAAGGACCCCCAAAACCAAAAGTCACAAAGCGGTCCAGGAGGTGCTGCAGCTCAATGTAGCGATCCTGCTGTGGCGTGGTCACACGTGCTCGTCCAGGGCGAGTTCTGTCTGCAGTTGAGCCAGTTTCTTCATGCCTCTGTTACATCCTGACTATAGTGGACACATTGCATCCAAAACGGCGCGCCACCTGCCGAGCAGAGATTCCGGCCTCCAGGAGCCCCATAGCATGGCATCTTTGGTCACGTGTCAGTCTAAGCATCGCTGAGTTATTGCAAATGATTTTGGTGCTTTTCAACTTGCCTTTATATACAGAACATGACCACTCCTTAACTGACCACAATTCCTTAAGTTGAGCAGTTCATTGCTGAGCAATGAGAAAAACAAGTCTTATGAATGCAGACAAGTTCATTCAAGCGTGACAATAGCTCAACCCGTCTCAGGTTGTTAAGAAATTGTCTGGGATTATCTTATACAGGTGAAACTTAAACATATTGATGCAGCTCAGGAACAATAAAACACATTCAAGTGTTGCGTTTTCATTGGCACTGAGTATACAAACAAACACAATAAAATGTGAATAACCTGAACAAGTATGAACAACCAGAAATGTCTTAAGAATACAATACTTACAATACTTCAGTACAATTTTCATGATATTCTGCCTTTTACTGTTTTGTCTTTTCAGAGCCACTGTGATCTGTAAGTTGTAATGCACATGTGTAAATGCTAAACTGAGGCATAATTTTACTTTTTCCGCACTTAAACAAACTCAACAAGTGGTGCCAGGCACAACAAACTCCACCCCTTGCACATAGTGTAACTTATTTTAGCATCAGTCCAGCTGATGTCATCATGCATGTGCTGATGTCAGTATATCACTTGCCTCTATATATGTGCCAAGTTTGAAGTACATTGAAACAAAATTTATGTTTTTACCAACATTTGAAATTTCGCCCATTATAAGTAAATGGGAGAAGAAAAAAGATTTTAAAAATTCATTAAAAATTTGAATGAATTAATGAATGAATGTTTATTTCAGTTAAATACAAAATACAAAACACATATATATTAAAAAAAAAAAAAAAACAACAACAAAACAAAACACCTACATATTAAAAAAAACAAACAAACATAAAATTAACACATTTTGTAACTGAAAAAGGAAGAAGCTGAAGCCGGAGGCTTATTTCTGCTTCTCCTATTCACATCCTTAGTCCATGTCCACACCTTAAGTTGCAGAAGATAAATACTTAAACTTAAATTTTACTACATTCAGTGTAATAAGTTATTTTGTAATCATATTACATTCATAGCCCTTCATAATTTGGCCAATTAAATTCTTTTTGAAACTCAACAGTGAGCTACACAATTTCACTTCATCTTTCAATTCGTTCCATAGCTTGACACCAATAACTGAAACACTGTGATATTTAAGGTTTGTTCTTACTTTACATTTTTCAAACACAAACATCCCTCTTAAATTATAATGTCCTTCTCTTAACTTAAAAATTTTCTGAATACAAAAAGGAAGGTGTTTACTTTTAACGTGAAACATAAATTCCATTGTTTTTAAATATACAATGTCAAGAAATTTTAGTAAACCAGATTCTACAAAAAGTGGATTACTTGATTGGAGATAACCAGCATTATTTATGACTCTAATGGCTTTTTTTTTGGAGTTTAATTATTGGGTCTATATTAGTTTTATACACATTGCCCCATATTTCCACACAGTATGACATATATGGCATTACAAGTGAACAATACAACATATGCAAACATTTTTTGCTTAACAAGTCTCGAGTTTTATAAAGAATCGCAACAGCTTTGGACATTTTGTGTTTGATATATTCTATTTGTGGTTTCCAACAGAGTTTATGGTCAATAATCACTCCCAAAAATTTTGTTTCATACACCCTTTCAATTTCAATTTCATTAATTTTCAGTTTTATATCATCACTTCCCCTAGCACCACCAAAAACCATAAATTTTGTTTTATCTTCATTAAGTGATAACTTACTAACATCAAACCATTTTTTTTAACTTGCTCAATTCCTTTTCCACAGTTTCTAATATTTGTTTCATATTTACTCCCGAATAAAGCAAATTAGTATCATCTGCAAATATTAAAAATTAAAAATTTTAACTTAGACCTACTTTTCCCAAAATGTAATCACATGTATTCTGGGTCACTGGCAATCTATAAACCCAATTTGGAATGAATTCAACCAATAGTTTTGCTGCTACAGTGTTAACAAAGAAACAAACTGAACCAAAAACAATACCCCTTGCCTCCCCTTCAGGGTGCGAGTCAAAAACTTGTATAAAATTATTTATAGTTGATTATGTTATTATTTTACTGGTTTAGCCCACTTCAGATCTTGTTGGGTTGTACGTGGCCCCTGAACTAAAATGAGTCTGACAGCCCTGACGTAAAACATCTCAGAATGGACACACACCGGTTTGTTCTGCTTTTTGCTTTACAGATGTTCGTCTCAGATTGAATTTGGAAAATTTCTGATCTGATCAAACTTCTTAAATTTAGTTCAGTGAAATTGTAACAAGCGAAGAGTATATATTCATCAAGTCCCATTAGTTAACCCTCGTGGATCCATGTGCAAAAAACTGTTTTAAAATCATCATATATCAATATTTTTTCTGACATAAACCACTTCAGATCTGCTCAAAACTAACAAATGTTGCTGGTGATTAGAGCCTTGGATATGTCAAAAAGGAGCAACAATATTGATTTCATTCCATTAGTAGTTTTTATGTATGTGAAAAAAATTGACTTTCAATGTAAGTCAATGTGTCATTTTATTCATGAGGGTCCTGCACTGAACAAAAGTAATACTGCAATGAAATCAGTGTTACTGATAATATTGGACATGTCTAGGACTGTGATATAAAACAATAAGCTTCCCACCCTCCCTCTTATCTTGGTAAAATGTACTGGACCATTTGTAAATTAGAAAACCTAGTGAATTCCACAAATCTATCGGTATGAACAAAATAAGAGTAAATAATTGCTTCATACATGAGGTCCAATGTGAGTAAATTAACCCTTTCATGCATAGTGGTCACTACAGTGGACAGTTATTCTTCAGCTGTTCTCTTGTATATTCATGGGTTTTGTTGTTTTGGTTCCATATCAGCCAACACAGTGGACACTCATACATCATCCTGTACACTGACATTCAGACCATTTCTGTAACTTTGCTGTTCTTGATAAATCTGATCTGCAGTAACATGTTTGAGTGGAAATCAATTTCTAATTGTTATGACACTGTAATTAACCATTTTCTGAAACAAAAACTTGTTTTGTTTGGTTTTGTTTGGTTTTGCATATCCTCCTGAGACCCAGCAATGCAATGTGTCCTCTATGGGGGACAAAAGTTTGACAGTTTGACTAAAATGCTGTCCATTGCAAAGGACATTCCATTAAAAAAAATCAATCAATAAATAGCAATTATTTTAAAAATGTATCTGAAAAACCTTGCATTATGCAGTTTCCAATCAAGACAATTTTTTAGTGTAAAAAAGCTAAAATTGTCAATTTCCTGGGTCTCAGAGGATATTATCTCCATGAAGTGAGTAATAACTAGTATTAGAGTATGTTAAAATGGGAGAAAACATCAGCTACATGAAAAATGTTATTATTTCATAGTTTTCACACAGTATATCACTTTCTGATGATGAGTTTTAAATACATGATTCTTTGCTTCAAAAATTAAAAGCATGGCGTCCAGCTGAGTGGACATTTTTGTAACTCCACAAAAAATAGGTTCATAAAAAAAATTCACTTGCATTGTTTTTTTTCATGCCTAAAGAGGAATAAAAACACTCAAGAAAAAATATTAACTAAGGTTCTCATAATTCATGCATGAAAAAAATAAATAATAAATAGAATGAGCTTCATTTTCCCCCAGTTTTAATGTTCATGAATTGGATGAATCAGAAACACTCAACGTTTTTGTTTCTGTCTTTCTGCTTTTGCTTCGACGGCAAAGTTCGTTTACGATTCTGATTACGACTTGAATAGGACGGAGGTTAATCCAGTTACGTTTCATTTGTCATTAAGTCGTGGAGGAACCGGCGAGGGATTCCTCTGGCAGCGAGTGTGTAAGTCTAAGCAGAAAGACTAAGTGAGTGTTTGTGGGAAGAGGCTTCTGGGAAGTCGCGCCATGACAAAAATAAAACTAATACGAGTCTTTGGGCAGTAAGAGACAGACTCATTTCCAGCTGATAAAACGCTGGTTCGTCCTCTCAGCTGTCCTGTTTACTGCTGCTCATAAAACGCCACAGAAAGGTTCGGCAAACGAGTCAAAGTCTCATTTTTATTGGCCATTAGTTGTTTTTTTTTCCACCTGTCCAAAGATGTTATTACTTCCTCTTCCTTCTCCTCCGCCTTCAGCATCTTCACTCCAAATCTTTCAACTTCAGGATCATTCCAGGAATTACCCCGAATTGATATCGCGCTATTTGTATGTGTGTGTGTGTGTGTTTTTCTTGTAAGTGAAATGAATGCGGCCTCCGACACACAACTACCAAACCCAGCCCGTCTCGTCTCACTGAACATAATAATTCATGTCATTCAAGTCTGGCATCATCTTTAGTTATAGAGCAGACAATATGGGTCAACGGTTCACCAGGAAATAGACATAACCACACAACCCACCAGGAAATAGATACAAGAGTACAACTCACCAGGAAATAGACACAACCGTTCAACTCACCAGGGACTAGACCAGGGGTGTCAAACTCATTTTAGTTCAGGGGCCACACTCAGCTAAATTTGATCTGAAGTGGACCGAACCAGTAAAATAAGAACATAATAATATATAAATAATGTCAACTCCAAACTTTTCCCTGTGTTTTAGAGCGAAAAGAGTACATTTACATTATGAAAAGGTTTACATCTACAAACTATCCTTTCAAAAGATGTGAATAACATGAACAAACTGAAAAAATAAGTGTAATTTTAACAATTTTCTGCCTCAGTTTATCATTTACACATGTACATTATAACTTACAGATCACAGTGGATCTACAGATACACAAAACATTGAATAAGAGGCAGAATATTGTTAAAATTGTACTTACTTCTCTTAAGACATTTCAGGTTGTTCATATTTGTTCAGGTTATTCACATTTTTTGCAAAATTATACTTTGTTTTAGTGTAAATACATGAAAATATTTACACTTACAAAGAGAAAAATTTGGAGTTGTCATTATTTACATGTTATTATGATAGTATTTTGCTGGTTCTGCCCATTTGAGATTGAATTGGTCTGAATGTGGATCCCGAACTAAAAGGATTGTTAATATCTTAGTGTAATTTTTGCATTTCACAAATTCATCCCAAGGGACTGGACACTTTGGCGGGCCGGATTTGGCCCCTGATGTTTGGCATGTTTGACACCTGTTGACTAGACACAACTGTACAACTCACCAAAGAATAGACACAACTGTACAACTCACCAGGAAATAGACATAACCGTATAAATCACCAGAGAATAGACACAACTGTACAGCTCACCAGGAAATAGACATAACCATATAAATCACCAGAGAATAGACACAACTGTACAACTCACCAGGAAATAGACATAACCATAGAAATCACCAGAGAATAGAAACAACTGTACAACTCACCAGGAAATAGACATAACCGTATAAATCACCAGAGAATAGACACAACTGTACAACTCACCAGGAAATAGACATAACCGTATAAATCACCAGAGAATAGACACAACTGTACAACTCACCAGGAAATAGACATAACCATATAAATCACCAGAGAATAGAAACAACTGTACAACTCACCAGGAAATAGACACAACCGCACAAACTCCAAGTATCATGAGTATGACAACGTTGAAACCTGAAATCTTAAGGAGGAAAAATTTCAACTTTCAGCATGAGCTAATCAGTGTAAAAACACAGTTTGGAGAGAAAAAGCTGCATGATGACAAAACCACAAAACATGGATCTCACTTATTTTTTGTTTTTGTGCATTTTTACACTATTATACACACTAAAATAAACTCTACTGTCCCTGTATGAGGATGTTATTGTGTCCAAAATTTCCAACCGATTCCTAATATCGTATGTATCTTATAGGTGCTTATGTACTGTAGTATGTCAGTTAACGTTCATATATGGGCGTGTAAACAGTGTAGGTTTGGTTTGTTTACATTCAGTCAGTGAATCTGAGGGCGGTAACATCAGGACACAATGAAGCCTGTATTTCAAGTCCTGAATCCTTCCACGTCCATCTGTTTCCTTTGATGACACCAAACAATTATTATCGTCCTCTTCAATCTTAAACAGCACATGCATAATTTATAACAATTTAATTACATGTCATCTCGTTTTGACTCTGTGGGACGTAGATGAATGTCTGTGTTTTCATTGATGATGTTCATGGTATTGGTGTTGATGCATCATCATAATTACATGTGGGGGTTAAACAGTTAAAGCAGTCGAAGGATGTTCAGGGGTTTGTTATCGTCAATTTGACTCAAGTCCCATTTCAGTTAGGGTGTTTATTGTTAGTGTAAAAAGTATTTCTTTTAATGTAATTTTTTAGTTGATTTTTTTTCCCCTGATTTTCTTATTGAAATCTTTATTTTAACTTAATTTATTGTGGTAAACTCAGCACTTCTGAGGCTTTTCTTGTCCTTATTGTGTGTTTTCTGAATGTAAATGAAGATTTTACATATTAATGACCTGCATTATAATGGGTTTGATTTATTATTCAGAAGGATTTTCACATTAGTTGCTCAATTACATCTTTGTATTAAACAGAGTTTCCTCTTCTGTGCTTATACAATAGGAAATTCTATTGGCTTTAAACACAGTTGGCAATTGCATTTTTACGTTATGAACCAAAACTCTACACGTTATCTCTAAGAAAAATGATGGAGGCGAAGTGCATTCAGCTAATAAGCATTTTTTTTCATTAGTTTGAGAAAAAATCATCACCAATCCTCATCAAAATTCCTGATTTTTACATCACAAAAATATAAAATTCAACAGAATTATGCAGATCTTATTTTATGGGTGTCAATAGGTGGAATCACTGGGTCATATGAAAGTAAACTATTAAAAAATAAGTTTTATTCACATGAGATGAAAACTAATGGAAAAATACATTTGCTTGCAGTCATGTTTTAATATTTTAGTGAAAAATAGGGATGTAACAATATGAAAATTTCATATCACGGTTATTGTGACCAAAATTATCGCGGTTATCATTATTATCACGGTATTTATACTTATACACACACTGAAATAATGTAACCAAATGATATATTGAAAACAATAATAATAAAGTAAAATAAAATAATAGGCACAATGTACTTTTTGTTGGCAGAAACATTCAAATATTAACATGTAAACATCAAACTTACAAATGTGCAATAAAGATGTCACCTTATGGCTATTGTTTGACCATTTTCCAGATCAAGTTTGAGTTGTTTTAGTTTCTTTTTCATAGATAGATAGATAGATAGATAGATAGATAGATGTAAACGAATTTAATAAAAATGTTGAATATAATCAACAAATGAACAAAATACGGAACAAATTGGACAAAAATGCACAAACATAAGCAGCAAAATCAATGAAAACGAACAAAAAATTAGATAAAATGAATAAAAACTGACCAAAATTGGCAAGAAAATGAATAAAAATAAATGGAAATAAGTAGCACAATGATCCAGGAAATGTGCAGTACTGTGATTTTTCAAAGTGCGGTAATCAAACACGGTTATCATGATAATTAGAATTTAAACGGTAATACTAACCGTCAGGAATTTTACGGCGGTTTATCGTTATACCGGTAATCGTTACATCCCTAGTGAAAAATAAGCATTATTTTCGCATGCGTGGCGTCTGTCAAACCGCCGGCGGATCTACTCCTAGAAATCCAGCCTTTTAACTACTTATTTCTTGTCTTTCAATGCTTACTCACTTGAACCTAACCTCTTAACCGTGTCTTTTTAACTTGACGCCATCAATCCAAACCTCCATCAGGACAGGTCAGTATTGTCAGTGGATCCTTACCTCTGGTTGTCACCCATCGCTTCTCGCGCTCTGCCCGGTATCTCGCTGCTTCCACCATGGCGTCATCCTCATCAGCCGGAGATAGTCCTCTTGTCGAAGCCAACAAAACCCTGGTAAAGGCTTACCAAACTATCGCGGATCTCAAAGAGGAAATACTGCGCCTCTCCGCAGAACTCGAGGAGAAAAATGCCCAGCTCTGTGGTTTCTCCAGCCGCCTTCCCACACTGTCCAGTCTGTTTCTGAAAAGCGCAGAGAAGCCCAGAGCCTCCTGTGATGATACGGTGTTATGGGATCCTTCCTCTGCCTGTTCTCGCCCCCCGTGTTCTACACCCTGGTCTGAAGTGGTGATTCGTGGCCGCAAAAAGAACACGAGCAAAGACTCACCACCGCCGACCATCAGCACATCAAACCGCTTCGCCGTCCTGTCCGTGGAGGACGCTCCGGCTCCTCCCCCCGCGGCTGGTGTGCCCCCCATCCCACCTGGCTCTGTCCCGGAACCGGCTCCTGCTGACTCCGTGGCTGCCACCGAACTGATTACCGGCGACGGTCCTAAAGCCGGTCCTCCTGTGAAGCCGTCGAACAAGGGTCCCCGCTCCTCGGTCCGCTCCTCTGCCCGGCGCCGCCTCCTCCGAGAGGCCGTCCGCCGTCACTCCGACGGTCCACCCGTGGAATGTCCACCTAGAGAGACCAGGAACCCTTCACCTTCAACACCGTCTCCTCGACCACTTTTCCCTCCGACCACCGCTATCCTCGGGGACTCCATCATCCGTCACGTCCGTTTCTTTAACGCCATAACCAGGTGTTTTCCTGGTTCCACCGTCACCTCCATCCTCCATGAACTCCCTCAGCTGCTGCTCTCACTGCCGTCCACCGTTACCCGGATCATAGTTCACGTGGGCTTCAATGACACTTCTCTTCAACAGTCCGAAGTGACGAAGGTTCATTTTAAAAACCTCTTTGATAAACTGAAAAGATCCGGGAAGGCTGTTTTCATTTCCGGGCCCCTCCCCTCCTTTGCCCGTGGTGTGGGCCGTTTCAGCCGACTCCTCAGCCTGAACACCTGGCTCCAGTCCGCCTCTGCTCTGAACGGCTTCAGTTTTATTGATAACTTTAATCTGTTCTGGAACCGCTCCTCCTTCTACAAGTCCGATGGCGTCCACCCCTCTACACTAGGCAGCAGCGTCCTGGCTCAAAACA
Source organism: Sphaeramia orbicularis (assembly GCF_902148855.1). Classification (NCBI taxonomy): domain Eukaryota; kingdom Metazoa; phylum Chordata; class Actinopteri; order Kurtiformes; family Apogonidae; genus Sphaeramia; species Sphaeramia orbicularis. The sequence continues at coordinate 26,722,061 of NC_043964.1, read as the reverse complement.
TCCAACACGCTGTCCAGACTAAAACCACACCCACACCTATGTGACTACGCTCCCCGTCTTCTGCTGCAGTCACCTGCTCCCCCTGCTGGTCACATCAAACATCACCACGTTCAGAGTCTCCTGTACAGTCTGTAGTCAGACTGAATACCACCCCAGCTGATCTCTCCTCCTCTCCCAGCCCCTCACTAATGACAGCTACACCCCTCACTCACACCAGCTCACCTTTGAGGAACAATCTCTCTACTGGTCACCATCCTATTCCTGTTATTTTCGGTTCACGTATGGGGTTTCACACTGCTAAAAGGCATCGTACTATCACCAATCTCCGCCCATTAATATACACCGCAGTCATTGGTGCGTCCTTCTCTATAGGGTTATGGAATTGCCAATCTGCAGTGAACAAAGCAGATTTTATTGCTGCCTATGCCAACCATCACACACTGGACATCCTGGCTCTCACTGAAACCTGGATTACGCCTGAAAACAATGCAACCCCAGCCGCACTTTCTATCAGCCACACATTCTCTCATACCTCTCGTCCATCTGGACGAGGAGGTGGTGTGGGTCTGTTAATTTCCAACAAATGGAAACACAATCAACTCCTACCTTCAGTCAAATACAACTCCTTTGAATACCATGCCATCCTAGTGACAGCACCAGTCAAACTTTACATAATTGTCATTTGTCGTCCACCAGGGCAACTGGGTGATTTTCCTGATGAGCTTGACACTCTGCTTTCCTCCATCCCAGAGCATGACTGCCCCATGCTAGTCCTCGGTGACATGAACATCCACTTAGACAATCCCAGCTTCTCAGATTTCATGTCACTAATACTCTCTTTTGAGCTACAGCGGGTTTGCAGTCCTCCAACCCACAAAGCTGGTAAAGAGCTCGATCTCATTTTCACCCGAAACTGCATCACAGATGCCCTCACAGTCACACCTTTACACCTGTCTGACCACTATTTCATTCAGTTCAGTGTGTCTCTCCCTGAAAAACACTCTGCTCCCTCCCCCATGGTCTCTTTCCGCCGCAACCTCCGCAATTTGTCCCCCACCCACTTCTCCACTGTCGTAGCCTCCGCTCTCCCTCCCCCCAGCACTTTTTCCTCCTTAGAGGTTAATGATGCCACTGAGTCTCTGTGCTCTACACTTAGCTCCTGTCTGGATAATCTGTGCCCTCTATCTACTAGACCCGCTCGATCCTCCCAGTCCCACCCATGGCTCAATGATAACCTCCGGTCGCTGCGTACCAACCTCAGAGCCGCAGAGAGAAAATGGCACAAAACAAAAAGCTCTTCTGACCTGATCACATTCCAGTCACTATTGGTATCCTTCTCATCCAGTGTCACTGCTGCGAAGAAGGCTTACTATAATAACAAAATTCATTCTGCCACCGACACCAAGAAACTATTCTCAACCTTTAAAACACTACTCAACCCTCCACCTCCACCGCCCACTACTAATCTGACAGCAGACAATTTTGCTTCATTTTTCACAAATAAAGTGTCTACTATCAGCAGTCAGTTCACTGATCCACCCATAGACTGCACGCCTCCTTCTTCAACATCATCATCATCACACACTGCTTCCTCTCCCCTGACTATGGCTACTACTAACTCAACTGATAAAAGCCCAACTGCGTCATTCCCCTCATTTACTCCCCTCACAGAGAACGAGGTGTCTAAACTCCTTTCCTCTAGCTGTCCTACAACATGCCTGTTGGACCCTATTCCATCCAACCTCTTACAGTCTGTTGCCCCTACTATCACAGCACCAATCACACATGTGATTAATGCTTCACTGACTTCAGGAACATTTCCTACAGTATTTAAACAAGCGCAGGTAACACCACTACTCAAAAAACCTTCCCTCACCCCCACTCAAGTGGAGAATTATCGACCAGTCTCACTCCTCCCATACCTTTCTAAGATCATCGAAAGGGCTGTTTTCAAACAGGTCACAGAATTCCTCTCCCAAAATAACCTCCTGGACATCAACCAATCTGGCTTCAAAATCGGCCACTCCACTGAAACGGCTCTGTTGTCTGTGACAGAAGCCTTGAAAGAGGCTAGAGCAGCAGCCAAGTCTTCAGTACTCATTCTACTGGACTTATCAGCAGCATTTGACACTGTCAATCATGATATCCTGTTCTCCATACTCTGGAACATGGGCATCACAGGCCACGCACACTCCTGGTTTCAATCTTACCTTACTGGTCGGTCCTTCAGTGTGTCCTGGCTAGGGCACACATCAGCAGTTCACCGCCTCACCACGGGGGTCCCCCAAGGCTCTGTGTTGGGCCCCCTCCTTTTTGCCATATACACCACCTCACTCGGTCAGATCATCCACTCACACGGCTTCTCATATCATTGCTATGCTGATGATACCCAGCTCTATCTGTCATTCCCACCTGATGACTCCACAGTCTCAGTGCGGATCTCAGATTGTCTCTCTGACATATCTGCATGGATGAAAGCCCATCACCTTCAGCTGAACCTGTCCAAAACTGAACTGCTGGTCTTCCCAGCTAAGCCAACCATACAGCAGGACATCTCCATCACTATTGACTCCATACCTCTGGCTCCTACCAGTGTAGTACGTAACTTGGGAGTCATGATTGATAATCAGTTGACCTTCCCGGATCACGTTGCCTCTGTCACCCGATCATGCCGTTTCACTCTGTTCAACCTAAGAAAGATCAGGCCATACCTAACCGAACAGGCCACCCAGCTCCTGGTGCAGACTATGGTTATCTCCCGTCTTGACTACTGCAATGCTCTTCTAACGGGCCTCCCAGCTTGTGTTGTCAACCCACTACAGATGGTCCAGAATGCAGCAGCGCGTCTGATCTTCAATCAGCCTAAAAGGGCACATGTCACCCCCTTACTCATTGAGTTACACTGGCTACCCATAGCTGCCCGCATCAAATTCAAATCTTTAATCCTAGCCTACAAAATTCTCCGTGGGTCTGCTCCTGTCTACTTAGGTGCACTAATAAAAGCTTATGTCGCCCCATGACCACTCCGCTCGTCTGGGGAACGTAGTCTGGTGGTCCCCAGACCTTGTACAAGACAATCCAGGCTCTTTTCATGGGTCATTCCACGTTGGTGGAACGCTCTACCAAGTGCTACAAGAACAGAGTCATCCCTGCCTATCTTCAAGAAGCTCCTGAAGACCCAGCTCTTCCGAGAGCACCTCCTATCCTAGCACTTTCAAACATTCCATTTTAAATATTCTAATAAGGTTTTTCCCAGGACAACCACAGATTCTTTCACGATTATCTCTGGACCTGCTGCGGTGGTCCGGCCTCTTCCCTGCCCTCATCATCACCACTCACTTATCCTCAACCGCCTCCATGTGTCTCCCCCTACTCCCCCTTCTCCCCTTCTCCCTTCTCCCCTTCTCCCCTCTCCCCAGTCCCTATCTCTATCGCTCTCTCTTTTTCCCCTTCTCTACTCTCTCTCTTTAACCCCAACTGGTCAAGGCAGACGGCCATCCTCCAGGAGTCTGGGTCTGCTCAAGGTTTCTGCTGTTAAAGGGAAGTTTTTCCTCGCCACTGTCACCAGTCACAAGTGTTTGCTCCAGGAGGATTCTGTTGGGTTTCTGTAGAATTGACTTAGAGTCTGGTTTTGACCAACTCTATATATAAAATGTCAAGAGATAACTTTTTTGTGATCTGGCGCTATATAAATAAAATTTGATTGATTGAGTGATTTAATTGGTTTTCCCCTGTAAGTCGCTTTGGAAAAAAGCGTCTGCCAAATGCGTAAACATAAACATAAACATTTTCCAATATTTTTCACGTCATGTGACTTGTTGATTCTAAATCGGTCAAACTATAGAGATGAACATTTTCAGTTTTATTCCAAAGCTGCTTTTTTTAACTGTCATTGATAAGTGATGATGATGAATTGTCTACCGGATGTGAAAATATCTGACCTTAATGATATGTTTGGTGCACATCTACTCAACCTTTATTTAAGCACATGAAAACCTTCTGCTGTTTGTGGTCGAACACATGTAGCTGCAGAATCCCACGTCGCAGATCGATGTTCAGTCCCAGACGTGTCATAAATAACTTAAAGGTCAGGCCTCGTTTCCGTTCGGAGGTAATTAGTTGTTGGAACACGATGAGGTTTTTCTGTTTGGATCGTGAACATGTGGTTTTGTGGAGGAAGGACAAACATCTGCCAATTTCCTGCCTGAAGGCGTCGGGTTTAGACTGAACTGAACTGGAGACGACAAATACCTGGACTCTATCCTCTACTGCATTTTAAAGACAGGTTTATTACCTCAGGTTTAATCAAAAGGGATTTTGGATTATTTTAATTCAGTATCAGTTTAAATTCATAAATTACACAATATAAAGATCAGTTTCAACATACTACATACTTATTAGACCACCCTTTGTTTTCTTCAATTTCTTGTTCATTTTAACCCTTTCATGCACACTGGTCACTCCAGTGGACAGCTATTCTACAGCTGTTCTCTTGTATATTCATGGGTTTTGATGTTCTTTTCGTTGTTTTTTGTTTTGTTTTTTTTTACACATATCTATATTAAAGTTTTATGACACTACTTATCTTTTCTGACGTGAATTGGTACCATTATGTAGATCTCTCCTGAGCATAAACCCCCAGAATCACAAGCCTTCCCCATAGTTTTCACACAATTTATCAAAAAAATATATTTTTCTGTGAGTCAAATATTAAACGTGTGGTGTCCAGCTGAGTGGACATTTTTGCAACTTCATGAAACTGAAACATGCAACTTTTTTTTTTTTCATTATTATTATTATTTTTTTAATGTATTTTTTTTTTATTATTATTTTTATTTATTTATTTATTTTTCAGAAGAAAATTTTCAGTTGCATTGTTTTTTTTTTAATGCCTAAAGAGGAATAAAAACACTCAGGAAAAAAATTTGATTAAGGTTCTCATAATTGGTGCATGAAAGGGTTAATGCCTGGTACAACTAAAGGTACATTTGTTTGGACAAATATAATGATAACAACAACAGCTCATCAGAGTTTAATTTAACAGCTGATATCTAGACATTTTCCATGGTTTTCATGATAATTTGTGAATTTGAAATTACAAGTGCGTTGTTTTCAAGTGCTTTTGATGTCATAGCGAAATTTTAAAAATGGCTGACGCACAATTTATCGTGACCTGATACTTGGGTAAAATAGTTTTGGACGTGTTATTTATTTATTTATTTTTTGTGATTTGTGTATTCTATAAACTTGCAAAATCATCAGCTAGCAGCAACAGAACCCTAATAAAAACCCTTGTTGCTTGGTTATTTTCATCATTTCATTTTTTTTCCAGTTCTACGGTGGAAAATACGATGCAAAGGGGCATTCATAACTAGTATTTACCATCATTCCCAGAGCACTGAAAGGCAGGATTAGAACTACACTATATGGACAAAAGTATTGGGACACATCATGGCTACAACTGTAAGATGTCTTGTTCATGCAGATTTGACATACAGTACAAACATTAATATTTCCTTAAAGGTTAATGGGAAATGTGAAGAAAGTAGATGGTAAGTTGTGGTAGAAAATGATTATTTAGTCAGAGCATGAAAAATATTTTAGAAATTTAGAGGTAGAACATTTAAAATCATAGTCATGGATTAAAAAAAACAACAACAAAAAACAAAATCAGTGTTAAGAGATATTAAATAAAAACCATCTCTGAGGCATTTTGGAAGCAAAGATAACACTTTAAACAAAACTAACCAATACATCACAATGACATTTATCACAATATAAACTTATATTATGACATTTATCATGATTGTTTTTCATCCCTGTTAGAAAAGAAACACCTAAATTCAACGTGTCCCAATACTTCTGACCACATATCGAACATCTAGTGCTTCTCAGACGTGTCATGTCTTTTTTATGGCAGACATTTTGACTGATTTTCAAGTTTAATTCAAGTCCTCGTCCTTGTGCATGTTACACTGGATTGGAATTGCAGCTTCTATCAGTTCCACGCAGAACTGTTCATGGTTTTATCATTTGACCTCATCAGTGTCAATGCTTTTGTCTCAGTTTCCCACCACTAACCTCCTCCTCTTGGTCCCAGTTTACAGAGTCGGACTTTGAGGCTAAAACCGCCGACCCGTGTTCATCTTTTAATCAAAGCAGCAGCTGTGGTTGGTCCATGATGGTGGTGGGGGGGAAGAGGGACCCCTGGGTAATCAATTTGCAAAGGCAGATGCTCAGCAGGGCTCAAACTTCTGTGGCTTCGACAGATGTTCCCAGAAACGTATCAAGGATCCGCCTTTGTCTTTCTACTGTCGCTTCCTCATCCCTGTCAGCTGTCGACACATAAAACTGAAACTTTGAGATGATAAATTCACACTGTTTAGCTAATTGATCGTGGACTCATTATAACACCGTTGCCCAGTTATAATTTGCCATTATTGGTCTTCCCTCTGCTTTATTTGCAGGTGGAGCCAGACCACCAGATATCAATTTTGCAGGCAGCGGACAGGTGGAAACAGATGGTACGGTGTTGGCGGCGGTTCAGAAAAAGTTTCCTGAATCGTGGATGCTGATGAATTGCAAATAAAGCATCTGCAGGTGAACAGAAGAATCCACGGCTTCATCAAAGAGTCAAAGAGGGAACAAGAAGTCAGAGCGGTACAGTACACAAAGAGGTTTAACATTTAAAAAAGACCACCTGTCTGATCCTGGATCATGGTCCTGGTCCAGTTTCCATTTGTTAAAGATGAAGAATATGGAGTAAAGGGGATTGTACCAGATATTCTCTGTTGTCTTTCTACATTTTTTGGTGAATCAATCATCTTGTCTTTAGTGGTTTCTCTTCACGTTTACTTCATTTTGTTGATAATTTTGTTTTTTCTATGTTAATTGTACTGCTTATTTTCTGGACTATTTTATCATTTTTGTTCATTGTTAGTATTTTTGTTCTTTTATCTTTCCTGATTCCTGAGTTTTTGTATTTTCTTGATTATTTTCTTCAGTTTTTTTGTACATTTTGTTGGTTATTATCTTTATTGCTTGTGTGCTATTTTCTCAATCAATTTATTCATTCTTGTTCATTTTGTTGATAATTTTCTTAATTTTTGCCCATTATTGTTCAGATATTTTGTTCATTATCATTTTTTAAATTTATTTAATGCTTGTTACATAGTATCTCATGGTGTCAAATCAAAATTAACAAAATACACTAAATCTTTATTCTTATACATCTTGTGTTTACAGTTAAAATGAAGTAAAAATGGTTTGATAGTAACTCAGTTTTCAGCAGATTGTTACATCTTGGGCTAAAACATTTATTAACCACTGTTTCGGAGTGTGAAAAACACTGGACTTTGATTCAAATATTAATAAATATGTTTTCGCTCCCTTTCTTTGTGAGACACAAAAAGCAAAAGCAGCAAAAAGGCAGATGTCCTCCCTCTGAAGCTGAAATGAAGACAGCAGTAGTTTGTGTGAGAGGGAGGTAAGGAGGTTTACAGCCACTCTTCTCTGAAGTGGAAATTTCCCCTGAGGAAATCAGCAAGAAAGTAGAAACCATTTATGTGTTCAGTCCTCCCTATAGCAAAGAAATTATCCCGTACAAACCCCCCCATATCGGAGTGCTGCACCACCTTGACCTTCACCACACTCTACCTGTTGTAAACCCTCTCAATTTGCAGCCCATTTTGTGCTGGATATAAAAGTGGAGTGAGCTCGAGCCTCGGAGAATAACATGCACTGACAGATCCATGAATTCCAATGAAAAACAAACTGACACCAAGAAAAGAGCAGCATCCAGTCGCTGCACTTTACTTCAACCACCGAGTTTAGAGCAAACATCCCCACCTCATACATAAGGAAATAGAAATATGAGCTTCAGATGCTACAGCCGTTCACAGGCTACACAGTCCCATAAAAACTATACATAAGAGGGATATATGTTGAAATATGGCTGCATTAGTTCACTATAACCTCCAAATTATAGAACTATAATTAATTTAATTCATAAAACACCACAGATAATGTACCTCTGCTGCATTTAGATTGAGGGATATCATCAGTCATCATTGTGGACACAGTTAGAAGTATTATTTTACTGGGTCTGTAACAGGAAAAAAGCAGCAATTATAGTGATGTTTAGTGGCATCTATTCAATTCAATTCAGCTTTATTTATAGGGCACATTTCATGTACAAGGCAGACTCAATGTGCTTCACAACAGGTATATAACATAAAAACCGAATAAAAAAAAAAAAAAATCTAGTGGTGAGGATACAGATTACGCTACATAGGCTCTTATTACAGCTACAATTTTTGTCCATTTTGGGCACTTTCGGTTGTTATGGAAAAATAATACTCTACTAATTTGTCTTCAATAAAGAAGGATAAGTTCAAACGTTCAGTGTCAAAGAAATCACTTTATTTGGAGCTCCGTAGAAAGAGATATCACTCAGAGAAAAGACTGAGACGGTCTGCACCCAAAAATACAAATCACAATGTAGTCTTCTGTCTCCCATGAGAAAATTATGATGTGTAGAAAGTGTTTTGGCTAGTGTCAGGAACTTAGAGATAAGACCCCTGTGAGAAATCTTCTCTATGCTACTCAGGTGTTGGCCTGGCCTTCTACTTTGGACACAACACAGAAGAAGTCACACTATCTGAAATAAAGTTAGAAACCTATATGAATATATATGGATATAAGTAATTTTGCCATTACACTGTAAATTGATATTAACTACAGCCATAAAAGGCTAGGACTATTGATCCTAAATATCTTAAAGTGTAATGCTGCTCACTGCCACTAGGTGCTGCTCCAAAAAGTTCTGGACCCGAACTGGAGGAACTCAAATAAATCCTGGTAATCTGTGTGGATTGTGTTTCCACCTCAAAGTTTTTGGGAAATTTATCCAAATCAGGTTCCAGTCGTCAAGTCGCAGACCTGCCGGATTTCTGTCGAGTGTATTCTGCAGATACCTTCAATGAGGTCCAGGTCTGTTATCCATAGCATATTCAGATGGACAGACCAATGATTATAATGCACTTGAAGCAGAGAAAGTACAGGGAAACTTTGGAGGCAAAGGGAAAGAGGTTTACCAGGGTAATTTTAGTGGAAACACACCAAGGTTTTTCAAAATCTCAGGTAAAGTTAAAGTTCCTGCGGTGGAAAAGGGACTAGTGACATACATTGAACTTCACTCCAATGATAGTAATTCTGGTCTTGTATGTTTTATTCGTACCCTCTAATAGGTAATGTGATCCATCTTTACATTATTCCAGAACTCAGGGGAAATGGAAACTCTGACGTCTGCTATGTCTGGCTTTGATTGATAGATGTGACTGACAGCTTGTTGTCACTTTTGGAGTCTCTGGTTATTTGCAAAAACACATTTTTACCAACAAATAAGTCACTAATGTTGTGTTTAAATGGTTACACCAATAAGACATTAAAATGACTTGTTCTACTGAGTCAGGAAGCTAGTGTTTAGCATTACCTCCCCCATGACTCTCTGCCCTTTTTGACCAAATATGGTCACTTCCAGCTCAAAAATTCCAAAGGCGATGGAAGAGTCACCAACTCAAGTCTTTGTAATGAACCAATAGGTGACGTCAAAGTTCCTCCATAAAACACATTAGCTAACTAACATTTGCTCCCACTGTATCTACTAAACCAGATCTTAATAGATTCCCGAGACAGTCTTAGGCTATGTTTACACGTAGCTGTGTATCGGCAAAGTGGCAATTCTCCTCCGCTTTTCTGCCTGTCATTTAGATGACAACAATGGCCACATCCACCGAAAACGATGGTTACTAAAAGCTCTGTCCAAAGTGGAAATCTCTGCAATTCTTTTTTTTTTGTGGAAGAGGGAAACGGTGATGTTGACAGATGTCACAGTTCTTGACCAAAATACATTTGCGTCACATGTGGACTCCTAGGATTCTGATTGGTTAATGGTACTCGATCATCTCACCACACAGATGCCAAGCCATCTACTGGCTTGACATGCACTTGATGGTGTAGATATACAGGGCCGTGTAAAAGATTTTTTTTTTGAAAACAGTCATGTGTGCACAAGATTTTTTTATTTTTTTAAATGAAGAGGGGAAAATATCCATTTTCAAAAGTACTCGGCCACGTGTAAATGTAGCCTTAATGCATGAGGTGTTTCACATCTTTACACTTCATGTTTCATCATTCAGTCCTTTATCTGTTTTGTCCAGTTCAGGAGTACATAAATAAATTAGTAACAATTAATGTCTGAGCATGAAGTCAAGTGAGGTACTGGTCTAAACAGACCAGGAGCTGAGATTGGACTTAAGACAAATCACAAATGAAAATCACAATCATCTGCAGATGAAACACTGACTATGGGGACTATTTACTGTATTTGGATTAAATACAAATTTTTTTAGCCCTTTCTGAAGCTGAACTGGTACCTCCAATACCCCACAATGGGCTCTATGCACAGCCCCACTACTTCCTGAACTGAAGGCAGCTCCTTTATTTCCTGTCTTTCATTATTGGACACACTGATTAATCTAGGTGTGTCTGCTACTACTTCTTGTTGTGACTACTGTGGTCAGACACACCTGGATTAATCAGTGTGTCCAGTAATGAAAGACAGGAAATAAAGGAGCTGCCTTCAGTTCAGGTGGTAGTGGGGCTGTGCATAGAGCCCACTGTTCTCTTTCAGGGTTCAGATCTTGTCCACAGGTGGTTAGTGGTTGTCGGGTGCACCTGCTATTCAACTTGTTATTGATTCTTGATAGAACATGCAGGTGAGATACAGGGCCATTGGTCTGATTTTTCATTCATCTATCTTTGTAATAGACTCAGTGGGTGACTGGAAATAAAATTGGCAGTTTTGCACTTTTAGAACCCCTAAAAAGTGCCTGTTTGGACCTGGAGAGGCATATACATATATATGAATCTGGATCAGACATAGACTGTATATGATTATGATGCTGTCAAACTCATGTCCAGGTCCAAGCAGTCAAAGACGGAGAAGGCTTTTTTTTTTTTTTTAATGTGAGGTACAACTTCCATCTTAAAAACAAATCATTAAAGTAAATTAAAACCATTAAAAATTAGATTAAAACCACATTAAATAATAATTAAACCAAAAAGATAATTAAGAATACTTAGATTAGGTGATTAAAAAAAAGATAAAACATATGAATTAAAATAAATGATCTATAGACACATGTGAATAACAACGAATGAAATAAAAACTAATAAAAGAACAACACCACATCTGGGTCATAAAAGGAAGTAACAACAGACCCAATAACTCAGATTTTTATTTACCAGAAAAAACATGATAATGACTATTCTGCATTTAGATCCAGGTTCATGTTACATCTCTAAGACTAAATTATGTGTTTATGAGGTGACAAATGTTTCCCATTGAACTGATTCTCACAGGTTTTACACATTCTCACCCCATTCTAACCCTGGTAAACACTAAAACAAGGTCAAATAAGCAGCTTGTTCAGTCAATCAGTGATGCGGTTTGACTCAGAAACGCTAAACTCAGTCTAAAGTGGACCCTGTGATCACCTGTTAGACCCAGCTGTGAGTGTTAGTGTTTCCTCTGCGTTCAATGGTTGGATAAGGCGAAGGGAAGCAGACAGCTCAATGAACAAAACAATAAGAGCGCCGACACCAGAGCGAGGCGTGAGGTGGAGGCGGAGGTTTTATCAGGAAATGGGTGGGTTGGTGTTTAATCTCCATCTTGTGAGGTTGACACTTCAATACATCTTTGGTGTGAGTGTTTGTGTGTCCTTCCACTTCGCCCTCTGTTGTACCTTCAGTCTCTCAGGTCTCAGAAATCTGCTCCCTCTTCGCTCGCCCTCTTGACTCGCTTCCACTAATTCAGTTTTTTATTTATTTTTTTTCTTCATTTTTTGCAGAATGGGAGGAAACATCTCAAAGTCACTGCGTTTGCAAGGTGAGCTGGTCTATACATGTGATTCCTCAGCAGTCACACAACCTCAAATCAAAACATCAGAATTAAGTATTAAATGGCGATCCATACCAGGGTGTCAAACTGATTTTAGCTCAGATTCCACATTCGGCCCAGTATGATCTGAAGTAGGTCGGACCAGTAAAATAATGACATATTAGCCTATAAATAATAACAACCCCAAACCTTTCTCTATGTTTTAGAGTGAAAAATGTTAAATTACATGATGGAAATGTTTACATCCACAAACTATCCTTTAAAAATGTGAATAATATGGACATTACTTAACAAAAATAAGTCTAATTTTAACAATATTATGTCTCAGTTTATCATTTACACATGTGCATTACATCTTACAGATCACAGTCGATCTACAAATACACAGAACATTTAGTAACAGGCAGAATATTGTTAAAATTGCACTTTTCAAGTTAATATTTGTTCAGATTATTCACATTTGCCATGAAAGGATAGTTTGTAAATATAAATATTTTCATTGCAATTTAACTTTTTTACACTAAAACAAACAAAGTTGTCATTATTTATAGGTTATTGTGATAGTATTTTACTGCTCTGACCCATTTGAGATCATATTGGTCTGTATGTGGCTCCTGAACTAAAATGACATTAAAGGGGTCATATTTTGCTAAACCCACTTTTATTTGTCTTTGGTTCATTTATTTGTGTATTTGGACCCTAACAGTTCATAAAGTTTGAATTTGAACCCTCCAGGTGCTGCAAAGCTATCTTTATATTAATTTTGGCAACAATTGAGTGGATTTCTACAACCTGTTTCAATTCCTTCTTAATTTGTTACGTCTATAACTAGTTACGTCGCAACATTTGCACGTATAAGGTCAAGACTTCGGACGAACATTTCTCCGAGTATGACATAATTCTTTGTCAGCAGCAGTGGTTGTAGTAAAAACCAAAAATATGTCCAAACTTTGAGGCAGTTACCTAAAATGTTCAGTTGTTGGTTGTATTAATGAACACAAGTGGTTGAACGGGACAGAAAGTACAGTAAACAACCTGGAGGGGGTGTGGTCATTTGCATTTAAAGGGCCAGCGCTCAAAATGACCTTTCTCAGGTCATTACTCAAAAATAGGATTGTAGATGGGCTTGTAGAATTTAATTAATTACAGATTACACCCTGTCCATCTTTCTCAATAGGAAATCCCTCTGGAAATGCGGGGCTTGAATCCAAAATGAAGGCGGGACTAACAGGCACCAGGTAAACCAATCACAGATGAGACGGCTGTGACGCTTATGTCACAGAAATTTAAGAATACAGGGTGTAATCTGTAATTCAATCCTTATTTCTGAATCAAACAACCGACTTCAGTTGTAAAGAGATTTGCGGACTTGGAACTGACTTTGACTCACGACAAAAAGAAGTCGGTGTGTATAACTCATTCCGAAACACCTGCAAGACTTGTGATTGGCCTGGTGTAAAACAGATGGGGCATAATTCACAGTGAAAGGAGCAGTCCAGACCGTTTGCTCAGTACTGAATACGCTGAGAAAACAGGATGGCTGGCCAGGCTAGTTTACATATAGATGAGAGAGAAATGTAGAGAAAAACATCTGTTTTGCAAAGTATCACATTAATGTGGAGCAGAAGCTGCTGCAACCTATGCTTTCTACAAGCAAGCAACTCAGCATAAAATGACACACTGACCAACAGTTTCTCCAACCAAAATTACTATCTTTTTTTTGTAAAAGTAGCTTTAGCTTCAGTGTTTCCAACAATAACAGCTATTTAAACCTACATTTCTCAACTCATTCATGGCATCACATTTGGATGCACGAGGTTCCGCTACACTAGAGCATCACTTTTCAACACTCAGGTTGTCCAGATCTACTTCTCTAAATGTTGTGGAGCTGTTTTTTATTGTGTTGCCAATACATAATATTCATATTTGAATTAAGATTTACCTTTTCTAATTAAGACAGACGAATAAATATTGACTTCAGATGTGAAGCGTAAACAATGTAAAAGAGGTCATTCATGATGTTGAAAGTTTGGGTCACGAGGTGACACTACATTTATCTTTTGGATCTTTTAAAGTTGGAAACCACTGGTCTAGACAATGTCATGGTTTCAGTTGGTTTTGGCATAAAAACAAGATTGGGTATGAGACAAGGGGTCAGAAGAATAAGAAAGACAAAGAGAAAACACAAAAATGAACACAACATAAATCCTGGTCTCACCACAAGGTCTGGTTTTCCACTGCGACCGTGTTTGACTAAGGTTTTTATCTGCTGAACTACATCACCCTGTCCATCCATTTCTGACTCTGATTTGGTTCCTGTATGGCAAAAATTGGTGCTACAGGTGTTAAAAATGGATGCTATGGGCTTTTTGTAAAGTTGCGAATGCGAATGAGTTCTTTATTTTTTCATTCGTTTATTCGTCGTAGCATGGAATTCAGTTGGCGTTAAAACATGTCATGCCCAAGGTCATTACACAATAGGTTAATAAACTACTGCAGCCCCTGAAATCTGACAGCATGTAGGAGCTGTTAACCTCCATTTTTCAGTTCTAGAGTTTGCTGCGTGACTTAAATTGCACAAATGCTTCAAAGGTTAAGCATGGCTAACCTGGAATTTTACCCGACATTTATGAGTATGAAGCAGGATGTTTGTTTGAGGGAAAAAAGCACACGTCCTCTGCAAGACTAACCTGGATAAATAAAGCATAAAGGAAATCAACAGGAGCCGTTTCAGCAGGTATCCATCAGCCGTTGTGTATCAACATCATAAACCACTTGCAACAACTCAGAACCATCTTCAAGGGCAGGAAATGTAGTTACAGTACTAGTGTCATAAAGCATATCCTCAGCTCCTTCACCCTCCAGACAGCGCCATCCATCAGCTTGGCTTGATCCATGAATTGTTTTCTGTTTCGTAGTTAATGAGCCTGAAGTCTGGAAACAAGGAATCGACTCATCCTCATACTCTCCTATGGATTTCACCATCACAGACATTACAGATGGTTGACTCCTGATCATTTTTGTTATTGATTTTCTTCACAAGGCCAAATGTGAGTCAGGAGAAATGACCACATAAATCTGTTGTGATGCATGCAGGAGGTTCTACTCTGCAAAATGCACAAAATGCACTTCATCTACAGAACACACAAAGACGGGATGAGGAGAGGAACGTCAGTTTAAGCATGAAGACCGTACTGCTACAGCTTGTAATACCTGGGTAGCGGAACGATTTTATCATCATATCTGCATCTTAAAAACATTCTGCAGTTCCTCAGATGGTCTTCTCACAGTTGACTCCAAAATCAGGACCATCCCATTAGACCTCCATGTTTCAATGACCAACTTTAGAGCAAAAAATTAACAGTTTTGCTCTCTGTAGCTAATTTCCCTTGCATGAGAACTGTACAGGAGGTGAATTTTAAGCAATTGGATTATATTAAAGCCTTGACCTCCTTAACCTCAGCAATTACCAACCTATTTCGAAAATGTATTTCTTATCCGAGAAAGTTATTGCCACACAGTGTATTGCATTTATGGCCCCCAACAGCATTTTTGATGACCTTCAGTCTGGCCTCAGGGCTCTGGTTAAAGTTACCAAAGACCTACCTCTCACCGCAGATAAAGTTTCTACCACTGATGCAGTAGAGCATACTATACTTATACTTATACTCCAAGAGGATCGACCCTAGACTTAATGAAGACATCCCTGACTAATTGGATGTTTTCTGTGGTCATTTCCAAAGGACAATCAGCTCATTTCACTCACGGTGTTCCACAGGGCTTAACTTTAGGGCCATTACTGTTCTCTATTTATGTGCTGCCATTGAGCCAAATCATTAGACAACATTATTATTTTTAGAATCAGAATATATTTATTACATATACAGCAAGAGTACACAGATGAATTGTGTGTATTTTTGCATATGTATTTTTTCTGACTAGAGGTTTTTGTTTTTGGGGTTTTTTTCTCAATTATTTGAGAATAATTGCTCTGTGAAAGGTCAGACAGTATTTCTGGACCTTAACCTAAAGAAATAATTTTACTCTCACAGAGGAGAAAAGACAGCAGAAAATAATCATGTTTAAGAAGCTCAAAATTGACTTGACCAGTGAATGATTGTCAACTATTGTGCCAATCAGTTTGATCACTGGACACTAGTTGGTTCATTGTTTACATTTATCAATATTTAATTAATTGTAGTTTTGATTCACTAAGGCAAGAATTTACTTTTCAGAGCTAGATTTCCCAACATGGTTTCAACTCTAAAGGGAAATACTCATGTTTAATATTGCAGCTCTTATTTTATGCCAAAGGCTTTACATAAACCTCAAAACACAAAAAAGATTTATTTTTCATGACACTGAACCTTTAAAATCTGTCCCATCACCACAGTGTACAACCAAAACTCATTGGTCCAAGTAGGAAGGCCTTGGCGAAGGACAAGACCACATATGAAATGGGTTAGAAAGGTTTTTTTTTTTTTTTTTTTTTGTCTCATGCGCCATTAAGCAACTTGTGATTCTGAAGAGCAGACACTTTGTGGTCTACAATCCAGTTCTAATATTAACTAATAATTCACAATGACATTGGAGATGTCACTGCTTCATCCACACTTCCTGTGGTTATAATATGAATGAATAATCCCATAACTACATAATATTGTGTATTCTTGTTGAATTATTTAATATTATGCACTAGCAGAATTGTGTCTCCAAGGAACACATCCCACTGTGACAGTAAAAGTCTCATTTCTAAGTTTCTTGTAAATTTATCACTTTGTAATTTCACAGAATGCACAGTTTTTCTCTACAAACTCATGGCTCTAATGTCAGAGTTTTGTTTTTGAAATATTACCGCCCAACCCAGGCTTTAATGGTTCTAAAACACCAACATAAACAGTGGTGGAACATGCAGATCTCAGTGGAAATATTACATATGGAAATGTTCATATCCTGGTACTTAAGTTTAACTTGTCATGGAGCAGAAAGGATTCAACACCTTGCCCAAGGGCACCACAGTGGTTAAAGTCAAAAGGCCAATGAGTGCTTATTTCCTGCTAAGATATATTATGCTGATCCAGGCTTTGGACCAGTTTGTGTCTAATCTTGTATATCAGACTGGCCTCATCATCATTTTTTCAGATTGAGGAAGTGTTTCATATCCTCTCCTCTCCTTTCAGTTTGATGATTGATAGATTGGCTAAACTCATCCTTCTTTTAAAGCAGAGGTTAAATGGACAAACATGTTGACATCAGAGTTTCTTCGGGGAACATTAAGCTTGTATTGATTTTACCTTGATTACGCACAGGCTTCACTGCGTGCATACAAACACCGTCTCAACAATGTTTGTACAAATAAACTATGAAGAAAAAGCAAATGTGAAACTGAATTTTCCAGCTTTTTTCTCTCTTCTTACTTAACCTTGGATCTGGCGCTGTCTCATTACCAGAAAGTGAATGGCTCTCCATAATGATCTAGTCTGTCCTCCTTTCATGTCCGTCTCATAGATGTGGGAAATGAAATGGAGGAGGAAGAGGACCCCATTAAAGCACTCCCATTGCCCTTGCACCAGCCATAACCAAAGACATGCAACACTAGAGGATTAAGTGCACGATGAGAGGAGGTGTTTGACTCAGATGGGATTTTGAAGGTCAACCCCGGGTGACATCGGACGTGGATGAACCTGATCAGCTGTTCCACAAAAACCCAAGTGACCTGAATGATCAGAAACCGCACACGTCGCTCGAACTCAGCCCTTCGGCCGTGTTTGATCTTTATTCAAATGTCAGGTGATAAATCCACCTGGAAATGCAATAATCTGCCTTCGATCCCATGGTGGTCGTGATGGAAAAGTTCAATGTTTTAGGCTGAGACTTATTTCCACAGTGAAATGACGTTTTCACTTGTGAACGCACACATCGAGAGACTATTTTTCAAATTGTTCCGACTCTAAACTGAAGGAAATAGAGAGCGGTTTGTAGCTCAAAGTAGCAGTTTCCATAAAATGTCAAGTGAAAAAATTTTAAAGTTCACAAGAACAGAGATGCAGTTAATGTCTGTTTCCACTATGATCCAACAAGAAGAAGGCTCTGGGTTCGATTCCAACGCTGACCGGTGTGGGGCTTTCTGTGTGGAGTTTGTCAGTCCTGCAATGGATTAGCAACACGTCGATACCTGGATGAAAAACATGTTCTCGTTTCCGCTCAAAAGCCTGAACAGATGACCGTATAGGTGGCATGGGTAGTAGGTGGGTGTGTTCAAGTGGGAGCAGACCCAGAACACACTGGAGGGATTATATGTGTATTCTGGGAAGGCCTTGGCCCCCCTGGAGGAACTGGAGAAGGGGGCTGGGAAGAGGGAAGAAGCAGGATGGATGGATGGATGGACTGATGGATGGATGGATGATCACATCTGTTTCTGGATTTACTGGGCAGTAAGGCTTGATCCTCAGAGACCACCTAGGTAGAATCTCTTTTATTTATGCAGTTTGAAACAATATCATGGGTTATGAATGAGGTTTATGTCCACTAGGTTTATTCCCTCTGCGCCACATTATCATTCAGCTCATACAAAAACGTATTCCAATTCCACAGTGTTCTTTTTTTTTTTTTTTTTGGCTGAGTGTATTAAAATGTTCTGATTGTGTAAAAAACAAAACAAAAAAAAAAAAAAAACGCTAATGACTGATTATCCAGGTTGGCTTTGAAGATTTAGTGGTCAGTGTAATTTCATTATTTCTGCTCTTAGTTTAGCGGTGGATACATCTTTTTTTTTAAAGTTAGGTAGGAATAAACTGAAGCTGCTTGAATTTAACGCTACTTTCTTGCCTTCTTTTTAGTATAAAAATGGCCACTTACATGGATGATGAATATTGACTCTAAGTACCCACATTTCCCCAGTATATTCAGTGATCACAGATATTTCAGTATGAGAAGGGTTTTAATATTTAAGAATATGACTAAAGCAAGGAAGAGCTTTTTTTCATCAAACGTGAGATTGTTTTTTCCCTTCACATCTGTTTCTTCTTCTATCTATTGAATGGTATATTTGTCTTATTCTTATCCATGCTTTGGCCTTCTCACCCCCCACCACCACAGCCCCCACCTTCCTCTCAAAGTGACTCTTAGCATCTGGGAAAATTTATGGAGTGTGAGACAATGTATTCAATGTGCGGATGTCCCAAGAATTCAAGTTATCAACGAACCTCTGTAAGAAGATACGGGCCTGCACTGATTTCCATGAAGAGAAAAAGTTAAAGGAGTGACTTTGTCTTTTACTTTCCCATCTTTGTATTAAAGATAGTGAAGAACTCTTCAGCCACCTGGACATGAATACATATTAATCTGCATGAGTGTCGGTTGTTCTTGCAGATAAGGCACCTGATGTTACCAACATGATGCACTTAAAAGAGGGGGAGGAGAACCAGTGGAGGTCATAAAATCAATTGTGTTTCCAATTGGTCTCGAGTCGCTGCCTTTTGTGTTAATTGATGAAACCGGTGCTTAATTAATGGCACGCTGCTGTAATCGAGGATAAATACTCATCGGTGTCACAAGGTCATGAAGTGTTCTCCCAACTAGAAACAGAAGGAGGATTACGAAGTCAGAGTGAAAATGTGTAACACTATCCATGAGTGTGTTTACATATTCCACTGTTATTCTGAGGCCATGTATACACGAATCTGGGTATTTATTAGGCCTGTAATGGTACATGTACCGAACTGAACTGTTTTGGTACACACCTGTTCGGTTGGGTACACAGCTGTACCGAAATGGCACAGAATGTTGAGAAAAAGAAAAAGGAACGAAAGGTGTCGTTCGATGCAGAACTTTAAATCCGCGCAAGTTCCACACAGACATATGGAACGAGCGCACAATGACTTGAAATATGAAATAGCTGCTGCCATAAGGTTAAAAAAAAACAATATGATGTGAACCTGAAGGGAAGAGACTGAAGACCCTCCACCATCATTACAGTCCTGTTTGGGATCAGTACGGGTTCAGGTGAAAGACAACAACGAGGAAAGAGACACTGATAAGACAGACATTGTTTGGCCCCTAGGAACTACGGTAGTTCTAAAACACTTACACTAGCTCTGTCTCTCTCTCTCTCTCTCTCTCTCTCTCTCTCTCTCTCGCTCTCTCTCTCTCTCTCTCTCTCTCTCTCTCTCTCTCTCACACACGCTGTATAATAGAGGAACAGAACCCGGGAGTTGGAAGTTGTAAAGGAGTTGAAAGGATGTAAAGTTTCACTTTCGTTTCACGCCAGCATTAGTTATTACGTTAGTTATGAACCGAAACCCCACGTATACCCCCCCACCCCACCCATCCGACAAAAAAAAAAAAGAAAGAAATCCCCCCCCCCCCCCCCCCGTGTTTTTGACAAATCGCACCCTACACACACACACACACACATACACACACACACAAGTACACAAAGTGGCCTAAACAGTTTATCGGTCCTAAAATAAATAATTAGGTTAATATATTTGTCAATGTTGCTCTTAAGTTTGTTTAAACAGGATACCAGTTTGCTCTCTTGTTAATGTTGCACTTCATGTGGAATTTTTTTTTTTTTTTTTTTGTTATTTTAAAGCAGAATGTGAACTGACAGAAATGTGATAGGTTTTTGTTGTTTGTTCAAAACTCCCCTTCAGGGAAAAGTGCAATACTAATGTTTAAAATACATTTAGTAATATTTTATTTTCTATTTGATTTAAAGCAGCAGAATTATATTATTCCTGTTTTTCTATATTCTATTGTCTCCAAAAATTGGGGGAAGAATGTTTAAAAAATTTGTAAATGTATTAAAGACATTTTGAGGGGTTTTCTTTCTTCCCGTACCGAACCGAAAAAAACAGAACACTGGCTTTCAAAACCGAAAACATACCGAACCGAAAATTTTGTATACTGTTACAGGCCTAGTATTTATACAATCGGATATTTCCCCACCTCAGTTTTCAACAAGTGGTGCCAGGCACAACAAAGCCCGCCCCTCACATGTATTGTAACTGATTTTGGCATCGATCCAGCTGATGTCATCATGTCTGCACTAGAAGGAAGACATACATGGAGAGATTTAGCTCCTGCCTCATGACCACAGGACTGTAACATAGCGGCAGAACCTGACAATCTCAGAAATTCAGGTAGTTATTCACTCTTGATAGAACATACTGGTAAGATACAGGAACATTCGGTCTTATATTTTGTCTCATAATATGACGTTCGGAACCTAAAACTCTCCTTCCCTAGGTGCATTAAAAACTAATTATTCATTCATTCATTATCCGAACCCACTTTATCCTCACTAGGGTCACGGGGGTCGCTTGGAGCCTATCCCAGCTACTTACGGGCGAAGGCAGGGTACACCCTGGACATTTTGCCAGTTCATCGCAGGGCTAATTAATGAGTCTGTTTTAGAGAAAGCACAGAGTCAACAGGTCAAAACAATTAAAGACACATCACTGACTCCTGTCATTCCACAGCAGGACACTAGATTATGACTAAGGAAATATATTTTGGGATTTATACTTCCTTTTACAATAATAACATCATACACACCAGATATTTTTTTCAGAAATGTTTTCACCTCCACAAATGTGCATAAATTCACCATAGAGCGCCATCATAGGATTAGAGTTTGCATAAATAAAACTGTTCAAACTGTTACTGCATGTGAAGTTCGGATCGTAAAACTCTGTTTAACCCTGAACACACACAAGGAGTTTCACAAAATCTACACTTTGGATGAGTTTTCAGAAGTAATCATTTTCAATGACGTAAACCGGAGTTTTCATGTCGATGAAAAGTAAAAACACATGGGAAAAATATCACTTTTTTCAAATACCTGGATAGGTTTTTACATGTCATAAATATCGCACATTTAATCTCTGATCTATTTCCAGCCCTTCCACACTCTTGGCCCCTCCCCCTTTTGGCTCTGACTCCACCCACAGTCATGTCTTTCAGTGTACATATGTATGTCTCACCTTCCCTTTGGTTCCCTTTTGTCCTGTTCATCCTTATGTTTGTCTTGTTTCTAATTCTTCTCAGTTTCACTCCCTGATTTCCACTATCTCTTCAGGATCTTCTGTGTTTTAATCTATGTGTTGAAGCACTTTAGTTCGGAATTGATTATAGTTTAGTTAAACATTATAAAGTCCATTGTGAGTCACTTTATCATCACATATTTGCAGGCTTTCTTCATTCTCTGATGACGGAATAAGGCCAAACACTACTGTATAGTATGTATGTATATGTATATGTATATGTATATGTATATGTATATGTATATGTATATGTATATGTATATCACTGGTTTAGTATTTAGTCACTCTGTTTTCCCTCCATACACAGGAGAAGGAGGGAGTGGTGGTGGATTTACAAAATTCAGGACTTTGCCTCCAGAGAGTTGATTTTACATTCACTGTGAGCTAAGTCACAGCTCTGTTGAGAGTAAATATATTCAGTGAGTTCTGAAAAAAGAACAGATAGATGCATGTAAAATATAAAGTGTTTAAAATGCAGTGGTCTGGAACAGCCTGAGGGAAAGAAAAAATGGGCAGTTTGATTAAAATTCATTGTCAAAATAATGAAAAAGAGAATGAAGTTGATTGCTATTACAGTAAGCAACCAGAGGGATACGTTCACATCCTGACTCATGTAGATTTTAAGTTCAGGCTGTGCTTTGGTTATGGTTGAATCATATTTTATTACATCTGTGCAGACATTTTCTGTACTAAACTGAGGTGGTGCAGGTTTCAAACCATAACCATGAAACTTGCTTTAATTTCTGAGCTTAGTTTCATCAGGATGAGGGCATTAAGTGACTATTATTTTCTTTGATTTTTCAAGTGCGTTCAACACAAATACATCTTTCTATCCTCAGAGGCAAACTCCAAGCGATGAGTGGAGATCCCTCTTTTGTGTCCTGGATCTCAGACCACCTGACAGGAAGAACACAAGTTGTCAGGCTGGGGAAGGTGTGTATAGTAATGAGCACCACTGGTGTTCCACAGGGGACTGTTCCAGCTCCCTTCCTGTTCACATTGTACACAGCAGATTTTAAGTCCAACTCTGAGTCCTGTTAGCAAAAATAAGTGCTGAACATCTTGTCGTACCAATGTGGAATTTAGCTGCTTTTTGTTTCATTGGGACATTCAGGTGCTTTATAATTTATGCAGATTTTAATATTTAACAGATATGTCTGACTGTTTGCATTAGGTTAGTTGATAATATAATTCTTTTCGGACACATGTTCTTGGTCATCTAGTTAAATAGAAATAAATACCCTGAAAAACATCTACAATGATATTAAAAGGAAGGACTTAAATAAAATAAAAATAAAAGCAATGTGAAAACCAAAAACAGTGACTTTCTTCAGTGTTTCATTTTTAGTTTTAGTATCAGTAAAACGATACATTCTCAGGTGAAGAAAATGAAAAATCACATGAAACTTTGGCTTCGTCTAAATCAAAAGCAACTGGCTCAAATGGATAGAACAGTGGTTCCCAACCTTTTTTGTCTTGTGACCCCATTTTAACATCACAAATTTCTGGTGACCCCAGACATTCAAAACAGAGACATTTTTTGCGAAAATGAATTTGTTTTGGATCATGTAATAGTTTGCTATACTATGTTGCAAATAAACGTTATTTTAGACAACATTTGTCTATCTAATGTATATTATTGTGGACGGAGGCAGAAAAGCCAGGTGTAGATTACTGCACAAAGTGAGAATTTTATTTTCCTTGGTCAGGATATGTACAGTCAGTCCAGCTTGTATTTACAAGGCTGACAATTAATACTGAACAAACAAGAACTCAAACTATGAATTATGAAAGAGCTGCAGCATCTGAAACCGACCACAATGAACATTTGACAGATAAACAGAACCACAGTGCTGCAGTTTCAGCTTCAGAGTTTGTCATGTCTTTTATGGATTGTCTCTAAACTCACCATATATTTTTTATTAGTAATTTTTTTTAATCAATTACTAGAAATTTCACCCCATTTGAATTCCAGGCGACCCCATGTGGGGTCCCGACCCCAAGGTTGAAAAACACTGGGGTAGAATGTTATAGAAAAACACAATAAATATAGGAAAGGCAGAGGTCTGAAACAATGAAGATCAAAGGAAGAGAAAATAAGGAAAAAATACAGTTATAATTCACCTGTCTGTTTTAAGTTGAGTTAATTTTTAGTCACATTTTGGATGATTAGCAGATGTATTGAAATGATCTGAGAAGTTCAGAGGGAAAATGATTATTTGACAGAGCTGTTTAAACTCTTAGACGTCTGAAATGGGAGGGTTTTTTGCAGAGCAGCAGTAGTGACACCTAAAACATTTAGATGACAGCACTGTCCTCTGGTCCAACTTTCAGCTGTCACATCAAAAAGTCTGGAGGAGTTACACCCATTCAATTTGCATGTTCACCCTGATGGCAAACGCATCATTGCCGTCGTCAAAAAGCGTGTGCGAACAGCAGGTCCCTGGTTTGCACGTCTGGACCAGATGGTACAATGCGGTGGAGAAAGTGAATGATTAAAGGGTAAATTTAAGGGGGGAGGCCATATGGTGTGGGGTGTCATCAAATTTTCACAGGCACAAATGTCATATACCGCAGAAAAGGTGAACTTCCAAAAAAAAAAAAAAAACCTGAATAAATTAGGTTTTTAGGTTATTATGTGCAGATTTGCGTTTTCATTTTTCAGAGGTTGTACAGTAACATCACTAATACAGGTAAAAAAGGGGAGGGGGTGGGTTTAATAGAGGCTGGAAACCCATTAAAGTGCTTTAAAAATAAAGTGTAATGCCTTAAAAGCAGTTGAAAGGTTTAATACTGCAAGGCGAGGATGGGATTCCTAGTGCAGGTGCTGTTGAAGAGATGACAAACGGTAAATGGGTGATAGTGCCCAAGTGTTTTAACACCACACGCACCTCAAATAATGTATTCCCTCATTTAGTGTTTTAATGGTGGTGGTGGAGGGAGCTGCCTAATCTCTCATAGACGCTGACTGTTAAGGTCATAGGATGTGATTCTCATCATCTTCATACATCAAACCGCTGAGGTAAAGCTCCTTCCTCTGGATTTGTTATGTCGCTCCTCTCTATAACTCAGGTCGACACTTTAATTGGCCGCTTTGCATATCAAGGTCACAAAGAGGAAGATTGGGTTTGTCTTCATCTGCGCATGATACACAACAGAAATTTAAGACTCACAGTGAAAATAAAACTGATGCATGTTGAGAAACTTTCAGGATTCAAAGCTGAAGAGGACTCAAAGTGCTGGAGTCGTTGCATTACACACATTATACTGTACAGGGTGGGGAAGCAAAATTTACAATATTTTAAGGCAGGGATTGAAAGACAGTGTATGACCAATTAGTTTATTGAAAGTCATGAGAATTTAAATCTTCAAATTATATTTTACTGCATTTCTAACGGTCTTGTTGTCTACCTCAAGTTCAATTGCCATTTTCTCATGGATTTGGTTGGATCCTTTAGGATTTTGGAGCTTTAATAAAAGCTTTGGTACGTTTTTTGTTGCTTCCTCCACTTCCAGACTTTCTCGTAATAGTTTTGCTCATAGTCATTCTCTTCTTTCCATTATAAACAGTCTTTATGGACACTCCAACTATTTTTGAAATCTCCTTTGGTGTGACGAGTGCATTCAGCAAATCACACACTCTTTGACGTTTGCTTTCCTGATTACTCATATGAGCAAAAGTTTCTGAAAAGGTATGGATAATAGTGTTAGGTATGATTATGACATCAATATATGTTTGGTTTCAAAACAATTGACGTAGTGCCTGCTGAGAAAATACAACTAAATGTTCATTGTAAATTTTGCTTCCCCACCCTGTATATAAGGCAGTACTTTGCACTCTGCCTTTCTATATTTATACATTAATTGTAAAGAGAAATTCTTATATTTATTCTCTCCGTACAAATGACAGTTTGTTGCTTCTGTTCCATTCGCCCGTACAGAACTGGGTCAAAGGGCTTTTATTTCCTCTGCACCGTATGTGTGGAATCAGCTGCAGAAAGACTGGAAATTGAGTTTACCCATACAGACCCAAACATCCACCGGTGACACAAACTGATACTGATATAAACTGTTTAATACCTGTTGATCCACTAATCCTATCAATACATGTAAATAATTGGTGTAAAATAGAGCTTTTCATCTTTTCATGGTCATCAGATATTACTCATTTGATGATTACAATTTGAAGGGTCAGTGGAAAAACAAACTACTGATTCACCAGTAAAACTCATGGAGTTGGATCAAAAACCACTGTCCAACTGGAGATGGACAATGGATGGACTTGGTTTATATTCAGTTAATGATAGATTTTGCTGAAAAAGTCACTTTTTCTTCAATTTTCTCTATTTTGTGATCTAATAATCTTCAATTTTATTCTTTACTAATGAACATCTACATGATTAGTAAATTAAATGTGGGAAAATACCTGATTTTCACTGAAAAAAACACAAAATACAGAAGATAATATTACAATAAATGGTGGTAAATCACTTAAAGGATGGTTAAATATAGAGGAAAAAATGCCACAAATGTCACAGTGGGTCCTTATGGGTTCAGTCCAAACTGAGAGTTCTTACGGCCGACTCCATAACTTGCTCTTGTTTTTCTTAATCTGCTTGTAAAGGTTATTTTTTACTATTTATTGTCAGATGTGTCTGTTAGATGTGTTTTAACTGTAATCTTGTAACTGTGTGCTGTATTTGCTAATGCCTATCTTGGCCAGAACTCCCTTGTAAAAGAGGTTCTTAATCTCAATGGGATTTTTTTTTTCCTGGTTAAAAAGCGGTTAAATTAAAGACCTTGTGTAGACAGGGAGGAAAAAATCACTTTGGGCCACATCGTTTCAACACCACAAACCATGCAAACCCTGAAAATATAATCTTGTGTAGACATGGATCAATTTACTGCTTATAATAGATTTCACGATTTTGAAGATTGATGTGAAAGGTGCAAGTTATCTTTTACATTTTAATAATATATATTTTTGAATGATAATAGAATAGTATTACTTTTTTTTTTACATTGACATACCAATAAAATGTAGTTTGACTTTCTGGATGGAAGTAAATTTTACTTTATCTTTTTCTTGTCTCTAAAACTGGACAAAATCCAATGAATCATGTAGGGTTTTTTTTTGGTTTATCTGTGAATGAATATGTGGAATGTAATAATACTATATTATTATAAAATGCAAAGTGCGAAGAGTAATAGATTTCTGACTGGATTTTGTTTTTTTTCTGCCAAAAATAAATCAAAATTAATACAAGGAAACATTTTTTAGTACCTTGGGAAGCAATCATTCTTTAATGGTGACAGGTTAATATTTTTCATTAGAAAAATGGGAGAAAAAAGATTAATTTATTATTTTCTATGGCCCCTGTCAGTCATGGGCCCTTAGAATCCTCATCACTTTTCTTCTCCTGTGCATAAATGTATGTCCATAACACTTTGAGGCTGAAACAGAAGTAAAAAAGCAGCACAGAAAAGGACTCGAAACTAAAATCCACAGAAGATGTGATTGAGGAGCTTAGTGTTTGATGATATAAGGGTTTTAATTTCCTGCACAAAGCTAAAACAACAGCTGTAATGATTCAATAGGCAGTAAATTATAGAATAATGGGCTGTTGGTTTGAAGTGATTCGCAGGATGTCTTGAGAGGAGACTAATCAGACGTGACATTTGTCTGATTATAGCAGTGGAGGCATAAGAGAATGTAAACACAATATTTTTGATGTTTCAGTTTCTGATAATGTTTGTGTTGACATCATAATCTTTAATGATGATGTTTGACTAAACTCTATGCCTGTATTTTTGTGTTTACTGCTCTATACTTTTAGTACCTTTTACATTACCAGTGATGTTTTATATGTATGTTTTTATTTTTGGTGTTTTATGTATAGTTGTAGAACTGAGTTTTATTATGTGTTTTTGGGTGTTTTTACTGTGGTTAAAATATCTCAAGTTCTCTCAATGAGTCATTTTTTTCCTTGTTAAATAATGGTTAATAACTACTAAGTAAATATATAAATAAATGAAACTTTACACAATTTAAACTCATATATACTCCAATATCATGTTGTTATGATTGACCAATATGTTTGAACATATATTATACAGACCCACAACAACTAATAATTATACTAAAATATCTAAAAAAAAATAAAATTAAAAAAAAAAAAAACCCTTCAGCTCAACAATCAGCATATAAAAGATAAAATTGAACATAACCAGAGTAAACCACGGTGTTTTATTCCCTTTGTTCATGTGTCACATGGGGCTTTGGGGATCAGTCAGGTAATCCAGGTACAATTATTCATCTGTGTATTTTTGATGATTACACACAAATAAAAAAGTCACTGTTCAGCCGTTCTTTGTGGGTGTAATGCGGTTTAATGCCTCCAAATCCGAACATTAATCATGACTGGTTTTACATAAAGCCTGGTCTCTCAGCAGCCAATTTAATGCCAGACAATTTTGTTACTCAAACAGATGACACAAGCTGAACCCCATATACAGTAAGCACTTTTCCTGTTGCGTCATCTTATTGCTGTGCTCTCCTGGCACCGCAGACCCTCACATGTGGCCCGCCACCTTTTCCTGAGCGGTTCAGATGAAGCCCTGTGGGACTCTGACTTATCTGCAGGTCTTGGATAATGGATGATGGAAATCAGGCTCCATCATGGCCACCAATCTGCTCCACTGAGGGCTTCTGGCTCGGCCCAGGAGTCTGCTGTTCGTTTGGCGCCAGCATTCGCTGATGGGTGCTTACTAACCCTGAGCCCAGATGCCAAGGCATCTGCCTACGCATGACGCTGATGCCTTATGGGCCAGGATGACTGGATGGATGCCTACAGACCGGACCTTCAGCGTCCTCAGATTCTGACACAGTCATCTGCAGAGTGAAACACCAACATCATTGACAGTTTGGATTTGGGAACATTTGTGAATGATGTAATAGCACCATTTCTGCAGATCGATAAGATAGAAACGATCAGTTCATAATGTTTTAGGACATTTTAGATGTTGTTACATGTCCTCAAGCGAGAAGTCTTTTGAACCTTTTAGTTTTGCTTATTTACACTGATAATAATTGTGTTCAGTCACATTCCTCTTTTTATTCCTATTTATGCACATCAGATTATCATCAGTGAGCAGGTGTAATGATCACATGCTGAGCCCCAATTACACTTTATGCATCAGGAATAAATCAGATTGAGCCTGTTTACATGTGCAGTAATACGCCAATAATTATCTGATTTCTGGAGTTCTCAGATTATTCCAGTGATCATGTAAACAGTGTTATCTGATATGTTTTGTCAGATAACAGCAGTAATCTGATTATGAGAACTCACCTGGATTTGTCTCCAAAAGTCTGATGTCTTCATGAATGTATACGGGTTAATCAGATTTATTTTATAAGAAACTGTCGAAAACAGAATTGACATAGTCAAATGTGAGTGGATGACAATAACAGGAACTTTAATTCTACCGTCACTACGTACGAACATACTATGAAAGAGATCCAATAATGGACTGAAACATCATCAGATCGTATTATTACAATTATCTCATTACACACAGTTATCAGATTTTTGCAGTCATGCAAACGGGCTCAGTGTCACAATCATGTCATTAGAAGAGGTAAAAACATTTTTTTCAAATGTTATTTACAACAGTGTATTTTGTGTGTCATTGAGTATGTTTTCATGCACACCAATAATTATTCTGAATGTGACCGTATTCTGCATTTGACAAGTGTCATATAAACAGCAGATTCTGTTTGGATATTCAGAATTAGGCATTTTCTCTGAAACATTTTTCAGTTGAGACATGTGGGATATGCTGATATTATTCCAGTTTTATGAGGATTCTTTGGAAGTGACAGAAAATGATTTGTTGTTGTTGAGAGGAGACAAAGATCCATTCTAGTAAAGATGGATACTCTAAAGACAGATTTTTCTTTAGCATATCCATCTACACCAACAGAAACTCACCTACTGTTCAACATTATGACAGATATCAATAGGTTTATGGATAGGAGCTGCTATCAGAAAGCTGACCTTTACTGAAATATGTTTGAAGAAATAAAAGGAGACTGTCAAAAACAGAGAAAAAAACATTATTTATAATACTTACCATGGCTGCATGTGAATAGTAATATATGTAAAAGTTTGTAGACAGTAACAGACAACACAGCATCATCCATCAGTCCAACATATGGAATAAAACAGGGAATGTTTGGGTGTGTATGGGGGGGTTCCACAATGATACTTCAACCATTTTTTGCAAAATAAAACAGCATCAACCTGAAAATGTCAGTGTAACAACAAAAAAGAGAGAAACGCTGAATGTTTTATCCACCTCAGATATAATTACTTTGCTTTAAATATCTCATGAAAACACCTTTTTAGAAGAATTATCTCTAACTTTGCATTTTTTATGTTTTTGGTTGTAATATTGTCCTGAAATCACATGGATTTCTCTAAATCATCTTTGACAAATATTGTGAAATGTTGGAGAAAAGTATTGCAATAGAGAAACACATTATATTCTTCATAAATGTTTCCATTCTGTATCATATGCGATACTGGTTGCATTTTTTTATGAGGGTATTACATTAGGGATATTATGGACAAACTAAAATGACACATTTCCTTCTGCAGTTCCTCCTCTCAATGCAAATCAGAAGATCAGATAAATGATAAAGAAGCTGATGTTGTGTCATGTTTTTGTGGAAAAATAAAGTCACTTTTCAGAGCCTCTGCATAGCATCACAGTAGAATTACATCCAAGTCAAATCTGACACAATTAGAATTAGAATTAGCTGATGAGTAGTTACGTTTTCATGACAAATTATGTTAAAAATCTTTAAAAACATGACAGCTTTAACTAAAAGAAAATAAAAAATGACTGTTTTCCAAAACATTAAAAAAAAAAATCAAAAACAATTAAAAAAGAAACATAAGTAATACTGCAATAAATTGCTGCTGAAATTGTCTTTGAAATTGTACAATATAAGAAGCATATTTAAAGTCATGCATTACAAAAACTACCTTTTTCAGTTCAAATAAATCAGCGTGTTCCTCATAAAGAAATCAACTCTACCAAAAATAAGCTAATTTTTGTAAATGAACCTAATGTAACAATATTTCATGTACAAACTAAAATGAAATAATAAAACAAATTGAAAAATTGAATGAAAATAGAAAATTAATGAACATTTCAATACAATACTTCCTTTTATAGATTAGAATATCGATAGTCCTCCTCTGCATATCGGAATTAACTACATCAGGAGGTCACGGTGCTTCTTGGATCCATACCAATCTGCATTACTGCATTATTTTAACTTGCATTAGCTTAATCTGCTGCACCCGCTGACCTCATGTAAACACTCCGCTGCCTCCCCTGGGCTTCATACAATTAATAACATAAAACACATCCTGATTAAATGGATCCGGTCCATTCATCAGCACTAAATCGACATGACAGGACCGGTGCTCAGACCAGATGGAAACCTATCTGGCATTAATAGAAAGCAAATTCCATCAACAAAATAAAAATGTGGTTGTGTTAATGAGGAAAATAGAGTTAAAGCAGTTTTTACTCTTGAGACAGTGTAAGCTGAAGGTTGCATTTATTTTTATTGTATTTGGATTGATTTCACCCCCTAAATTTACACTCCATTAAAGAGCAGGAGATTAAAATGCAATCTGTGGAGTACCTGTCAGGCTGTTCTACCACTTTTTCTATTATTTTCATCCTAAACCTGGTGTTTTTGCCACATCTGCAGACAAATTAGTTATGAGATTTCTTCATAAATGCATCTATATCTGAAGTAAATGTCCAGTTTTACTTCAACAGCCTGTCACCACATAAAGACATTAAATATCCTGTCTCTGTATGACTCCATTGATGTGAATCTTTCATTTCTTTCTTTAAATATTGATCAGTCTGGTAACCTGTGATGCAAGTGAGCGCTTAGTGTTATTCAAAGGTCAAAGGTCACAGGGGAATGACAATGTAGGACCAAAGATAGAACCACAGAGTCGAGAAGCAAAGAGGTGAAACTGACAAAATACTTTCAGTTTAACCCATAAAGACCCAGTGCTACTTTTGTGGCAGTTTCTATATTTAAGCTTTCTTAAGTGATTTATCACAATTTATTGAAAAATCATATTAATTTATTTTGCATTTTTTCAGTGAAAATCAGGTATTTTCCTACATTTAATTTGCTGATCATGTAGGTGTAGCGAACGAGTGATGTATTAATGTTGGCTGCTTTATATTTTGTTTCTGTCACCTGCCTAGGGACCGCAGATGAAAAGTAGTTATTTTTATTAATTCTGGCATATTTACATGGGTCTATTTTTTTATACAGCAATGTTCATAAATGTACATGGTCCCCATTAAATAAACCAGTAAATAAAATAAATACATTTTCATAAACGCTCAGAGTAAATTAAGATATTTTTGGATAAAAATCAGAAAAAAATTTGGAAAAAGGGACTTTTCCAGCAAAATCTCTCATTAACTGAATATAAACCCAGTGTCTCCATCCACTGTCATTGATCCAACTCCATGAGTTTTACTGGTGAATCAATGTTGTAGAAGATGACGGTGTTTCCATGGTAACTACGGAGCCTCTGAACATCCAGATGGTCGTATCTGATGAACATGAAAATATGAAAACCTGCATTTCACACTAATTATTACATGTATCAATAGGATTAGTGGATCAACAGTTATTAAACATTTTAGATCAGTAGATAGTTTTGGTCGATGGTGGGTGTTTGTGTCTTCATGGGTTAATGCAATATATTACAAAAGCATATGCTGAACAACATTTTTTTTCCACCAATGTATTGAGCTGTTGAGCAACTGTGATTGAAGCAGGTTTGATCAAAACCTGATAATGTTGCATATTTATTTTAATACCTAGTGTAAAGGGGTCTTTTGTTTTACTATGGGTTGTCTTTTTTTCTTCATTGCTGTGATTATATTCTAATCTAAGTTCAGAGCTGCTCTTAGCCTCCACTGTGTGTCTTTGACTGATGCTCCTGCATTACAACACCCACTGTTTGCTCTTTCAATTGGTGTTGCATCATTTAATACAGACAACACTTAAAGCTGACACGGACAACTCCTGCTTTATAGATGTGATTTAGATAAAAGTTCCAGGTCTGTTTCTCATGTGCTGTTTGTGCTATCCCATCATCCCTGCAGTAGAAGGGGAGTTCAAGGATTCATCAAACAAACAGCAGGCCTCGGTCTCTGCAGAAGCCCGCCCAGCCCTGGTCCACACATCACAGTGGAGCTAATGAGGAGGGTCTCGACGGGTCAGGGTGTGTGAGTGAAGTCTGGACGGCAGCCAGATCCAGCCCATCCAGGAGGTTTGATTAAACACAACGCTAACACATTGTCTGTGGGTTATGCACAGAGGTCTGGGAGTAGACGTGAAGGGTAAATTCCAAGAGAGGAAGTACAGCCCAACAACAGCGGACAGCAGGAGTCAATAAGACAGGGGTGCCAAACATATGGCCTGAGGGCCAAAACCGGCTCGACAGAGGGTCCAATCTGGCCCGTGGGATGAATTTATGAAATACAAAAATTACAAAGATATTAACAATCAAGGATGTCAAAATCTTTT
The DNA here is from genome assembly GCF_902148855.1 of Sphaeramia orbicularis. NCBI lineage: Eukaryota > Metazoa > Chordata > Actinopteri > Kurtiformes > Apogonidae > Sphaeramia > Sphaeramia orbicularis. The sequence goes on along the minus strand of NC_043964.1, from coordinate 26,688,400 downwards.
TATTTCAGGGGACACATACAGACCAATATGGTCTCAAGTAAAATACTACCATAGTAACCAACAAATGGGAGCAGGTCTTTTCGGACCCTGGACGTTTAGAGCATGAGACGGTTCACACCCGGCCTGGATGTTTCAGTCCCTGGGATAAAGACTTTTCGGACCAGACTCAGCATATCATGATTGAAATCCAACCTCAGTTTGTTGATAAGATGAATAGTTTCATTAGTTTGTCCCCCAGTAACTTTGAAAGTACCATTTCAGAGAACTTGGTACATGTCACTTGTGATGTAGATCTCATGATCATGAAATGAATATAATTTATCTTATATGTATTTAGAATATCCTCTTCTAAATTAATTAATGTAAACATTAATGTGCTGGGGGAGGAATTTAAAATGTGCTGTGCCATGAATGAAGCATCAAAATCACTGTAAAATTGTATAGCTGACTGACAGAGTATTGGGGGGAGGGCTTACAGAGATCACCTCTTGCCACCCTCATCAGATGATAAGAACCCATGCTAATTATGCCAGTAGGTTTGTGAGGCGAAACATCTTGATCTGGAGGGTGAACCGTCCAGACTTCAGGTGTGAAACAGGAGAGGCAAAATGTGTCACATCAGCCTCCAGACATTAGTCTGATTTGTCTGTTCTGTCTGTCATTTCCTGTTATATTTTGTTAAGTCCTCCTCATGTGTCATGTCTGGTGTCTTTGCTTCCTGTTCCCATTACTCCCACCTGTGTGATTACCTTTCCCTGCCCTGATTTGCTACACCTGTGTCTCGTTTTCTCCCCTCCCTCTTGTGTATTTAAGCCCTGTGTTTCCCTCTGTCCTGTGCCAGTTTGTATTCTACTTTCATGTGATACTTACCAGTGTTTTTGGATCCTGTTTGTCTGTTTGCCTGTTTTTTGACCTGGATTGCCTTTTTGACTCCTGCCTTTTGCCCAACCCTTGTCTGCGCCTTTGTTTCCAACTGATTCCTCGTGTGTTCGACCCTCCACCTGATTTACTGGTACGTGAGCCTGCCTGTTCCTTATGTCCTGTTGCCTCTCCATTTGCTTACCTGTTTATGTCCTGGTTTGGACTCTGACTATTGTTTTTCCCTAGTCAGGTTACCGACGTGTGTTGCTGGTCCGGACTGTGAAGCCCAATCTCGGGTCCTGTCTGGATCCTGTGAAGAGTCCAGGACCCATTGCCTTCAAGCATCTGCTTGTCAGTGTTGCCTGTGAATTGTCTTTTATTATTGTGTTTAATAAACACAGTGAACTCTTACGTCTGTCTCCGGGTCTTGCAATTGGGTTCAGTTTCCATACTCAGACCATTACAAAATGCCTGAGTGCAAAATGTCTGGCAAACTCAATAAATGATGACAACTCCAAATTTTTGTCTTTGTTTCTTGTTTAGTTAGTTTAGTTTAGTTTAGTTTAGTTTTTTGGTTTAAAAAAAGTAAAATTGCATGAAAATATTTACACTTACAAACTGCCCTTCACAAAAAAATACAAATAAATTGAATATACAATATTACAACACAATATTCTGCCTGTTATTAAATGTTTTGTTTATTTGTAGGTCCACTGCAATCTGTAAGTTTTATTTACATGTGTTAATGATAAACTGAGGTATAATATTGTTAAAATTGCACTTATTTTCTCTAGAAATTTCTGGTTGTTCATGCTATTCACATTTTTAGAAGATCTTTGAAGGTGTAATCATTTTCATAATGTAATTTTCCTGTTGTCACTGTTACTTTACTGGTCTGACCCATTTGAGGTCATACTGGGCTGAATGTGGCCCCTGTACTAAAATGTATTTGACGCCCCTGGTATAAACCATGAGTCAGTCATCTCTAATGTTTCTTCATCATGTTTCCTTTCAGAAATCAGATGTACTCAAGTGATCAGAAACAGAAAGATCTGTGCAAATATTATGGATGCCACAAAAAATCCCTGAGGAATTCAGCTTTAAAGGAGGATTCCAGTGATTTTTCTGGACTTATTGTTTGTGTTTCTGTGTCTAGACCTCCATAAGTAAAAATGCATCACTGAGCCTCATTATCATGTTTGAGTTTTATGAACTCAAACAATTCTGCTCCCTTTAATATCTATATATAAATAACATTTTCTGAACCTGCTTTATCCTCACTAGAGTCATGGGGGTCACTATGGAGCCTATCCCAACTACTACAGTAATCGGCAAAGGCGGGGTACACCCTGGACATGTCACCAGTTCATCACAGGGCCCGCCTAATATCCCCAACTAATACTGTGTTTTCTGCATTTTCATGCCTCTATTTCTGTTCAAAAATGTATAGTACATGATAGTGATCAAGGTCTCCTCAAAGATCTAAAAGGTTAAAAAGTGAGGATTTCTGGTATGAAAACTGTCACATATCTAACTGTTGCATGGCTTTACTGCTTCAGGTGAAGAAACTGCCAACACAGGAAAACAGGATAAGTTCAATGCTGTCAACAAATCCTATGGAAACACTGACAGCTGCAGTGAATTCATCCTGTGAGTATTACTGTTTGTGTAGAGTTCCTCTGTTGTCTGAAAGCATGAAAACCACATCAATGAGCCTCGTCTTTGCGCTGGGTGATTTTGGGGTTTATGAAACAGATGGAAATACAAAATTTGTATGAAAAGAGCTCAAAATTCTAACAACTGGAACATTTTACTATTTCAGGAAAGGCTACTGTTTAAAAGTTGCATTATTTTTTCATTTCATAGTGACAAAACCAAGGTTTTAATAGTTTTGGATTTTTCATTATACTTTAGTTTTATCTAGGTTGGAATTTTTTTTCTCTAATTCAGTTGGTTTTAGTTAGTTTTTCGAGCAGGTTTGCTAGTTTTCATTAGTTTTTTTTTTTTTCTAAATGCTTAGTTTTACTGTTAGTTTTAGTTTTTTCATATCTTTTATCCTCTTAGCCATCGTATTCAAATAAATCCCATACAGGACTCTGCTGCTTTCTCCCAACTTTCATCCCCATGTTGCCAGGTAGAGTGGGGACCAGAAGGTGAATCTAATCGAGAAGTGACAGACTGTGAAGTGTCGAATGGTGCCGCCAGCTAAAATTGCTCAAGCAAAATAAGCTGATTTCATATCATTTCGACATTGACAAAGACGAAAACAAAGGTAAATTTATCCATAATTTTTATATGTTTCAAATAGTTTTGTAAGCACACAATACAGTTTCATTTATCGTTTCTTGTATTAATTATAGTTTTTATTTCAGTTAACAAAAATATTTTTTCAATTTTTTTGTTTTGTTTTTTCAATTCCAATACAAAGGTGCTATGACTAGTTATTCATTGTTATTTATTTTGATGTGATAGATAGCAGATGAAGGAATTATATTTGGTTGTGACTGACACTGAAAGTAAGGAAGGGGCAGGACTAGATAAGCCATTCCTTCTTTCTGTCCCTTCTCAAACTGTGTTTATGGGTTGATTCATATGTACATTTAGGTTAAATTTATTGTATTTCATGACTTTTTCTGTAATTAATGACCGTTGATGGGTGCATATGTAATTGACTTCTTGCTTTTATTGTTTTCTTAGTTCTTTTTTTTTTTTTACTTCAGAGTTTAAGACAAATAAACTAAATAAATACAATAAATAAATAAATAAAATTCTAGATTTTGTCCTTTTGTTAGTGTTTAATGGAAATAACCTTGGACAAAACATCTCCCAGAGCAACAATGAGACTCACATACAGATTTTTTACTAATAATCTGAACAATAGTCCAAAGGGGACATAAATGAAGCTGAAGCAGATGTATCTTAATGTTGTGATACCCCTGAGGGATGCTGGGATTGGCTCCAACTGGATCTAAAAACACCTTAGGAGGTTCAGGTCCTTTGACGTCCGCTTTAAGAGGCTGCATGTTTACCAGCTGGTTGTCATCAGTGCAGTCCTCTATGACAGAGTCTGGCAAAAGGATGTGAAACCACAGGATAAAATGATGAAAAGTGATGGTTCTGTTTTTGGAGAGAACCTGGACATACTTCACAAATGTAGGTTCTGTGGTCACAGTACAGGGAGGGCGGGGCTTATTGTTAAGTGCTGGGCCATTCCATCCTTGGCTCTTTCTTACCTTTGTTGGTTTGTGATTGTTGTTGTTTACCATGTTGTTATGTGTCACTTCCATTACCATTGTTGGTATGTGATTATTGTTGAAATATATTGTATACATGTATAGATAATATATATCAGCTTTCCTAATCAGTTTACTATCTATTATTTACATTATTAGGACTCTAAAGAGATGTAACTTTATCATTATGGAAGCAAAAGTCATGTGTTATGTTGTATAAATATGAGATAGAGTGTGATTTAATAAGTTTTCTTCTTCCCACTCCTTTTTGAGCAATACATATTGAATTTATTTTGCTATTACTAGTGTGCATGGCAATTGCTATATTGTCTTGATCACCTTTAGAATTAGAATTAGAATGTCTTTATTGTCATTGTACAGGTACAACGAAATTAAAAAGTGCAATCATCCTAGGTGCCATAAAAAAGTATAAATAATGTATATAAAAGAGTATAAAAACTAAAATATGAAATGAAAACCCTGACGGCATAAATATCTAAAAAGCAGCATAAAAAAAGAGTGTTACTAGAAGTATAAAAGACACATAAAACATCATATATTCTGGACAACATTCAGCATTATTATTATTATTTATTAATATATATTTGCGCTGCTATTAGTTCCTTGTACACATAAAATGTTTTGTTTTTTCTTCTGCTCGAAACAAATAAACGAAATGAAAAAAACAAAACAAGAAAAACACTGGAGATGGTGGAGGACATCTTGAACAATCCATGTCATCGTTTTCATCCCTGACACACCAGACAACCAGAAGAGCAGCTATGGTGGACGACAAACCTCATTAAGATTCAGGACTGAGAGGTTTCTCTGAAGTAGACCCAGAATCACAATCAGAATACGGTATTATCCGTCATGACAGAAAATCATCTTTAGTTTGGCTCATTCACAATCAGACAAAAAAAGAAAAACATACAACAAGCAAGCACACACACACACACACACACACACGCACACACCCTCACACACACACACACACACACACACCCACACACACACACACACACACACACACACACACACAGATGAATTTCCGCATAAAACAGTAAAAGCTTTATTTATGACTAAAAATATAAATTAGCATCAAAACAGACACCATACTCAACTAACTAATGAATGGTTGATGAATAAATAAAATCGAGGCATAGAAGCTGCCTCATGAATCTACAAACCTCAGTCTGATGAATCATGGGCAGATGATGCCTCGATCATTCATTAATTCAGTTTTTTATTTGAGTTTTCTTTTTTTCATTTCATTGAGCTGATGAAAAGAGTGAATTTCCTCCTGAGAATCAATAAAGTTCATTTGTATCTGAAAAGCCCTGACTTATTGACTTCCATCTAAAAACACTAAGACATTATTTTTGTTCTGGTCCCATCCTATAAGTGATCTGATGTCTTCACATTTTTCCAGATTTCAGGTCAAATAGAAACTCTAACATCTGCTGAGTCAAACTGTCAGAGTTTTGGTTTCAATTTATTTATTAACATGCATTTTTCCCCCTGATGGATAATATGACTATAGTTTTGTTCAATATGTTCCGACTGTTTTGCTATGTTTGATGATGTTTACATTTTAATGAGACAATAAGCTAGCACTTAGCATTAACTCACCTAAACATGGAACAAGACTAAAAAAAAAAAAAATGGGAAAAGTCATAGCCAAGATAAAATTGCAAAAGGCCAAAGACCAAAATAATGTAAAAGAGGTAATAACGCAATTGTTAACAGACACAGACGGTGGAAGAATGAGGTGAATGCATTTTTGTGTATTAGGTGCTTGATCTGTTAATTTCTGGTTGTTATAAATCAATTTTTTTTTCTGTGTTTCCATGTTGAGTATCAAACAGCTTACTGGTAACGTCTCTTCATAAGACACTGACATTTACGAGCAGTCCTGAACGCAGCATTGACATTAACAGGTGTCACGCTGAAGTTAATAACGGAATTTTTCGCCATGTTGAGATGCAGAAAAGTAAATTAAAGACAATAATATGGATTATTTACAACCTCCTGATGTGTGGACGCAGGACATTTATGTAAGTTGTGATCCTTACACTGTGGACAGACCTTCTACAGTGTGAAATATTGATCCTTCACCCCATTAATCGATAGTTTTCATCAACTGAATCACTTAGGTTAGCTTATTGTTATACTAGCGCTTTCATTCTCGAGTCAAGTACGTGATTTAGAATTTGTCAATGATATAACATTATCAGTGTTCACCGGAAGGCTGTAGAAGAGTTTTAGCCTTTTAACTGTTATTAAAGCTGTCCTAATATTTAGGTTCATGTGCTGTCTATAACTTTCAAATGCGTAATCCTGTTTTCCCCCTACATGCCTAGTTTATTTGTGCTTTTGTTTTAGTTCTTTGTCACTTCCCAGATATATCCTAATTACTATATTTTTAGGTAACTTTGATCATTTTTACCCTTGGGACAATGTATGACACCATAATGGAATCTTTTTGTGTTTCTTATAGATGATATTATTATTATTACCCCCCAAGGGGAGTCAAAGGGTTAGTGATGGGACTTTTGGCTCTTTGAAGGGAGTTGTTCAATCAGGGGCCGTTCACTGAAAAGAGCTGTTTAAAAGACTGGCTCTTTTATGTTTTTGCATTATTTTGAAACACCAACGTTTTAATGACTAAATAGGCTACATGTGATGATTGACATTACATTTTAAAGGTGTTTAATTGGTGCGGCAGTAAATATTATCTTACCCTAAAAAAGAATAGTTAGTTCAAATGTGTGGGCCAAATACATGACATGAGAGGTGACATTAGGCAAATGCTGGAATTTGACCAAAAATATCACGGTACATTGTGTGGACTAGTCTGTAAATGAAGAAGAAAATAAAACATTTTCTTATGAAATAACATTTTATTCTTCTCAAAGCAAGAACAATGAATGTGTGTAAACATATGGAAAAAATTGCACAAAACACAACAGTGATTAATCACTGCAATTACTTAAATACCAGAACTATAGTGCAGTTCTCAGAACGAGAACAGTATGTCGGTAAGTTGACAGGCAATTGGACACTCCCTCCTTTAAAAAAAAAAAACAAAAAAAAAAAGAACGGCTCTTTACAAAGACTCGGTTCCCATCGTTCATTTCAAAGAGCCGTTCAAAAGATTCGATTCGTTCGTGAACGTCACATCACTACAAGGGGTATTGTTTTTGGTTCAGTTTGTTTGTTTGTTAACACTTGACTCTAGCAGCAAAACTATTGGTTGAATTAAAATCAAATTTGGTTTATAGCTTGTGATCCAGAATAGATCTCGTTCAGTGGCGGCTGCTCGTCTTTTAGAGAGGGGAAGCTCATTGTTGGTCCTCCGTTCCTTTTTAAGAAAATGGTAATCGTAAGGAAGACTATCAAATGGCTTTGCCAAAATCAGGTCGTCAACATTAGCATTGTCTGCCATCGTGTGCACCTTGCTAGATAGCTAGTTCACTCTGACCTAGCCAACAGTGTGATTGATCTAACTATCTACAAAATGATATGAAACTCGAACAAGAAATGATTAAATTATGTAACTGAAACAAGAAAACGTTGAAATGATTTTAAGTTGAGACAAGGAAGTACAATGAGGGTGTTTTATTTACAGTGGGAGAAATGAACAAGTAATTCCATAGTGGTTTCTCTCTCGATTTCATAGCAGAATGCGCGACGGTATTAAACTGAACTCTGTCAAGTGAAGGAGTAGATCTCAAAATAGCTGTCAATCAAATGGGATTCAGCCTTTCGACTGATCCTCCAATTAGCATGTGGAAGCCCAGCGTCCAGCCCAGCCGAGCTCCACCCACAGCTCCATTCACCCCCAGAGACGCCGAGCGTCCGGGGGCGGGACAACATTCATTCAATTACCGTCCAGTTTTGAGGCAACGAAAAAAACTGTTCCACTCAGTCCCATTGAAGTGCATGGATTCCGAGCGTCTATGGGCAAATGCATTGACCATAGATCGCATGAGAAAACAGCGCAACGGGAATGTATGAGAAGTGAACAACATCGAGTCCATTGATTTGTGGTAAAGCTGATTCTGAACGAACTCGTCTGTGAGATGAACGTGTTCTAACACATTTGTAGTCAATGAAATGTCAACACAACCAGTGGGGCAAAAAAGTATTTAGTCAGCCACTGATTTTGCAAGTTCTCCTGCTTAGAAAGATGAGAGAGGTCTGTAATTTTCATCAGGGGTACACTTCAACTATGAGAGACAAAATGAGAAAAAAAATCCAGGAAATCACATTGTAGGATTTTAAAAGAATTTATTTGTAAATTATGGTGGAAAATAAGTATTTGGTCATCCACAAACAAGCAAGATTTCTGGCTCACAGACCTGTAACTTCTTCTTTAAGAAGCTCTTCGGTCCTCCACTTGTTACCTGTATTAATGGCACCTGTTTGAACTGGTTATCTGTATAAAAGACACCTGTCCACAGCCTCAAACAGTTAGACTCCAAACTCAACCATGGCCAAGAACAAAGAGCTGTCCAAGGACACCAGGAAGAAAATTTTAGACCTGCACCAGGCTGGGAAGAGTGAATCTACAATAGGCAAGCAGGTTGGTGTGAATAAATCAACTGTGGGAGCAATTGTAAGAAAATGGAAGGCATACAAGACCATTGATAATCTCTCTCGATCTGGGGCCCCATGCAAGATCTCATCCCATGGGGTCAAAATGATCATGAGAACGGTGAGCAAAAATCCCAGAACTACACGGAGGGACCTGATGAATGACCTGCAGAGAGCTGGGACCAAAGTAACAAAGGCTACCATCAGTAACACACTACGCTGAGAGGGACTGAAATCCTGCAGCGCCAGGCGTATCCCCCTGCTTAAGCCAGTACATGTCCAGGCCCGTCTGAAGTTTGCCAGAGAGGATATGGATGATCCAGAAGAGGACTGGGAGAATATCATGTGGTCAGATGAAACCAAAATAGAACTTTTTAGTAAAAACTCAACTCATCATGTTTGGAGGAAGAAGAATGCTGAGTTGCATCCCAAGAACACCATACCTACTGTGAAGCATGGGGGTGGAAACCTCATGCTTTGGGGCTGTTTTTCTGCAAAGGGGACAGGATGACTGATCCGTGTTAAGGGAAGAATGAACGGGGCCATGTATCATGAGATTTTAAGCCAAAACCTTCTTCCATCAGTGAGAGCACTGAAAATGGAACATGGCTGGGTCTTCCAGCATGACAATGATCCCAAACACACCGCTCGGGCAACGAAGGAGTGGCTCCGTAAAAACCATTTCAAGGTCCTGGAGTGGCCTAGCCAATCTCCAGACCTCAACCCCATAGAAAATTTGTGGAGGGAGTTGAAAGTCCGTGTTGCCCAGCGACAGCCCCAAAACATCACTGCTCTAGAGGAGATCTACATGGAGGAATGGGCCAAAATACCAGCTACAGTGTGTGCAAACCTGGTGAAGACTTAAAGGAAACGTTTGACCTCTGTCATTGCCAACAAAGGTTATGTTACAAAGTATTGAGTTGAACTTTTGTTATTGACCAAATACTTATTTTCCACCATAATTTACAAATAAATTCTTTTAAAATCCTACAGTGTGATTTCCTGGATTTTTTTTCTCATTTTGTCTCTCATAGTTGAAGTGTACCTCTGATGAAAATTACAGACCTCTCTCATCTTTCTAAGTAGGAGAACTTGTAAAATCAGTGGCTGACTAAATACTTTTTTGCCCCACTGTATTTAACCATTTAATTTTCACAATTTTAGGGGAAGCTGAGCTTCCCTTGCAGTCTTTGAGAAATCGCCTCTGATCTCATTACATTTTGGGAACAGTAGGTCAAAGTTAAATTTTTTAAATGAATTTTGTACATCTTTTTTTCCCCCTATTTACTTATAATGGGCAACATTTCAATTGTCTGTAGCAGCAAAACTATTGGTTGAATTAAAACCAAATTTGGTTTGTAAATTGCCAGTAACCCAGAATAGATGTTATTATATTTTGGAAAAATAGGTTAAAGTTTAAATTTTTTATGAATTTGTTTACATCTTTTTTTTCCTCCCATTTACTTATAATGGGCAAAATGTCAAATGTCTATAAAAACATCAATTTTTTTTTCAGTTTACTTAAAACTTTACACGTATATAGAGGCAACTGATATGCTGACATCAGCATACACATAGACATGATGACATCAGCTGGATTGATGCCAAAATAAGATACAAAACTTGCGAGGGGCAGGGTTTGTTATGCCTGGCACCACTTGTTGTTGTTGTTATTATTATTACGCTTCATAGTTGTGATCAGTCTAAACTGTTTCATTACATCAGTGTTTAAAATTATCTGTATTTTACATTGAAAAAAAAGTGGTTTTAATGTAAGTCAATGAGGCATTTATTGCCATGAGGGTCCTGCACTGAACGAAAAGTACTTGTGCATTTAAATCAGTGTTATTCATAATCTTTGACAGGTCCAAGACTGATATAAAACAATGCTACGTCCCTCCACCATGTATTATGTGGAAAATATCTATCTACATTCTTTTTTTTTTTTTTTTTTTTAAATAAAAGCAAGTGGTATCATTAATGAAAACCGGCATTTAAAGGGTTAAAGTCTTGAAGATTACTGTAGTTTTGAGCAGAACTGAAATGGTTTAAGAGATTTACACAGAAAAAGTATTGCTATATCATGATTTAATAGCAGGTTTTTATGCATGTACATTTTCGATTCGAGGGTCCCCAGAGGGTAGTAAATTAGGATGCACAAGGGTTACAGAAACATTTACCATGGTTTAATCATTTTCAGAAAGTTGAGCCCTGTGTCACAGATAAATAAGCTAAATCAGGTCACTGGTTTGTTATTGGTGTTTGTCTGTATATAAAATACTGACAATGACTGGAGCTAATGATAAATGGAAACTGAGCATGTGTAGATTTACATTTCATTTTCATTTGATTCGAGTGCAGCTTTGGTTTTTAACGTCTCAAGTGTCTCCGGCAGCAGACGATCCAGTCACTCTGCAGTGTGTGTTTTGCTGTGGATATTTTGGTTATAGCAAATAGGCTAGCTGGTGATGTTTTATCTGCATGTGTGGAATCATTCATCATCTGCAGTGCAATCAGCCAGCCCTCTCATCAATTGTGCAGGTCTCAGAGTGGAGTGCAGAATACATAAATGCCTCATCGCTGCAACATTATATCCTGGTTTGTCTCGGAGCACACCTGGAAACCTCAGCCTTTTCCTCTAATGACAGGGATGGTGTCTGTTAAGATGAGCAGTGAATGAAACACTGTCACTGACACAGGACTTGAAGGCTTCTCTGTTTGGATTTGTGACTAAACCCAATTTTGTTCCTCACTACTGTGTGTTTTTTGAAGATTAGGACTTGAATTTGGCTCGCCACCCCGACAACGGATCAGTGTAAACATTTGTCCTATGGAAACAATGTCACGGTGCTGATAAATGTTCATCTGTGTTCAGGGTTTGAAGTGTGTCTGCCAGCAAATCAAACATCCTAAAACGAGAAGGAACAGATTGACTGTTTTCCTAAAGTATTGAAAATCTCAGCAACTCATTTAACTTACAGTTTAACCCCAGATGTGTTTATTTTATAGTCTACAAGAGACCCTATATTAACCCATAAAGACCCAGTGCTACTTTTTTTGGCAGCTTGCAAATAACATTTTCTCTATATTTACCCTTTCTTGAGTAATTTATCACTATTTATTATAATATCATCCTGTTTATTTCGCATTTCTTCAGTAAAAATGTGGTATTTTTCCATACTTAATTTACTGATCATGTAGATGTTCTTAAAATCTCACAAGAAATTCAAAGGTTGTTATATCAGAAAAATACTTTCAGTTTAACCCATAAAGACCCAGCGCTACTTTTGTTGCAGGTCCCAAATCTATCTATCTATCTATCTATCTATCTATACATACATATATATATATATATATATATATATATATATATATATATATATATATATATATATATATATATATATATTTTTTTTTTTTTTCTATATTTAACCTTTCTTAAGTGATTTATCACAATTTATTGAAAAATTGTCTTGTTAATTTTGTATTTTCTCATTGAAAATTTAGTATTTTCCTACATTTAATTCACTGATCATGTAGATGTTCAGAAAAGATCAGAGTAAATTCAGAGGCTATTGGATAAAAATCTAGGGGAAAAAAATGGAAAAAGTGACTTTTCCAGCAAAATCTATCATTAACTGAACATAAACCAAGTGTCTCCATCCACTGTCATTGACCAAACTCTATGGGTTTTACTGGTGACTCAATGTTGTAGAAGATGATGGTGTTTCCACGGTAACTACGTAGCCTCTGAACTTCCAAATGGGTCATATCTGATGACCAAGCAAAGATGACAAATTGAATTTTATACCAATTCTTTACATGATGTATTGATCAGATTAGTGGATCAACAGGTATTATACATTTTACGTTAGTAGATGGTATTGGACGGCATTGGCTGTTTGGGTCTTTGTGGGTTAAATGATATACTTTCTTGGTTCAAGTTTTTTATGGATTTATGGAGTTGAAAAACAAACCAATACAGGGAATCAAATTGCTAAAGAATTTGGAGTTTTCCATTTCTAATTCAAGAAGATTTTAGGGCGAAGATGAAGTGTAAGGGGTAGTACTAGGTCTTTCCATGTCATTTACTTGTTAAACTTCATGTGAAAAGTTCTGTTTAATTTATGTGACCTTGTAAAAATCCTATAGCTATCCTCCAAAGAGATTTTATTTAAAAAATTTTTCACATTTACATAGTTTTTGTGACTTGGCAGTTTGTTTTTCACTGAATTGAGTTGAAATCTGTGCACAACATCCAAGAAACACTATCATTTATGACATGAATTCTTATTTTTAAGCGTTTAGAATCAAAGTAATAACACTACATTTATGTAAATGAAAATTTAATTTTCATTTTTTGTGAAAAACAAAAGAAAAGAAAAAAATCTACATAAAAATCGGACTGCCACTGATCAGTAAAATGTTCCTGCTGAGCTAGAAATCCACTTTTTAACATAATTTGACTGAATATTTTCCCAAGGTCAGTTATTTAATTTTGCTTGAAACTCTATGATATAGCAAAATGTAATTGTTTACTGTGTGATAAAGAAAGTAGAGCTGTTAATTAACAAAAATGAACTCATCAATTTAATAATGCGCTATAATTAAGATGAGTTAATTGCATTTTATAATATCTAAATGTCAAATCACAATTGGTGTAGAATAAATGTGAAAATTTGTTAATAGCTTATATCCACTGTTATTTTCACAGCGAATTAATGCATTTTGGCTTTTTTTTCGATTACATCATAACTCAAAAGTATTGGGAATAAACCTACAGCATTTTCCAGAGTGTCATGAATATAATAGAACTTCTTACACAATTTTTTTTCAAGACCATCATTGACAGGATCTTGGTAAAATTCAGAACCAATGAGGAGCGTTGGTGTCCTTCCGTTTGTTGCCATAGAAACAGTGACTGTTGTATAGCATATATTTTTTTGGTCCTGCTGTCTGATCTATTGCCTTTACACTTTTGTTACTGTTTTCTTATGCAGGTTTGTCTCACTTTATATTCAGAATTAATTTCTCGTAATGGCCAGGCGGGTGTTGTTGTGGTTTTGGACGTTCTTTATAGAGCTGCCCCGCTGTTTATTTGTGCAGTGATGGAATATTGATTTTGTATGTGCCTTATGGCCTGGCTTGGTTTTGTTGTTGTTGTCTTGTAGTTTAACCCGTCTTCTTGCTGAAATTATTTGGTATACTGGCTTTATTGATGCCAGCCTGTCTTGTAAATTCATGCAGAGATTTTTTCTTTGGTGATGCTTTATTCACTTGCATCCCTCATGACTTAGTTACTCACAGTAATACCTCCTCCAAGTGCTTCATGCTCAGTTAAACATTAGGAAAATTAGTTTGAGCTCAAAACAGAAGATTGATTTGGCAGCTTTCTTTATTGTTCTTCATATCACGGCTGCATATAAACTGCAGAGGTCCTGTTTTATGGTTTCTGTTGCACTCCCTCGCTTTCTCAGCAAACTTGCAGCTAATATGTATGTACCGATGCTCATTTAGCGCTTGTCAGCACCACAACATTTCATTTCAACTCCTTGACTGATTCTAACCATTAATTTGTCTTCTCTTAAATATGCATTGGTGTGAGTTGGCATATTCAAATAAGAGAATTTACAAGTGAAAACTGAAAGTAGAAGGTGACATTCATTGTAACACTGTGTAATGTGCAGTGTGATTTGCATACAGATTTAGATAACAGAGGCTGATTCCAAAAGGCCCTTCAGACCTTGTTCTTTATTAAAGGGTAGTGTAACAATGGCAATACACATGATACGTCTTATGTTTCCCTTTTTAAAATCCCAGTCAAATTACATCAGTGAACAAATGGAGCAGAAAGCCTCAGAGCAATGCAAACCCAAGGTCATCAACTTAGAAAATTCATGGAAGACATGGCCGTGGTTTGATCAAAATTATCTTCATAATTTATTTCTGAATTGAAATGGTGAAATGATCTTGAAAAAATGTCATGATGAGTTTTGAGAGGCTACAGTATATTGTCTCCCAGAATTCTTCCACATAGTAACACAGCATTTAAAAATCCTTTAAATAACAATCAACAGGTTAAATTCTTATGTAATAAATACTTTTCAAGATAGCCTTTTCTGTTATTATTATTATTTTAAGTTTGGCTTACAAAGTTCTAGCAGTAATTTGCCCATCTGTGTCTTCTCCCTTACACTTTGCTGCCCAAGATATTATTGCACTGATAATTGAGAGTCAACGCTCTCAAATACACTGTTGGTGTAGATTTAATTTTTGCTTTAAACAAAGGCTGAGGGGAGAACCCCCAGTTGTGAGCCCCTCCTAACAGGGGTTCAGTCTGAGCCTGGTGGAGGTCCAGGCTGGGGCTCAGACCTCAGACTCCAGGCTGGAGACCCTGCCCCAGGGCTTTGGCACATAGGGACTGTTGACTCTGCGCGCCACTAACACCTGCCTCCGCTCTCGGCTCCCAGAGCCAGGCTCCTCCCTCTTCCCCGCACCGTCATATGCTCCAAACATATTGTTGTGGTAAACCACTGGCCTGTCACTCATACGAGGCAGCATGGCTGCATTGTCTGGGCAGTGGCTCGTACATGGAAACAAGTGGCACATGTCCTTGGAGCTGTCATAAAACTGAGATGGCCCCTGGGCCAGAGGCCCCACATACACTGGTAAGTCTGTGTATGAGTTCAGGTAGGTGGAGTAGTGTCTGTGCACCACGGTGGAGGAGGAGCGGCGCAGGGCGGCTGCATTTTGCAGGATGGCCTCTC
Source organism: Sphaeramia orbicularis (assembly GCF_902148855.1). NCBI lineage: Eukaryota > Metazoa > Chordata > Actinopteri > Kurtiformes > Apogonidae > Sphaeramia > Sphaeramia orbicularis. Next base: position 26,672,940 of record NC_043964.1, on the reverse strand, counting down.
TGTACGAGGGCAGCCGGGTGGACTCAGAGTACTTGAGCTTTTGCTTGTAGGGATACGAGCCCATATGGGCCGGGTCCAAGTATGCAGGCTCAGCAGCCAGGGGGTAGCAGGACAGGTTGTGGCCCAGACTACCGTAGAGCTTGTGGGGCTTTGGGTTGGCCACCACCACCCGTGGAAACAGGTCAGGCATGTTTGCGTGTGTGGAGGGAGATGTTGATGTGGAAGGTTTTGTTTCATCTACCTGATGAATCCGATCATTGCCCCATGTGGCTTTGAGGAATGAGGCGCGGCGGTTGAGTTTCTCCTTCCCCAGAAGTGGGATGTCGTCCATCTCGGGCTCCAGGTAGGACTTCATGCAGGAGCTGCAGCTGGCGCTGCCGCCGGGGTAGTGTCCTGCAGCACAGGCGTCAGGGGTGTGGTTGTTCAGGAGGTGATTGGCCCTTAACTCAGCAAGGCAGGGTCGAGGTTCATCATAGTCCCCTCTCACTCTGGGGTCTGCAGCGTCGAACATGTAGCTGTGGGACCGTCTCCTCCGGCTTACGCAGTCAGGGGGGTAGCTAAACTTCCGCCTCAGTGGGCCCTTGTGTTCCACGTAGATATCAGGCACCTGGAACTCCCTGTAAGGAACAAAAGAAGGTGTGGGGTGCCGGGCCTGGTTCTCCACATACAGCCTGCTGCTGTGGTGGGGGTTTGGTGTAATGGTGGGTGTGGGATCTCTCATTGCAATGTGGGGGCTGCTTAGGCTGGAGATGGGGAGAGTCCTTTCCAAGACATGCTGACTGCCTCGTGTAGGCAGTGTGTAACGGAGGGGGGTGGGCCGGGTCACCACACGGGGCTTATCCAGGAGGGGCTGGGTGGCGGTGTCCCCATAGTGAACGGGAAAGGTGGGTGTGAGGGCCCGTTGAGGGTACGGAGAGTGGTTGTCTGTGATGCTGGAGATGTAGGGCAGGCGGCTGTGGCTCATGTCCGTCGTCATCACTCTGGGGGGTAAACCAGCCCGTACATTGTCTGCCCCTCGTCGGCTCCAGCTCTCTATGGTCTTGGTGGCATTGTCTAGAGAGTTCTCCACCCTGGCAGAGGACACCATGTCCTTGGCGGTTTTCAGCATCTTCAGCATGTTGGCCTGTGTGTAGTTCGACGTGACGTCCGGACTCTGCATGCTGCTGTTGCGGTCAGTCTGCTCCACGCCGTTGAAGCAGCTGTAGATCCCCTGCAGAAAGATGACACAGCAAAATTACCATCTTTAAGCCTCATCAGCTACAAGAATGAACCAACAAACTGCTGAACTCCCAAAGGTTTGCAGTCACAGCTATTAACTTTAGTCAATTTCTATAAAATTCCACCTAATTTACAGAGGAAATGAGGTGAAAACAGTAAAAACTGTCAATCCCAAATGTTGTTTTTAGTATTTTTGTGTTGATGTACTGTTTGCAGGCATTGGCTGATTGTTGCTCAGTAGTCATACTTTTACTGCTGCAGAGAATTTTTATACTGAACTTCTCATACTTTTAATGGAACAATTGGTTGACTTCTACTTTGACTCCAACACAGTATTCACCAGTATGATAGTTGTATTTTTGTTGTAACAGAGTATTTTTATGGTGCGTTATAGTGCATTATAGCATATAAACAGGATTTTTATGTTATGACTGACTGAGCTAATGTTGAGTGGTTTAAGTGTTTATTTAGTAAAATACACAGTCTATTAACTGGTCATATTACATGACAGATATTTGGTACATTTTAAGGACACATGAAATCTGTAAAAGCATAAAAAATGATTAAGAGTATACCTCAGGTACCAGAACAAACAACAATCAACTAAACTCCCAATGGTTTTCAGTCACAGTCATTAACTTTAATCATTCTTTAAAATTTTACCCAATTTACAAAGCAAATGAGGTGAAAAAGGCTCCACTGGAAACTGTCACTACCAAATGTGATTCAGTGTTGTGTGGAGCTTTTATATCCACGTTAATGTGTATGAAGTGTTGTTTACACGTAACCTGATGTTAAAACCAACTCAGGCATGAGCCCATAAATGAGTCAGTTGCTGATCATGCACTTAGTATATTAATTTCCCATTTTTTTTCCCCCACCTGCTTTATTTTACTTTCAAATTGTGTATCAGTTTGGAATACTTAATCTGGCCTCTCACCGGCGTTGACTCACAGATGAAGGTGTTTTAATGGGGCAATCTAAATTCAATTTCTCAGGGATCACAGCCATTACAATATTTCAGCAAGCATCCATGAAGTCCTTTTTACGGCTTAAAACTCATTGTGTTTTACTATCTTTTTTGCGGTTGTTGTCCTTGAACTATTCTGCTTGTATAGTGATTTGACTTACTGCATGGACAGTATTTCTACAGCTCTGTCCTGAAGGATACTCACCGGGATAAAGCAGGTTTTACTATTGCATTAACTCTTGCATCAAGGCCATCAAGTAGCTATGTGTATTTCTGTGCATTTTCTGGTGTCAATGTGACTACAGGTTATTTTCCATCTGGGCCTGGTGATAAAGTGATCATTTTTTTATTTTTATTATATTCACATAATGATACCATTTTATACCACCCTGTGATGTAATTTTTTATATTCTATTATGAAAATTTTCCTAGGAGACCAGGCTCTTACAATTACAATATACTTTCCAGGGTTCTCGCTACCGTCTTTGAACGCTGAGTTTTGACCCGCGATGCCGTCTTTCAACCAGCGTAGCGGTGTTTTTTTGTGCGTGTGTGATTTTCCAGCGTAATGATAATGAGATTTGAATTTGAAAAAATATATTCCTTTGTCTAGGGCTGCACGATTAATCGATTTTAAATTGAAATCGGATTTTTTAATTAGGACGATTTTTAAAAAAGGGAAATTGTGAAATCGATTTCATCTTTCTTGTGCCACTGGGCCGCACGCCTGTGGGCTACCGTAGGCTCTTCCTCCTATCTGTGACAGCGGTCTTTCACAGAAGTCCGTGTAATGACCGGACTTTAAATCTGTTAAATCTGTTAATGCCGATGTTTCACGCACGGATCCCACAATTGAAATATAACTGTATGTGGATCACTCATCTTATTTTGTCCTGGATCCATACCGTACTGTCTTCTTCCGATCCGGGTCTGGGTCACGGGGTCAGCAGCCTCAGCAGAGGAGCCCAGACAGCCCTCTGCCCACACACATCCACCAGCTCCGGGGATAGAATCCCTCTAGCGTGGCCTGGGTCGGTCTGTTCCACGCACGGATTCCCCAATTTAAATATAACCTCATGGGAATCATTCATATTACGTGGTCCATGCACACACGCACGCACGACTGATGGCTGTCACTGACTTATATTTGTATCCCTTCTGTGGGCCAGATACCCAGGAAAGACAAAAAAAAAAAAAAAAAAAATTCTCTTACTTAATTTTTCATTCACAAATGTAAGTTCTTTAACACAAAACCAAATATTATTTGTTTTTTGAAAGTTGTTGAACTTTATTTAAAGCTGTTAGATAAATCTTGAAACAAAAAGGCTATAAAAACCATTTGTATTTGCTCTGATTTGGACATTGTATTGTAGTGTATTCCATTCCCCTTGGCAAACTTGTTATGTTTTCTTGTTGTATACATTGTTTGTATACTCTACTTGATTCAATAAAGATTTAATGAAAAAAAAAAACAAAAAAAAAAAACTTCTGTGGGTCCATCACGTGATACCATCACAGATTTGAGGTAGGCAGCAGTGGCTTGCATTGTGGGCTGCTCATGAAAATGACATGCCCATTGGCAGACAATGAGACTTCAATCAATTTATCGTATTTAAATGGACCAGTCACCCATGGAAAATTATATCTAAAATTTAGCCTGTGTGTGCGTGTAGTGTGAGTTGCTGCTCCGACTATCCCGTATGGAGTAATTCCCATCAATAATTACCATTCACAAATTGAAAAAAAAAACAAAACAGTTTTTGCTTTTAATCATTGTTGTAACAAACACAAAAACTTGGCTTTATTCCTCAAAATTTGCCCCTCAAAATGCAGGAAATAGTGTTTCAGAGAGTTATAAATTTCAAAATTTTCTGGGGGATGATGCCTCCGGACCTCCCTACAAAACTCGTGCCATGTACGTGCGCGCTGTGTACATGGTGCCCCTACGCTGTGAAAAAATCCTAGTGAGAACCCTGCTTTCATATCAGAATAATTGAGTCAATACAGTGTAAGTGTTGTTGACATTAGGTTTGATTTTGTTTACATCGTTGTAACAAAAACTTTCAGTGTTTATTTTATTTTATTTTTTAAATTCATGCTTAACATTGGACAATCCAACATTAAGATACAACAGATTAGTTTTTTTTCTAGTAGGGTTTTCTACATAGTTTTTCATCATGTTGCATCTTTTGTAGCGTTTTTGCCACATCTCATCTTTAATGTTATTATGTGGTTGTGTAGTTTTGTCTCCTTAAATCTTTCTGTTTTTTTTCTCTTTGTGAGTTTTTTTTTGGTTTGTTTTTTGCATTTTTTTTTGTCTTGTTGCATCTCATGTTTAATCTTATTGTGTCTTTATGTCATGCTTATGTTTTTTGTCATCTTTTGTGTTTTTATCTTTTCTTGTGTCTTTTTATGTTTTGGGTTTGCTTCATGATGGTGTCACTTTGTCTTGTGTCTTTTGCATAGTTTTTGTCATGTTTTTGTCTTTTTCTTGTTGCATCTAATATGTTGTTTTCATCTTGTTGCGTCTTTTACATAGTTTTTGTCGTGTTTGTGCTTATTTTGTCTTACATAGTGGTTTTGCTTTGTTTTTGACATGTTGCATCTTTTTTCTTGTGTTTTTATCTTGTCTTGCATCTTTTCATGTTTTTTTTGCTTAACCATTGATTCACTTTGTCGTGTCTTTTGCAGTTTTTGTCATGCTTGTGTTTTTTTGTCTCGCTGCATCTAATCTGTTGTTTTCACCTTATTGCATCTTTCACATAGTTTTTGTCATTTTTGTGCCTATTTTGTCTTGTAGTGTCTTTTGGGCTGTCTTTTGTCCTGTATCTTTCATGTAGCTTGTCTTATTGTGTATTTATTTTCTTCTTAGTTTGATTTATTTTTTGCGTCACCTTGTGTAGGTGTCTTTTATGTCATTTTTGTCTCGTTTTTTGGGTTCTACTTTGACTTAGGACCCTAAATGAGCTATTAAACGAGAAAGACTTTCGTTCATTCATATAAAAATGTGTATTATTTTTGGTTGTATCACCCATCCCTATGTTCCACTCAAAGATAGATGAGTGAGTTCTGAATGAAACTTCTAAGTAGGTGTGGCTTGAACTGTAACTAATGGCTGCAGTTTTTTGTGGGTGAGGATTTCTTACTCTGCTGATGGCGAGGAGGAAGTCCAGCCGCTCTGATTTGCGGACGGAGTGTCGGAGTTTCCAGTAGAGCAGATGTTCCCAGGCGAACACCAGCAGGCTGAGCCCCATGGCCACCAGCAGCATGTAGAAGACCCCCGCCATGTTGTCAATGTCCAGCTTACTGCTCATTACCTCTTTCTTCTCGTTGCGACAGATGCCCGTAAGCCAGACCGTCTGGAGCTTCTGAGTGTCACCTGAGAGCGACGAGCATAGAATGCAGATTTAAGGCCCATTCATTTATGTTTCCAGTGATTGAGAGTAATGAAATGCCCTCTACCCTCGCCTACTGAAGTGCATTTGCATGGAGTAATGACATCCCCTTGAAAAACCAGCACCCGCCATACAATTGCGTAACGTTGAATGGTTCGTTTGTTTGTGATGGAGCAAATCATAAATCCACTTTCTTCTGGATCGTCATCTGTAGACCAGACGCTGACCAGTTATTGGATCCAATATGGAACATTGTTATGATTGCTATTTTTATTAGATGTCCAATGGAAGACTGAATGTATAATAAATTACATTTTGCTGGGAGCTCCAAGCACTTTTTATCCTGTGGAGGATAATGCAGGGAGATATAGAGATAGATCAGCATTTCTGAATGAGCATTTCCAGAATGTAACTCTAAAACCATTCAGTATTTCTTCCTTACGTGCTACAGTTTATTATGTTGTGCGGATGTGCTTCTTTTTGCAATTTAGCAACCTGTGAACCACAAGAGGGAGCTATGATAAGTGGCAACCATGACTGGAAAAATGTGTCATCCATTCAGGGCAGATCAAGAACACCATAAGTAGATTCATGTTTAAAAATTGGTCCTTTTTTAATGTTTTTTTAGTAGCTTATTTTACTACAGATTTTGTTGCAACCAGGGATATGCTGTCTTCTAATGGCTGTAGTTGTATTAATGATGATGTTAAAAAAAATGCCTTTTTATTAAACTGTGGCTAGAACATATTCCAATGAAGCTGGACTTTTGTATTTTTCAGAAATTTGACCAACACTTAAATTTTTTTTTACTACAAATCAGTTGGAAGTGTGTTTGTCCACCTCTTTTCTCAATAACTAGCTGTTTGTCCGACTCATTGACTAGTGTTAGATGTGAAGTAAACTTTATAGTCTTGGACACATTACTACAATCCCTTCCATTTGTTGACAGAAACACATACAGTTGTTGGTAAGAAACTGTGAAGATTGCTGATTTGTCATGTGGTGGTGTATGAACTGACTATTTCTGTGGATCTTCTGCAGCCCGGGTATAAAAACGTTATTTGGGCAACCACATGAGTTTGCATTTCCAGATCAAACTTTCAACATAAGGCTGATTTTGTCCCAAACATTAACATTCTTTCTAGTAGGAAAGACGAGCCTACATTCTGTTTTTTTACTGATGAGAAGAAAAAGTGCTGAAATGACCTTTTAGTAATAATAATGATAATGTAGCATGATGTAAAAATGGTAGTAAAAATGGTCAGGAATGTTCATTTATGCACAATTTTGCTCTTATCATGACAGTTAGATGAGTGGTTTTGTGAATTCTAATCTATGTCTCAAACACTGGTCTGTTGCTGTAAGCTTTAATATTGGAGTTATGAGTTTAACAGCTTGATAGAGGCTGGAAAGAACAATAGCTTCAAGCGATTTCATTTGCGCTTTTGCACTCTGAGTCTTCTACCTGATGGCAGGAGTTGGGCTGTTGAGGGTCTGCTGTAATTCCTCTTGCCTGTTTGTGATTGCCTGCTCATACAGGTTCTGTATAGGCTCATATTTTTTCAACTCTATTACCTTCGTGGCTGTTTGTGTATATACTGTCTGGCTGCACTTCAGATGCAGCGTTAGGTTTCTATTTTACAACTATTGCAGACAGTGGTTCTTAACCCTGGAAAAAAGAGCTGCTTGTGACCAGTTACAGCCTAAATACAAGTCTTCTGTGTGGCAAAATGAGACTATTTCTGTTTTCCTCTTCCTGTTACTCATTTCATTCCATAGATGAATCTCAATGGGCATCCATAACACCTCCTCAGACCTGAAGAGACGGACTAGAGGATAACCAGGTAAGAGCCAGAACCAGGACAGACCACCCCTCTAAATCAGGGGCCACATTCAGCCCAAAATGATCTCAATCAGGACGGATCAGTAAAATAATAACAGAACAACCTATAAATTATAACAACTGCAAACTTTTGACATAATGACATTATGAAAATGTTTACATCTACAAACTATCCCTTAAAAACATGAACAACCTGAAATGTCTTAAGAAAAAAAGGTGCAATTTTAACATCATTATGCCTCAGTTTTTCATTTATACATGCACGTTACAACACACAGATCACAGTGGATCTACAAATACACAGACCATTTAGTAACAGGCAGAATATTGTTAAAATTGGTCAGTAGGAACCTCTGTTTATTAACCTGCATTTATGATGTGCCTTTCAATATTTACACTAAAGTCATATTTTTACCCTCAGAGTCAGCCCAGTGCTCCTTTCTCTAGTCTGTCCCATTTATTACTCTTTGGGTTTGTTGTAAACAGGCAAATATAAACTATTATGTGCAATAAAACCCATCTGTCTGGTGTGTGTACATACATACAGTACATGAATATTTTACCATCAGCCAGGAACTGCAGCAGGGCCAGGTCGATGGGTCGTTTCCAGCGTGAATCCTTCTGCAGGGCAATGCCGTAACCAGTGGTAGCAAACACTTTCCCGCTGCCAATGGTCACGAGCTTACAGCCCTCATCTTTGCCAGCCATGTAATTCAGCACAGCAGCATCATAGATAAATGCATCCAGTTTCCTAGCAGGGAAAAGAAAAAGATTTGTACTTAAATGCCTGTTATGTAATTGTTTGGCTCCTCCCCGGCTTCTAGTTCTGCTGTATATATAATTTTTACGATCTTTGGCAGACACCTACCCTGTTTTGAGGCTGTTAAGGGCATCCTCTACTCCCTTCTGGTTGTATTTGACCATGTGGGAGTGCATCTCTGGGTAGTTACTCCTTATGTTCCGCTCTGTGCTGCCATTTGGGACTGTACCAAAGCGGAACGGAGGGTACTGCTCCTGTGGCTTCTGAAACTGTAGAGAGGAGGACAAGACATGAACAACTGCTGATACTGACAGAGCAGATTCAGAGGAATTTCATCATGTTATTCAGCAGAAGAATAACATGAATATACAAAATGAAAACAGTGTCCGAAATATGACCTTTGTGTTTCATCCAGTTGTGTTTTATTCAAGAGAAGGGACAGGATTTTGATAATTACACAGAATAATTGCAGTTAACTCCAATATTTGTGTTAAGGTGATTATATGATAAATGGGACAGGCTTAAGTGCATGTAAATGTATTACAAATGTGGAAGGCAGTTGGAAGGGCACACCACTCTGCATTAAAGTGATTAAAATGAAAAATTCTTCTTTTTTCATCAAGTGTCCATGTCGTAGTCCTTTATAAAGGCAGGACTTTCCTCTGGTTTCAGAGAGTATATAAATTCACCTCATTTTGGACTGGAATAGCCAGAGTAGACATAAAATACACATGCAGAAAGCTTAAAACCTAACTAAAGAACAACACAAAGAAACAACTGCAAATATTAGACCCGGGAACATGTAGTCATTTAGTTGGTTGATGCTTTACGCATTGATTTTTACATTAAATTGATTTAGGTGTTGCCCTAAATGGCTGGGGTTCACCTTTGCTTTAAAATATTGGTGAAAAACTGATATGTGATTCGTCAGTTTTTGTTCTCGCTGGATATTTCCTCAACAATATCTAGCAATTTGGTGCTTTTCCATAAATGGTTTTAATGCACATTTTGACCTTGTATTTTCATCTTTTCCTGTACGTAACAGGAAACAGAAAAATGTAAGTAGATAAATACTGATAATGCAAACATTTTACTCCTATGACTGAATATTCTCATAAAGAAGCCTGAACGGATGAGAACAGATTCAGTCTCATCCTTTAGAAAAAGTCATCACAGCCTTTTTTAAATGGACAGTGGTAACAGAATGCTCCACTTTACTCAGCCTATATCACTACCTTCTGATGACATTATGCAGCCACGTTTATTCACTACTAACCTGTTTATGGAAAATACACAATTAAGCTTCAGTTTGCCACAAATTTTCTTGACATTTTACCAAAGTGCAGCCATTGTCTTGGCCTTAGTGTCACATTTCATTCAGATCTTTATTACCTTTGCAGATGGAAGGATTCAGATTGTAACCAGATGGATGTCGTCCTTTTTGATTAAATCACTTTCTGAACAATCCATGGAGTGTAAGACCTCCTCCAGTGTCTGAACGTCTCCTGTATTCCAATTTCAGCTTTTTATGCAACAAATTTGGACTTTTGCAAATAGTTATACAGTTTAGAAACAATGTTTTAGGCGATTTACTTACAAACACCTGCCAAATTTTTAAAGATCCCCTTTAGTAATATTGCAAAACACGATGAAAATACTTTGCATGGAATATTAAGTAGTTTAATGTTTTTACAAAAAGCTGTCACATAGATGTCGCCTCTTAAACTCTAATATCTTTTAATGTCCATATGATCATACACACCGTTTCCTGGCTAAACATCCTCTTTACAGTGGTGCTTTCAGGTACCAACATCACGCCTGTAAAAGCTGCTACAAGGTCATGGTTGTTTATGGTGATGTGATGTTACAAATCTAACTGGTAGGTTGGATCTGCAAATGTGCATTAATCCGTTCCTTCCACCTAATTAGTGTTAATTGTCTTCTATTTACCAGCTTCCAAAGCTTATAACTGAAGAACTACAAGGACAGAATTAATCAGTGCCACCTCATTTGAAAGATAATAACCTCTTTTTGTATGTGGCTATGAGACAACGTGAACTACATCAGGTTTTTTTTTCCAAACCATTTTGAATAGAAATATAATTAATGACCAGTAAACCATTAAAGGACCAGTCATGTGACCCCTTGACCAATAAACAGATAGGAAGTCCCATTAACTTTGTATGTTAACAAGGTTATTCTTTCACTAATTATATTTTGTTGCTCAGGAAAACTTAAGAATAAAGAATGTAAGCTTTCAAACAATATAGCATGTCTATATTAACAAAAGTTTTATTGTAGAAACTTTGACATAATTCAACCTTATTTAATCCAAAATGGCGGCTGGATCTGGGGGGGAATGGGGAGGGTAAAGATTACAGTGGATAAGTATTGAAAAGTTGGCCTACTTGTCCTTGAATAGAAGGCGACTGTAATCACTCCACTTCTCCTGTAAATATCAGAACAAATCCCTGTTTTTCTGTAGTTTTAATGTTTTTCCCCTCAGTGACTGTACAGACATTTGTTTTTCTGCTTTCCTTCCTCCTTATGAATGTCCTGTCGGATTCACCGGGGCCAAACCTGGGTGACTGAAGGCCATTCAGGACGTTGCTATCGACCTCTTTGTGATTTAGAAAAGTTCCAGTCGCCGTAACAGCTCTGAGAAACTAATACAATGACACTGACTAACGTGGGCGTCGTTGTGATTCCTGCTGTAACTTCAAAGTGACTTCGCGTCAGTCGTCCCGCTGGCCTCCTGCTCTGCTCATTTATACATCTATACGCTGCATCCAAGAGGCACACCAATCAGAAGTGAACTCCAGGTCCAGGACACGGTTTCCCGAGGGATACAAATTTGCCTTAGCCCTCCCTTGTCTGCAGTTAGAAATGAACCGCTCGTTTTATCCTTTCGCTTTTGGCAGTGCTATATGCATTTAATTAGCTGCGAGGACAGGACAAGGGAGGGGGAGGAAATACAATTGGCAAAATTGCACTTTTTCATTAACCTTATGCAAATACGTGCACAGTACATTAGTAAAGGGGAAATTTGAGCTTGTCTTTGTGTTTGGAAAAAGGAGCAATATAATATCAGGGAGTTTTGAAACCAAACCGGACTTCGTCTGCATATTTATGTGAAACTGTATTTGTGGAGGTCAAGTTTGTGTGTACGTTTAACCCAGAGGAGTTTTTCAATCTGTACTGCTGTTGACCCCTCAGTACGAACAGAAACTCACAAATTACCTCATGTTTTTCATTGAAACATTGGGGAGGTTTAGCAGCATTTGTTGTCAGGACCACTACAGTGAATGAAGAAGAAATTCCTGATCAGTTTTAGTGGCTTGATCACATGCAGTTCATTACAATGCATGTTCAATACATGGAAGATTTCATCAGATAGTACTGTATGTATGTATGTAGTTTATTTAATATTAAAGCAGACAATCCTTTGCTACAGTTGTATGAGGTAGAGGTTTAGAGTTGTCCACAGTTGTTATGATGAAGTACTGTATCTAATTGTAAGTGCACATGCAAATATATGTACTTTGTAAGGGCAGCTTATTCTAAAAGTAAAAAATAAATGTAGTCACTGCAACATGAGGTGAAGCCAAGAGGATTTTTATAATTAAATTTTACAGAGTTATGGACACGCATGTTTTCAGTAATTTTACAGTTTTTATCTACTTTCTTGTTATTAAGCATTACCATGTCAGCTAATCCAGACAAAGCAATTAGAAGTCTCTATTTTTATACATGAATTAATTTTGGCCTTTTCAGAGCTGACGTAAAACTGATTAAACTCCAAACTGCAACAGCAGAAATGTAGATCAGTTTCAGGTCACTGTCCTTAAAACCATGGTTGCATCCTGTTACCCCGAGGGCAGTGGCTCTACTTTCTTTTTTACTTCAGGAATTGGATGGTATTAGTTCAGACCAAACTAGAACGATACTGAAATGAAAACCTAAAACACTACAAATACAAATTACACTGGTCTACCATTTTTTAGTTACATTTTTTAAATTTCTTTTTTTTTTTTTTTTTTTTTTTTTAGAAATGATCAGCCATGTGTTAAATCTTTCAAACTTCAATAAGATGAACTGGAAAACAAATAAACAAATGCGTATGATTAAACTGTTACTACATGTATGTATATATATATATATATATATATATATATATGTGTGTGTGTGTGTGTGTGTGTGTGTGTGTGTGTTTATGTCCATTTATACAATAAACTTATAAATGTTCCAGTAAAAGAACCTGTAAAGTGAATTGTAATGTACAGACAGTGTTTTGCTCTGAGACAAGCATTCCTTTGGAGTAAAACACATTCTCTCATTAATTCTCACAATTTCACATTTTGAGCCAAGACTGTACTTTGGAAACTACAGCCAACCAGCATGTGGACTGAATTTCCCTTTATTCATAACTCAAACTTGGTAAAGTTTCACTATTTTTATCCTGGAGCTATTTTACTTGTAGACCAGTGCTATTTACTAAATGAACCAGAGCTTATATTTTAGGCATTCTGGGTCTGCCATGACAGCTGAAGTGTGCTTCAGTGCAGGAAATTGTGCAGTATTTTCATTGTGAAAATAGAAGAGGATTCAACCATGACTTTATTTTAAAGGGGTCATATTTTGCTAAACCCACTTTTATTAGTCTTTGGTACATTTATTTGTGTATTTGGACCCTAACAGTTCAAAAAGTTTGAATTTGAACCCTCCAGGTTCTGCAATGCTATCTTTATAGCACTGCAGCACCTGGAGCATTTTTCCGGCAAAAATCAAGTGGATTTCTACAACCTGTTTCAATTCCTGTTTAATTTGTTATGGGTTATGACTAGTTATGTCATGACATTTGCACAAATAAGGTCAAGACTTCCGACAAACATTTCTCTGAGTACGCCATAATTGTTTGTCAGCAGCAGCGGTTGTAATAAAAACTGAAAATACGTCCAAACTTCAAGGCGATTACCTAAAATGTTCAGTTGTTGGTTGTAATAATGAACACAAGTGGAACAGAAAGCACGGCCAATAACCTGGAGGGGGGGAGCATGAAGTGGAGCATTTGCATTTAAAGGGCCAGCGCTCAAAACGACCTTTGTGGTGTCATTACTCAGAAGTAGTGTTAAAGATGGACCTGTGGAGTTGAATTAATGAAGAATTCAGACCCAAGCAGAGCATTTACAGTTTATGTAGACTACAGGGAAATGTTTTAAAACGCATAATTCCATTTAAAAAAGCTAAATATCACTCCTTTAATGTAGTGGCTGTAATCAGTGTTGAAAACTGATGATAGATTTGTTTTTAGGATGTTTCATCTTTATTGCCCAGTTTGTTGTTAGTGGAAATGTTGGTTGTCAGTTGTTGTCACATGTTTACATGGAAACAGATGTAACCTGTTTCAGTTTAGAGGTAACCTTGTGGACACTGCATACGTGTGTGCTTTGTTGGAATAGTTGTCAAACACACTGAAAGAGGTTGGGTGATGTCAGAGTTAACATGATATGTTGCCACATCACAAGGACTTTTCCTTGTAAGTGAAGTGTCTTTTAAAGGAATGAAGTAATGATGTGCCTTAACACAGCGGAGTAGGGCAGCTTTCCTCCTCTTCATCACTCTCTTTTCTGATCCAAGGTCACATTCTGTGGCTTCATCTTCTACCTCATTTACATTTACTTAACCTGAGGGGTTCAACACAGCTGGACTAACAGCAGTCCAACTCTTCATTCCCTCTATGCAGGCGCTACAGAATGTATAGACTGGCTGTTATCGTGGCTCTGTTTCCTTCTCTTCTCAGCAGAGTTGACGTATAATGAGATGAGAATGGTAAATGACTTTGCCAGGATTGTAATGAGCAGTGGACAGCTTGGTCTTTCCTCAAATGCCTCTTTAATCCCTTCAGTTGGCTTCGAGCAAAGAGTCTACAAATCATTTCTTGTGCTGACGGTTTAACATGGATTTCCTTGTCAATACTCCTATAAAACACATCCTCAGGCCAGGCAAATATGCATAAGATAATACCAGAAATTGTAATCACCGTCTACCCAGAAAATCCACTTGTGTATTACATCTCGCAGGCTTTTCACCGACATCCTAATCTAAACAGTCTAGAGATGTAATTCAATTTCACCACTTACTCTATAAACCCTTTGTATTTTACAGCAAAAGGGAAAAATTCTGAAGCCATGACATTGTCACTCGTGGTTATTTACCTTTTCACAGCTCCACCACACACTGTTTACTCATCCAAAATAGAGCACTTTGTGTTTTTCTAAGCAGTACATCAAACACAACAACACACAGGAGTGTCAATGACAGCGAGTCCTGTACCTTTTTGTCGCTCAGTCCGGACACGGTGTCGATATACTGCTCCTGGATCATGAACGCTGCCAGGTTGGCTGTGTAGGAAGCCAGGAAGATGACAGCAAAGAAGGCCCAGACCAGGACCATGATCTTACTGGTGGTGCCTTTGGGGTTTTCAATGGGGACTGAGTTGTTGAAGACGATTCCCCACAGCAGCCACACCGACTTCCCAATGGTGAAGGTGGGTCCTCCGGGGTCTGGAGGGGACGAAGCGCACACAACAGGACACGGTTTTAGAGGAAATAGGATTTTAACATAAAGTTTAGTCCTACTAACATAAATGACTTCTTGTATTTCTCACAAGAGAGTCTGGCTGCAACTAATGATTATATTTAGAGCAGATTATTTTCTCAATTTTAATTGTTTAGTTCAGAAAATGTCTCAAAACCCATCACAGTGTCCATGTATATCTTCCAGCAAGCCAAAGACACTGAGTCTAATGTCACAAGAGGAAAGAAACTAAAAAATATAAACTTTTAAGAAGCTTCATGGGACAATGATGCTACAAAAATAAGATGACCTTAAAGCAGGGTTGTCAAACATTGGGCCAAAACCAGCCCTCCAAAGGGTTCCATCCTGCCCATGGGATGAATTTGTCCAAAAGTTACACAGAAGACATTGACAGTAAAGTTAAATAATATATTTTTCAGTTCCAGATGCCTGTTACTAATGTTTTGTGTACTTGTAGATCTATGGGAATCTGTAAGGTATAATGCACATGTCTAAATGATAAACTGAGGCATAATATTGTTGAAATTATAAGAAATTTTCAGATTGTTGAAGGTTGTTCAAGTTATTCACAGTTTTGTTTGAAGATGTAAATATGTTTATACTGCAGTTTTCTTTTTCACACTAAAACAAATACAAAAAAGTTATGCTATTATTTTACTGGTCTGGCCCTGAACTAAATGAAATTAAAGAATATGATGCATTAGTGTAGGAAAGTGAGGACCATTTTACTGCACTACTACTCTCACTTTGCTGAAAATACTGTTATACAAATATGGTTTAGATGCAGTGTGTGTCATTTCAGTATGTACAATCGATAGGAGGAGTTTGTGGAATGCAGGTCGGAGGAGGTTAATGTGAAGGTTGTGTTGGAGTCAATAGTTTTAGTTTGTGGTGCTGTTCTTATGTCGTGTCTGTCAAATCTTCGGCAAGTTCAGTGTGACTCGTAGGTTATGTCATTGCTTACTGTCCACAGTAGTGGTGTAAAATCAATAAAAAGATCTGAGAGAGAGGGGAGAGTCCCAGTAATTAACCATTCATTGTATGCATTGTGATATGACCATAATAAATCACTGCTCTGGCCCATAGAAGAAAAGAACTCAAAATGTGGCTGGTATTGTTTGTTTTGCAGATGGAGGACTCACCTTTGGCAGTGACCAGGCTGCGGTTGTACCCGACCGGGCTGCAGTATTCGAAAACAAACACGGTAATGGCCACGACGGTCAGACACATAACGAACATCATGACCCAGACGGCCGGGCTGTATGGCTCTGCACGGACCGACAATGAAGGTAAGGATTAGAACAACATGGAAACGTAAAGAAAATATACTGAGCCCGTTTACATGCACACTAAAACTCTGATAGCACCTGATTTATGGAGTTATCAGATTATTCAGGTGATCATATAAACATCTTAATGGGATATGATTATCAGATTATGAGGATTCGGATTAATACACCTACAGTTGTGGAAAAAATTATTAGACCACCCTTGTTTTCTTCAGTTTCTTGTTTAATGCCTGGTACAGCTAAAGGTACATTTGTTTGAACAAATATAATGATAACAACAAAAATAGCTCACAAGAGTTTAATTTCAGAGCTGATAGTGAGCCATTTTCCATGGTTTTCTTGATAATCAAAATCACTTTAGTTCTTACATCAATAGCTATGGCATTGTACTGCCAAAAACAGTGCTTTTAGGCATTCCATTTTTTCTATTCTGTCTGTTTTAGTCACATGATACACACAGGAATTTGTACTTGATTGCATAATCATTGTTTCTGATGACTTTTGATGGTCTAAAAAATTTTTTCCACAACTGTAGATGTCTCCAATGTCTTCCTGCATTTATACTGGATAAACAGATTTATTTCAGTTTTCTACCTTTTTTTTTGTTTACACATGTCCAACTGTAAAAGAATGATGTGATATAGTCACAACTTGAGTGGAATACAATATCAAGAAGTTCAAGAAATCCAATAATGGGCTGAAACATGTGAACCATAGCATAGCTGAAGTCATATGTGATTATTACAATTATCTGATTACTCCCAGTTATCGGATTTTTACGGTTCAGTAAACATGTTCACTGTAAAACATAACTGATTCAGAAAAAACTCTAGTTAAGAGGTTATGATGTTAGAAAGAAGTTTATTGTGTTTTTATTTTTCAGTCATTCGGTATAGGTAAATAAATCAAAGAACTGTAAATAAGCTTAAAGGTAAATAAATAAAAGTATATAAAATGAACGTACAAACATGTCAAATAACACTTTGAAGGAGATGGAAATTCAAGTAGAGATATAAAACCCAGTCAAGGCGAGCTTTAGAACATCAGAGGTGAGGTTTGCAGCGATGTGAACTGATCCGTCTCAAACTGACTGATGGCGTAGCCACAGACTCCGTTTGTCAAACCGTCAGTGGCAGGTGTAAAAAGTACTGTTATATAGTGTATTCTGTGTCAGTGTTTATGTACTGGAGCTCATCTGTAGAAGTGCAGTGTTTTTATCAGCTGTGGTTTTTCTGCTTATTAGAGCTGATGACTGACCCTAAACAGCAGAACTGCTCCACTTCTCAACCCTCTCAGTTCATCCATGTAGTTGTACAAGTTTATTCATTATGATAGACCCCTCGAGATAAAGCAACTCATTTTCGAGTGGGAAATGAGATGACATGCAGCTGCAGTAAATTACTCACAATGACTGTCCTCATTCATATTTTAATATGTACATCCAGCTACAAAACATCTTAAGTGTCATTAACCCATAAAGACCCAGTGCTACTTCTGTGGTAGTTCCCAAATATAAGTCTCTATTTCTACCTTTCTTAACTGATTCATCACCAATTTTTTAAAATAATATTATTCACTATATTTTGCAGTTTTTGGTGTAAATCATGTATTTTCCTATGTTTAATTCACAGATCATGTAGATGTTCATGAAAACTCCAAGTGAATTAAAAGTTAATTATATCAAACAGAAGAATGGAGAAAAAGTTCCTTTTTCAGCAAAGACATTGCTAACTGAATGTAAAAACATGTCTCCATCCACTGTCATTGATCCAAGCAACAAATCTGTAGAAGATGACGGTGTTTCCATATTCACTATGGAGCCTCTGAATGTCCACATGGGTCAAATCTGATGACCATGAAAAGATGACAAACTGCATTTTATATCAATTATTTACATGTATTGATAGGATGAGTGGATCAACAGGTTTCAAGCAGTTTATATCTGTAAATGGTTTATGTCACCGGTGGCTGTTTGGGTCTCTATGGGTTAAGATGGAGGCAACACAATTCATATTGTTGTCTTTCACTGGTTTTAATAGGTAGCTTATATGTATCCAGCTGAACTTGTCATAAATCTTTGGTCTAATTTGGGCCAAATAGGTGAAAATGTTTTTACATGCTGTTTCATCTATACTTAATCTGTGTAAGTGTACTAAAATGTCTGTCGCACCAGTTACTTATATTTAAAAAAAATAGAATAGACATACAGTACAGTGCAAAAGTCTTAGTCCACCTATAGCTTTGTTGTTTTTCAGGGTTAAGTGATCATACACGTTATTTCCTATTCTCTTTTCTTCACATGCAACAAGAAAGTACAGGAAATATGTGAACAGCCTTAAAAGACACATAAAACACTGACCTAAATGTGTTGTAAAAGTTAAAGTCACTATTTACTGTAACCTCTGACCCCATGACAAGAAGCAGCACAAACAATTAGAAACATCTGACATGTGTTGAGTAAGACGTGGTATAAAACATCAGAAAGTTAATGCCATAAATCTCAAATTGTCTGACCTAAAAAGTTAAAGACAGGTTAAACACATCAAATATGACCACTTTGGTTTATAGAAGCTGTTTTCAACCAGAAACTGTGGTTTTTCCTGCTGTACATGCTTCACATATATATATAGATTGGAGACAAATGCATATGTTTGGATATTAGAATGTTATTAAACCAGCAAATTTAATATTGGAATTGGACTTTTGCAATGTAATGAATATGTGTAAATAGTATGCTGCAATAGTAGGAAAAATACAGTACAAAATGCTACTGATGCAACTATTAATACAAAAACCTAAAATAGTGCGTGAACATCAGACTTTCCTCACCTAAAAAAGCAGATGGTGAAACCGTCCCGTTACTTCTGGCCACCATCACGCTGATCCCCGTCTCCACAAACGGAACTGAGAAGTCAATAATCTCGGAGCGTTCCTCGTTTATGGTCAGCGAGCCGATGGCCATGTCCGCCCGCTTGTAGAACACCTGCGGCGGAAGGAAAGTCGATAGAGATGTTCAGTTGAGGGTGAGATGAAACGGCAAACGGACGGACGGCAGGCGGATGTTTGTCTGGCGCAGTCATAAATCGAAGCCAGACCAGGGCTTTCTGACATAACACGGGACGTCCGCTGCTGACCTTTGAGACAAATCTCAGCTATTAGTGAAGTCAACACACTGAGGAAGATGTATTGTCTGCTTCTTCCACCAACCACACACACTCAGGCCTGTCCCAGTAATCTGCCTCGGCCTCTGTCCTTTACCACCAGTGTCTTATAAAGCTTGATCCATCCTCTAATCCATCCCTAATCTATTACAAGGTATAGACTGCTGCATAAGACGTCTGCTGACAACACATCATAAGCAGGAAGTGGAACTAATCGCTGCAGACTAAAGGTCACTGATGGCCTATTTAAGTATAAAGCGATGCTATTTTTGCTGGTGTTTGAACCCCTGAGTGTCCCAGGGTGGTTCAGATGGCATTTGTTTCCTGCCGTCCCAGGTCAATGTTTATCATACTGATGGAAAACTGGTGGATTTACAGTCCAGACACTCCACCTCATGCAAGCCATTAGCTTTCCTGCAGAAGCTGATGCCTCATTGAGCACAATAGCCTCCCTGTTTCAGAGAAAAATGAGAAAAAATCACAACTAATGTTGCATCCTCCAACTCCTCAAAAAGAGGGCTGGCCCCAGAAACCTGACTGTGGAGATTATTCACAAGGACAGCGACTCCTCCTATTGGTACAACAGTCCCTCCCTCACCCACCACACTGACCTTGCTATTGATTCATGTGCTCATTAATCGTGCCTTCATATTGCTTTTCCTTTTTTAATTTGAGGGTTTCAACCTTCAAGTGTCTCTGCTTATTTACTACAGATGTATGATTTTTTTTTTTTTTTTTTTTACATTGCAAAAGGCACCCACCCATTAAGAATTTGTAAGGATCTGTGGACATATAAAGATTGTCATAATTTTAGGGTATTTTTTGTGCAACTCCAACAGTCATTCATGGGTGGGGGGGTATGAGTATTAGCAGCTTGAACATCAGTAGCAGAATCATTAGTCATGGACAAGTGGAAATGGGACTGGTTCAACACAATAACTATGAGGACTGTTATTTATGTGAATGGAAGGTCTGAAATTTGACCAAAGCCTTGGAAAAACTTCTCCTTTTTACAGCTTTGAATCATTCTTCTGGTCTGAAAAAATAGGGAAGATTTCACATGTATTGTACAGGTCACTTTTGAAGCCATCAGTGTTCTGTTTGGAGCAAATATGATCGAAAATCTGATGAAAGACTCATGAAATGTCTGCTTTTTCATTGTAAAGAAATAATAAAATAAGTTGGATTTAAATGAATGATAACAAAAGCACATTTTCTCAACTTCAAGTAACATTTGATGCTTTAAAATGATAAATATCTAAGAACTGAAAATCAACAGCAATAACCACCCTCAATGCCATAAAAAACAATCTCTAACATAACACATATACAGTGACATGATCGTGCAGAGACAGAATGAATGGCTGTGTGTGTTTTTTTATGTATTTATTACTGTAGTGTTTGTGTGTGTGGTGTTTTTATATTACTGTGCACTGACTGTTTGACACTTTTTAAATTTTGTTGTACATGTTACATGTTACAATGACAATAAAGGAATATTCTATTCTAAAAGGCCACATTGAAAGGCTGTGAGGTTGAAGTTTTACAGGAAAATCACAGCTGGACTGAGTCGTAAATAGAATACATTTTGTTACACAGAGGCAGAATATAAAGTCAAGACAGAAGGTACTTAGCTGCAACTACTGAGGATGGATGATACAGCCAAAATATCATCTCATTATTTTTTCAACATAGATTACAGACTCACAATAGGAGCAACTGATGGATTTTTCTATTTTCACAAACACAATTTTGCATGAAAGTTACCACACAAGGTTGTTTCATGGATTTGTATGATTGAATTTGTGCTCTTTCCAATATCACTGTGATGAAGAGTAGAAAGACGGTTGAGTTATTGTTATAAATGACAAGTTCATTGTTTTCCTGGAACAGAAGGTGAAAAAACCCCAACAGAAAATCACATCGGTATCAACCAAACTGTTATTTTAAACCTTGAGATTGGGTCAGAATTGCAGTATTTACTCTACGGATCATTATTTTGGAGTTTATTGAATTAATAAAACATGTAAGTAATAAAGAGGTGTAAATGGCAGGTGATAAAATAACAGAAAACTAAGGTATTATTCTTTAAAAGGGTATTTGAAAGTGAACAGACGTTAATCAGACGTTTGTCTTCAATCTTCTGTCGACATTCGGGTAAAAGGCGGAGAATGTCAGGACTGGAAAAATGAAAGTGGAAGTTTGGAAACAGGAGTGGAATGACATCGCGTGAAATGATTTCTGTGATTGACTGAAATGAGAGATTGAGGACATGTGTAAGATTGATCACCGTATAAGAGCCTCCGATCCTTCACCTCTATCTGTGGATGAATTATCTGATAGTACATCTTTTTTTCTGGAGTCTGATTTAAAGGTGTAGATACCGGTCAGCTCTCCTGTTCTACCTTTATCTACTGCTGTCTTAGATATTCTCCTGTAAATCAACCATGATTATAAACAAGAGGTGGTAAGTAGAAGATTAATAAATCTAGTTTAAAAGAGTAAAATTATATATGTGCTAAATACATAATCAGAGTATCTGCAGGTTTGAGGAAACGGAATTTTAGATTTTTTAAGACATTTTTCTCAGTGTCTTTGGTCAAATTTCAGCCCTTCCTTTCACATGATTAACACTTCAACAGGCCTCATAAGTTATTGTGTTGAACCAGTTTTAATCATGTTTCAATTCAGCTAAGGTTACATTTCCATTTGTCTATGACTAATGTTTCTGCTACTGATGTTCCAGCTGCTAAAACTCATACCTGAACCCCTCCACCCATGAATAAGTTATTAAGCACCAACATGCACAAAAATACAGTTAAAAAACAAACAAAAAATGTACAAAAATATACAACAAATATGCTAATATACACTAAAATATACTAAAATAAACAAAAAAATACACTAAAATACACAAACAATATGCTAAAATGCACTAAAATACGCTACAAACACAAAAAAAATGCGCTGAAGTACACTAAAATAAGCTAAAATACACAGAAAATACACTAAAATAACAAAAAATGCTAAAATGCATAAAAAATTCACAAAAATATACTTAAATGCACTAGCATTCACTCAAATGTAAACCTCATTTCTTCACCTGTATTTGACAGGTTTTCTCTAGTTTTGTAACAGATTGCTAATTTCTCCACCTTAACATGTAAAATACTTGTTGCTCCATGATGTTTTACCTTCTGCTTGCAGTTTTATGAAAGTTCTTATTACTCTTACAACGTCTGAATCATATAAGAAGAAGATGACTAAAAAAGTCAGCAGTAAAACTGCTGTTTGAGGATATTGACTGTGTGTTTATTGGTTTTCTCTTGGTAAAATCCAGTTCTTGCTCATTGAGTGAGGCTTGGCTCCAGTAGACAGAATCCTGTATCCTGTGATTTGTGTCAGTTGAAGGAGTGGGTGTTTGTTTTGTATGTTGCTGCCAGTGGATGTTGACCTGTGATGAGAGACGGCGACAGAGAATTGACCTCATTTACAAACTTGGCGATGCCACCGTGCTGTGAGTGGAATGGGAGCGCTGCCATTTAAAGCTAGCCAGGATTTTCAGCAGCAGGGAAGAAGGGTTTGGGGTTTTGTTGTGTTTATTGGTAGATAAACCTTTGGTGTTTCATATGATGCACGCCAGTAGTTTTTAGCAAACTGATAATAGACATGACTTTATTGAAATTAATTTCAGTTTTCAATTAAAAATAGTTTTTTGCTATTTTTGATTTACAGCAAAAATTCTACATTTAGGCTGATTACAGCATGAATGTTAATTTATAACTAATCTGCAGATTTATATTGTTCCTTATCGCTGAATGTAGTTTATCTGTTATTTATTTAACAAAATATTAAGTAGCAAGTGCTAATGAACATTTTTATTGAAATTAACAAGATATCACAGCAGTTGTTCATAAAGTTTTTTGACTCAAGACCATGTATCAGCACATATTTGTCTTTTTAAACGTAAAAGGTAAGAATGAATTGAGAAAAATGGGCAAAAATGAACAAAATAATAAAGAAAATGGATGGAATTAACAAAATCATGGAGAAAATGGACACAAATGAAGGAAATAATAAAGAAAGCTAGACAACAATCAATGAAATGAAGAAGAAATGGAACAAAAATGAACAAAACACTAAACAAATGTACGACCCACTATAATAACAGGTTGCACAGCCCATTGTCCCATTGAGGTCCTGACTCTAATGTTGGTAAAGGCAGTTTTATAACATAGTGTCTAGTTTTTATAATATGTGCTCTTATTTTGAAGCAGTTTCGCCCACTGTCGATGATGTCTCGTGGTCTTACCTCTCCGATCATTCCGTTCCAGATGCCTCGGACCAGTTTGCCATGTTTTCCGTTGGTGACCAGGTACAGGTCATAGGAGAACTTAATAGTGCGCGACAGTTTCTTGAGGATGTCGATGCAGAAGCCTTTACAGCACAGTTTCGTGTACGGCTCAGTGTGACCCACAATCCTAAAAGACAGAGACAAAATACAGAATGTGTATTATTTGAAGGTCAGCGCTGCGTCTTTAATCCTGGTTCCATTTTCCTGTTGCTGTTGACAGCCCAGTCCCTATTATTATATATGATTCCATTATATTCCTGTTATGAATTATCAACTGAAGGGGAAACCACCGATTGTTTTGGTTAATAGATTATTTGGATATTATAGAAAAGGCGATTTATCACAGAGGATTTGTAAAGCAGCAGACAGGGTTGTGTGAATTATTGACTCACATTGACGCTCATAGCTTTTTGATGTTGACAAATTGTGAAGCACTTGAAGACCTTTAGAGCAAGAAAATGAACCGAATGATGTTTTTTTGTTAATTTGATGGTTATGCAAATTGTTTATACTAACATAAACTTTACTCAATGTTAGGTGTCTGACAGATGAGTATATACTGTATATGTCTGCATATTTGGGGTTTTTCTCATTTTTAGGTAAATGTTTGTGTTGCAGAACATGGTCGACAGTTTGGGATAGAACTGGGTTCTTTGAAGAACAATTATTAACATTTTGTAATGTTTCAAAGACCTTTATTGGTAAATAAATCACATTTCACAAACAAATGGGCAATCCAATGAAAAAGGTTCCTTGGTTCCAAAATGTTTTTCCCTGATTTTTTTTTTTTTTTTACCTACATGTATTTATTTATCTTAGCTATTTTTACTTGTATTAATTGATGCAAAGACTGGATGGTACTTTTAATTTTGTTGTACTTGTTAAAATAACAATAAAGCTATTCTATTCTATTCTATTCTATTCTATTCTATTCTATTACTACTGACCTAATGTAGTGTGTTAGCTCACAGTTAACTTTTCTTTGTAGATAAGCTAGTGTCTAAATGTCTTTTTGTGCTGATGAGTAGATCATGACATTTATTCAACAGTACTGAGTCTATGTAGTGAGACTAAATGAGTGTTTTTGTCTAATCTTCACATACTCATAAATGCCCTTCACAACTGTTTCTTTAACTGTAGATCCCAGTGGGTATTTTATTTTTGTTTTTCTACCACTAGAAATCTAAAAATATAAGCTTAAATAAAAACTGCAAGATCATAGTAGCATCACTTTTGTGTTTTACACCATCTGTACGATGTCATGCAGAACCTAAACCCTGAAATAAGTACAGAGGGTCGGAGTTGGTGAAGCATCAGAAGTGAGTTCAGCGTTTGGCTTTTTCCATCCAATAAATTTAACTAACCTTGTGCTCACTTCTCCTTGTTCTGAACGTACAAGGACTACGAGTATCAATTTATCAACAATTCATTATGTTGACACCTATTGTAATTACATAAGTTCTCAAGAGTATAAGGTTGTTGGAGCACATGTCGAGATGAAGGACTTTACACAAGTTAAAGTAGGGGTCATATTTTGCTTTTTGAAATGGAATTATGCATTTTAAAACATTTCCCTGTGGTCTACATGAACTGTAAATGCTCTGCTTAGGTCTGAATTCTTCATTAATTTAACGCCACAGGTCCATCTTCAACCCTATTTCTGAGTAATGACACCAGAAAGGTTGTTTTGAGTGCTGGCCCTTTAAATGCAAATGAGCCACTTTACGCCCCACCCCCTCCAGGTTGTTGACTGTGCTGCTCTGTCCCATTTCTCCATATTCTGAGAAATGTTTGTCGGATGTCTTGACCTTATATGTGCAAATGTTGTGATGTAACTAGTTATAGATGTAACAAATTAAGCAGGAATTAAAACAGGTTGTAGAAATCCACTTGATTTTTGCCAAAATGAATATAAAGATAGCTTTGCAGCACCTGGAGGGTTCAAATTCAAACTTTTGGAACTATTAGGGTCTAAATACACAAATAAATGTACCAAAGACTAATAAAAGTGGGTTTAGCAAAATATGACCCCTTTTAATACAAAGCCTCTGTGATTAAAATACAAGTAAGGTATGAATGTGACCACAGTTTTTAATAAATAGCGCACGTTTTAATGTACGTTAAACTCAAAATGTCCTGAGGGTGCACATCCATCTCTGCTGAAAATGAAGAGATAGGAAGGATTGCATGGCTCGGATACGTCTGCCATTTGGAGTATAAATAATCTTTTAAATGGATTTGTGTAACTACTGCAGTAACACCCCACGAACAGGCCTCATTTGGTCTCAGACATAACGATGCCATAAATGCAGCAGGTCATTGAAGGAATGACTGTCTGAGAATGAAACATAAAAAGGCTGATGGTGCTTGGAGATGGGAGGCCAGCCATCGCATCCACATCAATCCTGTAATGTGGGAATATTTTTTGAGGGGGGGGGGGCGGTGTTGGAGGATGGAGAGTTGGACTGACTCCATAGGCTTGTGCATTATGTCACGGCCCCGACAGATGGACGGACAGCTGCGTGGACCAAAACAAACCCAACATAAATTAATCACAAACAAACAATGGAAGACAGCGGTGAAGCTCATTGCTGGATTACTTTGACTGGATAATGGCATTGTCATCTTGGCCAGCACTCTGAGGCGAATAATCAATAACTAGTGAAAACATCATTATGTCTTTGCCTAAATGACGGCTGCTCGGATCCGTTCAGAATATTTCCATGGATTCTCCTAAGTCATGTAGACTAATTGTTAAGCTAATGAAATGTTCCTCTCATTTGAGTCTGGCGTCATCTTTACTCTGTGACAGCAGCAGCTTGCAAGTATCTCTGTTATGTTGTTAATTATTCATGACAATCTGGCTGCCCTCCAAAATAAATAATGCGTTAAGTGCTGCATTTTTCAATATTACTGTGTCACCAAGTCAGGTCTCCTCTGCAGTTTTTCCTTCCAGCCAAGTCTCACAGCAGACAGACGGCTCTCGCTTTAGCCTTTTGATATCATCTATTAGTAACACCTGTGGTGGTCGGTCCACAGAAATTTACTGGGAGAAGGAAGGCAACAACCACAGATAGGAAAAATGTTTGGATTTTATGGAATATGACTGTTATGGAAGGCAAATCTTATTTCATTTGTAAATATACTATAGATTAGGGCTGCACGATATTGGAAAAAATGGACATTGCGATTTTTTTAACCCTGCGATATATATTGCAATATAAAAAACTACTCAGGAGGATATAATAGCTGTGCGGTAACAATGTAAATGGTCAAACTAATTAGTTGTGTTTCCTCTTGTTGTGGCAACAGGTGCAAGGCACTGTCAACACAGAACATGTAGCCGAAATAATTACAGATAACTGATGTTGCTTTTCTTTTTGGCACCAAGTCTTCATTTATGGTGATTTTCTCTTGTTCGTTGTTCATTTTTCAATATTGTTACCAGCGATTCACTCCAAACTGATTAAGAATGATTGTGATTGGTGGATCGCTGCATGCAGTGTGTGTCAGGTACCCTTGAAATTAGATGAGAACACCTTGAGTTCATTTGCCTCCTACATTGCAGGACCTGCGATGTGACTATTACACACATGTATATCGCAATGTCAATGCTCAAACGATATATTGTGCAGCTCTACTATAGATCCATTCCTCAAATTGGGGTTATATATAAATTATAGCAAGAATTTCTATGAAATAAAGATTTTTTTCTCATGCTGTGCCCTATAGTCTTGTCAACTTGTATATACTTAAGTTTATTTAACTACATCTGTGGCTAAGGAGGAAAACCCATTGAGTCAGAAACATCAGAAATATATCATATGTATTGCATTGTAGCCTGGAGATATCAAATAAGACAGTATATAAGACATTGACAGAGGGGCTGTGACTTCTCCCATTGGTTCTCAAAGTTGTGATTTTCTTCTTTGACCGTTGTAACAAAGTGACCATGTTTTGACAAAAGATTCAGAGCTCTGGAAGTGAAATGGGTCAGACCTGAGTTAATGCTAAATGCCAACTGACCGACACAATTAAAGGGTAAACTTCCTCAAGAATTTGAAAAAAAAGGTAATTTTACTGTTTTGTTGGTGCAGTTGGTTTCTGGGCTGAAGCCAACTCTTCTTTGTTGGTACTTATTGGGGTGGTAATATGCAACATTGCTGCCTTGGGGTGTTTCTGTCAACAGTTGCCACAGTATATTCCAGAAAACAGTGAATATGCAAAGAAGTGAGCGCATCTATCTGGGTCAAATTGATCAGTAAGAGTGGATGATTATGTCTCAGTTTTATGTGAAACACGGAGCTGTTTCCATTAGAGATACTTGTATTCTGAATATTTATACTTAAATAAAAGTTTGCACATATCTGACTGTTGAAAAACACAAAAGAATGAAATATGTTCTCAGGTCCCAGTGAGTAAGGTAAGTGGTAAGATAAAAGCAGAACAGTAAAGGTATCTACAAACAGACACATAAAGGTATCCACCCACTAAAAAGACATTCCCTAGTATCAGAGCAAATAAAGTGCATCTGAATATATGATGTAAAGTGCAGCTCAGTGATTTATTTCAAGTACGGAGGGATCTAATATTTATGATATAGACAATTGAGGATACAAAACATAGAAATACAGAGAGAATCCATGACTGGTTAATTGTAATTGAACTGATGATGAGGCCAGTGAAGATCCACTCTTGAATAATTTTATGATACATTACCTTATATGTAAACACGGTTTCTGTTTGAGTCATATCAGGTTTTATTATCAGCAGTGGTAATAAAAACAGCTCCTCTGCTGAATCTGTGCTATTTCACAATGTCATCAAGCTATGTTTTGTTGTTGCTGCGACTGTGAAACTCGTAGCAGGACAAATTACATACAGCCTGTTTAAGCTGAACCACTACATTCCTCATCAAACTAACAGACTAATGGCTATATTCACAGCAGCTTGTCTTGTTTTGTGCAGATTCTCCAAATATGAGCTGGTTGTACAGCATTTAAAACAGCGCTGGTTTGGCGATCTGCCACCTTCCCCGGGCCATTCTCTTCTATTTTATTGCACTTTATTTACTGTGGGCAATGATGCATTTCTGTTCCACAATTCACCTTTTTAAAACTTCGCTCTTCATTCCCTCCTCGTACACACTGTTCTCTCCTCCCAAGACCAGACGCTTTGACCCAGACTTGGTGCGGCGTGGACTACAGTATGTTAAACTGCTTTAATGAGGACAAACACCTTTGTAATAACCGTCACCCTGACAAAAAAAACAGACATGGCTGCCTGTGTACAGTAATGATTACATGCAGAAGCAGCTAACACACACTTCCAAGCTCGGCATACGAAGTAAAAGCAGCTGACATAAGGGTAGAAATCAATTCCCTGTACTTATCAGCAGGATTAGCAGAAACGTGAGGGATGAAAATGTCCTCCAGTTTCACACTACTGGGGTGACTAAAGTGATTTTACTCGGCAAGAAGGGAGAACACTTGTAAAACCTTGTGTGCTCTGCTCTGAATTATAGAAGTAGGTGTCTGGGATGCTGTTTGTATCTGTTTGTGCCAGGTCTACACAGTAGTTGGATTTTATGAGATTGTCAGTGTGTCACAGCAGGCAGTCAGACCCATAAATCTTTCTGTGGACTGTGCTGTCTTTGGTGATTTGCTTGATGTATAAGGTGATGAGGTAGGAGATTCCTGGCAGCAGTGATGTGAGGTGAACTAGATGTTGCATCACAAGGTATAAGAAGATGCAAACGTAAGGCCCTGATGCAGCAGCCCCACCCTCCTCCGTCAGGTCGTCCTATGGGGGAAGTCATGTAGTCTCATCACCGCACGAGAGATGAAGCGAGGCGTAAAATTGAGATGTTTGAAAACATTCTGCATAGACAAAATGTTTCTGTTGACTTTCAGTAATAACCTCCTCACTCTGCAGTTGTGATTTGCAGATGTGCTGCTGAAGTTACAGATGCAACTATGAATGTTTCTTTATATGGTTGAAGATGAAGCAGGATAGAAAGCATTGAGTGGGTTAGTTACGCCTTATGGACATTTGACCTTGATTTATTTCGCTGACAAACCTAAACCTGCATGAGACTCCGTTTAGTTCTTACTTTTATTAAAATCTGAATTAGCCAAAACATTTGAAGGTCATTTAAAGTGTAATTTCATTGCAAAACATAGCACAGACAAGTGCGACCAGCTTAAAACAAGAGGCCTCCTCAGTGTTTGTTTTGGTCCAAAGTCACGTATGTTCTTTATAAAGACCAGGAGGAAAAAAAGGTTGGATTTCAGTGCTTTACTCTAAATTTAACCACTTTGTTTTATAAATAAACTGGAACGTACAGCAAAACACCAATAAATAATGTGTCATTGTACCACTTAAAGTGAGATTTATTCGGTCTGACATTTGACACAGAACAGTGAACACAGCACGGTACATTCAGGGTCACTGTGTGTGTGTTTATTCATTTAATTACAGAGGTGTTTGGTCTGGATGTGTTTTTTTTTGTAGCTGCAGCTATTTTACTGGATTATATAGTCCTTATAAACAGTAAGTCATGTTGCTGTCATGTCACAACCACAGTGAGCTGCCTTGGCTATAGCTAATGAAATACGGCTGAAGATCTGACGATAACATAAAGTATGTCACAGCTCTTTGTGATTTATAAACGGTTTGTCATTCATGTTTCTGTGGCAGGTACTGCTTTTCAGATGCTTAATGATGGTGCAACTGAACGAAACATCTGTTGATTATATAGATGTTTACATCACTTTTCATTAACAGGGTTGTGTTTATCTTTTTATGAGCCAATGCAGGAGCATGTTTGAGATGTGCAATTGGTACTGTTTTTATCACAGTTTGCTTTCACTGCTTTTAAACATTGAACAATAATTTTCTCCTACTGTGTTATGTGGCTTTCTGTAGTTCTGTTTATTTGATTATTATTTAAGATGGCAGTTTGTTTGTTTAGGTCAAAATCTGATAACCTGTTTTATGGTTTTAGGTGTTAACATAGCTGGGGGCTCATCCGGGATCAACTTTTTAACATTTTCACTGGTGAAATATGTCCTATGACCATCTCAGTCTGGCCTCAAATGTTTTCAAAAGTCATGTAAAATATATATCTTGAAGTGATTCATTCAGATTTGGCTGAAATAAGCCATTGTGTTCCTCATACCACGGAGTTAGGATTTCAGTATATAAACTATATGTAAATGTAAACTCTAAATGTGTCAAATGTGTGTATGTTTGTTTGATTTCCCAACTGTATTGCTGTGGTTAAGTGTTATAATAATCTAATTATTAGTCTTGTCATTGTAACTTCAGGGTAGAGCAGACTGACAAATATAGACCTTTAAATATTAAGGTCTGTAGATTCAGTCATGGTGCATCTCAGTGTAGTCCATCTGTTAATCAGCTGGTTCCATTTATAACATAAGGTCTTCAGATTTGGCCCAAACATTCACTTTAACTCAAAGATGAGTTGAAAAGGTGTTGGTGGTCAAAGGTCAAGGTCAAGGTGGTAGTTACCTTTTGTGCGCTGATTCTCCTTAAGGTATCTCAGAAACAGCATGATTTGGGTATTTGT
This sequence comes from Sphaeramia orbicularis, assembly GCF_902148855.1. Taxonomy (NCBI): domain Eukaryota; kingdom Metazoa; phylum Chordata; class Actinopteri; order Kurtiformes; family Apogonidae; genus Sphaeramia; species Sphaeramia orbicularis. The sequence goes on along the minus strand of NC_043964.1, from coordinate 26,641,762 downwards.
ATTTGTATTTGAGTGCAAATGTTCACTTGGAGTTGAGGATGAACTGATTAGATTTGTGATTGTTGACCCTGTATGACATTTTTGCTTAAACTGCTTATAACTGAGGTAACCACATGAATATTGTTTGATGCAAGAGACTGAACCTGTGGTTTTTGTGTAAACTACACCTGCATATTGTAAAGCTACCTATGCCGACCACTGAGTTCATGTTATTTAATATTAATCAGCACTGTGTATTTAACTGACCAATGTGTGGTGCTTTACTTACTTCATCAGTCAGTACAACCCTCTTTGGGGGGGGGGGGGGGGGGGGGGGATGCTGCCCACTCTTGAGACTACTGTGAGTCTTGTTCACAGTTGAAAACATTTAGTAGGAAGCTAATGACAGACTCTCCTCGGTACCAGATAAGATGGGCAGTGTGAGCTGATGCGGCAGCAAACCAGTGATCCATGAGCACAATGCAGCGAGCACTAATGACACGCCACCCCTAACCTCCCCCAGACCTTCAGTCTAATGGACTCTGCACCCACACATCAGGATCGGGAGGCAATGAGTCGAACAGCGAGGCAGCAAGCAGCCACAACAAACAGAAACAAATGAACACTTGAGAGGAAAACGAGGCTGCCACGGCGGATCCCGGGTAAACACAGTGGCCCCTAAGGCCCCCTTCCCGCCAGCTGCCAGGGTTCAGAGCCGGGCTTTTACTCAGCCACCAGAAGCATTAAAAGGGGTCTATGGGAATTATTGCATGTGAGCCAGAGCATTTAAACAATCTTTGGATAATATTTTAAAACTGACAGACAGCAGCTATTTCAGTATTTGTGCTGCAGTTTGTCTGTGACCATCTGTCTACCTGAAGACGTCTGAGCACAAGAACACTTAAACACAACACTGTCACTGTGAAGCACTACAAATATTTACCACTTGAACAAGTTGTACAACAGCTGCAGGTGTTTTTTTCTTGTAAATTTTCTCCTGTTTTATGTGAGGATGTCAAATTAGGGCAGTACAGAAAAACCCTCCCTCTGTTATCGCAGATGTGATGCTTGAAATTTGTGAAATCTGCTGTGCTAAAAAGCCACTGTCTCTTTCAATAGTGATTTGGGATTGCACACAAAGGCCACAAACACACATGACATTATTTATCTAGAAATTATGCTTTCATTTGACATAATTCCAGTTTAGTCTAGTAATACAGAGTGTTTCCTGAGTTTGAGGAAGATTTAAGCAGCTGGATGGAAGGTTTGGAGGATAATTCTCTATAAAATGTTTAATTTCTTAGAAAAATATACATAAAATCACATCATTTTGGACAATTGTTACCATATCTGGTTACAAAATTTGGAAAACCCATAGCAGGCACTAATAATCAACACCCAAAAACTTAAAATAGATCTTGCTAAAGAACTTCACCTGTTAGATCTGAAAAAATAAAATGTATTTTGATTCTGTTCACGTGTTTTTTGTTTTGTTTTTTTTTTTACTTTATTTTGACTCAGGTGGTTCCTAAATGATGTCTGCACTTCAGCCGTATAATGGTTGGGAAAACCCTGCCAGTGGTCGATGGCAGGATCTGGCAAAAGATTTCTGTTTGTCAGTCAAATCACTTAAAGTAATTTTGCAACTGACATAAATCCTAAGAGACAGGTTCTGTTTTTTTTCCCTCTGCCCTCGCTATAGGTTATTGTCATCAGTTCGTTGTTTGTCTCTCTGTCCGTATATGCAAAAACTTTGGCATGGACTGCAGGCTGAGGGTTTTCAAGTGCGGGCACGTTATGTTTTATGTATATATATTTCTTTGGTCGTAACACTAGTGCAGGTATGCTGACACGTCTCTTTTGCTTTCAGTTAAGAATGAATGATCACTTCCCATACATACATCAGCCATGAGCATGTTTTTTAATGATTATTGGAATTGTAAAATATGTCCAAATGCAAAACCCCCAAACTTCTTGATACAACCAAAGCCTTGTGGAAATTGTGATAAATGTCGACAACGCAAAAGCGTGTCATTTCTTTAGCCACATCAAAACCGGCTAAAAACAAACATGGCATAGCCCATCAGAACAAAAACCCCAATGCAACGCTCTTATAGGGTCAGCGTCCCTATCACATAGGGTGAGCTCATGTAGATCACCCCCAACTCTTGATTGCGGTGCTGCACACCATACCAAACATGTCCTCAAACACATGACACAGTGTACTCAAGTACTGGGGCATGAATCAACAACACTGTATGGTGACTTATCAGTCCCACCAGGATTCTGCGGGATTTTTTTTGATTGTTGTGCCTAAAATGCCTGATTTTGTGGCAGCTTTTCCAAAAAATTGCGGTGAAAGTTGCAATGATTTGAGGCTTCTTTTATTAAAGTCACAGGAACATGGGCATTTGCAAATTACCTAGAACAGTCTTTTTTGAGTTTTTAGCCTTAAAAAGCACCAGGAAGCAATGATTTTAAACAAAACAGGCTTTTTTTCATTCATTCATCTATTTGTTTTGAGCAGCCAATTAGAGCAGAGTGTCACAGAACACCAGCCAATGAGAGCATAGCATCACAGAATACCAGCCAATCAGAGCGGAGCATCACAAAACATCAACCAATCAGAGCGCAGGGTCACAGAACATCAACCAATCAGAGCACAGTGTCACAGAACGCCAGCCAATGAGAGCACAGTGTCACAGAACACCAGCCAATCAGAGCGGCGCGTCACAGAACGTCAGCCAATGAGAGCGCAGCGTCACAGAACACCAGCCAATCAGAGCGGAGCGTCACAGAACATCAGCCAATGAGAGCGCAGCGTCACAGAACGCCAGCCAATCAGAGTGGAGCATCACAGAACGTCAGCGAATGAGAGCGCAGCGTCACAGAATGTCAACCAATCAGAGTGCAGCGTCACAGAACGCCAGCCAATGAGAGCGCAGTGTTACAGAACATCAACCAATCAGAGCGCAGCGTCACAGAACGCCAGCCAATGAGAGCAGAGCATCACAGAACGTCAGCCAATGAGAGCGTAGCGTCATAGAACATCAACCAATCAGAGCGCAGGGTCACAGAACATCAACCAATCAGAGCACAGTGTCACAGAACGCCAGCCAATGAGAGCGGAGCATCACAAAACGTCAGTCAATGAGAGCGCAGCGTCACAGAACACCAGCCAATGAGAGCGCAGCATCACAGAACCCCAGCCAATGAGAGCGCAGCGTCACAGAACATCAACCAATCAGAGCGCAGGGTCACAGAACATCAACCAATCAGAGCGCAGTGTCACAGAACGTCAGCCAATGAGAGTGGAGCGTCACAGACCATCAGCCAATGAGTGCGCACTGTCACGGAACGCCAGCGAATGAGAATGCAGCGTCACGGAACACCAGCCAATGAGAGCGCAGCGTCACAGAACACCAGCCAATGAGAGCGCAGCATCACAGAACGCCAGCCAATGAGAGCGCAGCGTCACAGAACATCAACCAATCAGAGCGCAGGGTCACAGAACATCAACCAATCAGAGCGCAGTGTCACAGAACGTCAGCCAATGAGAGTGGAGCGTCACAGACCATCAGCCAATGAGTGCACACTGTCACGGAACGCCAGCGAATGAGAATGCAGCGTCATGGAACACCAGCCAATGAGAGCGCAGCGTCACAGAACATCAGCCAATGAGAGCATAGCGTCATGGAACACCAGCCAATGAGAGCGGAGCGTCTCAGAACGTCAGCCAATGAGAGCGCAGCGTCACAGAATGCCAGCCAATGAGAGCGGAGCGTCTCAGAACGTCAGCCAATGAGAGTGCAGCATCACAGAATGCCAGCCAATGAGAGCGCAGCGTCACAGAACGTCAGCCAATGAGAACGCAGCGTCACGGAACGTCAGCCAATGAGAGAAGAGTGTCACGGAATGACAGCCAATGAGAGCGCAGTGTCACAGAATGTCAACCAAACAGGGTGCAGCGTCACAGAACACCAGCCAATCAGAGCGGCGCATCACAGAACGTCAGCCAATGAGAGCGCAGCGTCACAGAACACCAGCCAATCAGAGCGGAGCGTCACAGAACATCAGCCAATGAGAGCGCAGCGTCACAGAACGCCAGCCAATCAGAGTGGAGCATCACAGAACGTCAGCCAATGAGAGCACAGCGTCACAGAATGTCAACCAATCAGAGTGCAGCGTCACAGAACGCCAGCCAATGAGAGCGCAGTGTTACAGAACATCAACCAATCAGAGCGCAGCGTCACAGAACGCCAGCCAATGAGAGCAGAGCATCACAGAACGTCAGCCAATGAGAGCGTAGTGTCATAGAATGTCAACCAATCAGAGTGCAGCGTCACACAACGCCAGCCAATCAGAGCAGAGCGTCACAGAACACCAGCCAATGAGAGTGCAGCGTCATGGAACGTCAGCCAATGAGAGTACAGCGTCACAGAACGTCAACCAATGAGAACGTAGAGTCACAGAACGTCAACCAATCAGAGCGCAGCATCACAGAACGCCAGCCAATGAGAGCATAGGGTCACACAACCTGAGAGCCTGATCCTTAGTTTTTCTCTTTCCTGTTGTGCTGTTACACAGTTATAACAACCATGTTTTGTAATAAATAACTTATACATACAAATGCAATATAGAACAACATCACTTTCATCCAAATACATGCAGTACGTTATTAATCAGTCCCTCCAGGATTTCGCGGGATTTTTAAAAAATTATTGTGGCCTAAAATGCCTGATTTTGCGGCAGGTTTTCCAAAAAATTTCGATGAAAGCTGCGATGATTTGAGGCTTCTTTTATTAAAGTCACAGGAACATGGGCATTTACAAATGACCTAGAACAGTCTTTTTTGAGTTTTTAGCCTTAAAAAGCACCAGGAAGCCATGATTTTAAACAAAACAGGCTTTTTTTCATTCGTTCATTTATTTGTTTTGAGCAGAAGAAAAATGTAAACATTTTTTGTGTACAAGGAACTAATATCAGAGCAAATACATTAATGAAGATGATCAAGACAAAATAACAATTGCCACGTACACTAGTAATAACAAAATAAATTTGTTATTACAATTTGTGAAATGTACTGCTCAAAAAGGAGTGGGAAGAAGAAAACTCATGAAATCCCACCCCCATCTCACATTTATACAACACAACACATGACTTTTGCTTCCTTAATGATATAGTAGTATATTTAGGGTTAAGGTTAGATGGATTACATGCACACACACACACACACACACACACACACACACACACACACACACATACGCACAATACACAGAAAGGAAAGCATGCCTCCACAGGTTCTTTCTTCTTCTCTTCTATTGCCTTATAGAGTAGATCTGCGCTAACCTTGACCCTTTCAGCTCCTGCTGTTGTTCTGGATCCAACAGCCTCTGACATTGGACTTGTCTGGTCTTTCCTCTTCCAGTTTCAGCCGTTCTCCTGCATGTTTTGCGGTTGAAAAGTGTCTGTGGAGTGGCTACTTTCGTTCGTGTTCCACCACATTATTGCAGGCGGTGCAGACCAGTATACTTCCGCTTTTGTGTAACACATCTGGAAACTGACTTGCACAAACTTTGGCAGTGATATTTGTCAGTAAATATGAGTGTTTTGAATCGCACATGTCTTCATCTTCTCAACCGTCAACAAAGAAGTGAACGTGATGACGTACATGTCACGTAGACAGGGGTGGGCGAAAGGGGGCTAAGGTGATTAGTCAAATTTGCAGAAAATTCGTGGTGATTGGATGAAATTGCAGTGCTGCGCAGAATTTGCGGTGATAGTTGCAGTGATAGTTGCGATCGCAACATCGCGAATTCCTGGAGGGACTGACTTATGTTCATAGAGTCCACTACAGCCTAAGCCTTCCATAAACCAATGGAAAACCACAGCTAGGCAGGATAAATTTTGACAAACATGAAATAAACTGTTTTTGGAGCTGACCAACAATAGTGTGCTCATTTGGCAAATAATCAGACCACAGCTGGACAGTAAATGCCTCATCCCAAAGCACTGTATGATTCACCCTCCCCCATGGGGTTTTGTAAAGTTTTGTAAACTTTGGACCTTGAAGAGCAATCAGAATAAAACGATGCAATAGGAAATCATCTGTAGTTAAACCACTCATGCGTCGTATATGTCAAACTCTTTGCTGTTGATGAATTCCAAACATTTTTCTCCAGACTCCGGTATTGAAGGTCACCTGGTGTTTATGCATAATGTGGGGGATGAACACTCTTAAAATTGCATGATAGCATGTAATTTTTTTTACAAAATCATGCTTCCTGTTTTCTGCTTGTTTTTCAGACCAACTTTGTAGACTATAGAAATACAGAAAAAGTCACTACAGACTGTTGTTTTTGATTTAGTCAGCCTGACATCTTGGGACACAGTGTTTATGCCTGGTGGGCTTGATGAGTTCCACACCAAACAAAAATGAATATGCTGATGATAGATATAGATATAATTAGGGCAATTGGCATTAGACAACTATAATTTTGCAAAACACTGGTAAAGACTGGTGAACAAAATATAATTGCAGACCCATCGTTCTCTCTGAGAAACACAGAGATGCTGCAGTACATTGATAAATGCAGTTGTCAAGTGCAGGAAAATGTACAAATGTATTATTCATCCAGTGTGTTAGAATAAAGTTTATTTTTTGATTAACTGAGGACATTTGTTTAGTTCATACATTTCTTATCTAAATAAGTCAAGAACAGCTTTGTCCAAACTTCACTAATATTCATTATAAATGGGCTGAGTATCAGTGGCATTTTACAGTTTTGGTTTTAGTGTGTTAGTGAGTATATTTTCTATGATTCATTAGTTTGTCAGCACTAAAAGTTAGTCCACTTCAACCAGCAGGAGTTTGTGGAGTGCGTTTTGTTGCTGATGAATGGAAATAGTTCAGATAATCTGAAATACAACATTTATTGCAAAACAGAGGAAGCCTGTCAGACAGTTAAAGACGACCGCTGTAAGAAAACTGACTCGCTGCTGTCCATTCATCAGTCCAGTATTTACTTAATCCATGAGCTGATTTTTTTTCCCCTAGTCTTTGCTATTTTTGTCTAAATATTGACAGGAAATTGGTCCAAAGTTGTGCAAATACTCCCTGATCTGTTGATGAAGAGCTGATTGACTATTGGCTGTTTTAACTTTTAACATCTGTTTTTAATCTCTGGTGTTGACAGTATAATGTTTTTCAAACGATTCTACAGTTTGTTAAAGCTTATGTTTCTCCAGCTCTTCTTACATGGTGTTTCATTGCTGTCGTAATGTTTGTTGCCTACATGGTCTACTCGTTGGTCTGCACTTGAAGAAACATGTATTATAAATCTATTTCTGTCACACTTAATCACATTTACCTTTCATTGCTATGGCACATATCCCATTGCTATGCCAATTAATTATGATTTAAGATGGCAGTTAATCCTGTCATAATGTCTGTTTTTATTTATTTATTTATTTTTATAGGTGAGGTTAGAAGCAGTCTGACATCCTATTCCATGGTTCTTTGGTTCTAGGTCTTAACATATTTGGGGGCTCGTCCAGGATCGACTTTAAAAACTCTTCACTGGTGAAATATATCTGCCAAAAATCCTAAAAAATAACTAAATGATGAAGTCATTGATTTAGATTCAGCTGAAATAAGCTCAGGTTAATTCTTGCTTTCCTCATGTCACTGAGTTATGATGCATGCAAACTACATGTAAATGTAAAATATAAATATGTCAAAACAGGCAGTATATTGGATTTGAGTATCACTGTGGTCAGTGGGTTGTTTAATCCAAGTAATTCTGTCATTGTAAACTCACAGTAGATCAGATTGTCAAATATAGCTCAACTAACTAAAAGATCTGTAGATTCAGTCATGGTGCACCTCTCCAAAACACACCTCGATTATTGGCTCTCACTTCTGTGGCGCAATAATCAGTATAAAGTCCAAACATTTCTTCACACATTTGCCCGTTTCTCCATTAATACGTAAATCCTCTGGGTGCAGATTTCCAATGCTGCTTGTCTGGTGGTGTTTCTCTCAGGCTCTGGGGAACTCATCCACCGCTGCACTCCGCTTTAATTAAATCAACTTATGATCTAACTCCTATTGAACACAGCTAATATATGATGACATTATCTTCCCAGGTCAATACAACCCTTCACCAGGGCACTACCTCTGAATAAATCTCTGCCAATGTTCTCTGAGGGCCCGTCTGCCTTCAGTACAAAGGGAGCTGAGAACAGAGGCCGGGATTTTTCTGATCCCAGTGGAAAACGAGTCCGACTCAAAGGGAAAAGCTTGTGTTAACTGTTTTGGGCTGCTTTCAACAAACCGGTGGCTGTTTGTCAGGCCTCTCAGAGGACGAATGAGCCAAACACACAGATGGTCTGCCAGGCTGATCGTATGGCCTAGGGCTGGAGGCTCTGAAGAGGGGAACCTGCATGACGGATCACCCCATGTTTACTGGGTGGGAATTGTGGGCTTGTTGAAGGCTGTTGGGGAATGTTAGAGTGTGGAGGAGATTGAGATAGAAAAGATTACACCTTTATATCCAGCTCTGAGGATTAGAGAACAAGTCACAGGTTGGATTATACACTTTGTAACTGATATGAACTTGTCGCAACTGTATTGATTCTGTATGTCCCACGATATTGAAATACAGAAATGGAAAACACATTATTGGTAATTAAACCATTATTTTGTCCATTGTCAGTTGAAGAATCGAACAAAGTACTCACGGAAAGTTTGAGATAACTTGACTGCACTACTAAAATTGCAATTTTGACTCCTTTCCATTTGTGCAACGGGTTTATTTCCTTCTCAGGGTACAAGTTTTCATTCTCCTCCTGTTCAAAGGATTCCAGAAGAATTCTTCAATATAATAGCAATAGTTTGGAGCTGGGCAAAGCAGATAACTGATTCATCAGGTGTTTTGATTTCTATCCCTCCCCCTAAGAATTTCTGCATTGAAAACTCATGCCTGTCTGAAGTCAACTTTAACTTTTCACTGTATTACAAACTAGATAACTATTGATCTAAGTAATGAACACATGGACAAATACGCCTGAAATCTGAAAAAACAAACAAACCCAAATTATGACTGTATTTTCCCTGTTCTTTATTTCTCTCAATTGCTGAACCCAGTCTTAATTTGAAGGTAGTTTGTATGCAGTGTCAGGCCTTTATTTCAGTTTCAGAAGTAGAAATGTTCGGAATCAGTGTGAACACTATTTTTGATACACTCCTTTTCGCAATGTTAGAAGTAGTGCTATGGCCTTTTCCACACTTTTCCAAAATTAAAGCTTTCAGTGGACAAACTATTATTTATTCAACTGAGCTTTTATTTTGTAAATGTTGCCTTCCTGTGGTTTCACACACCTGTAGTGACTGAAACTAGAAACCTGAAAATAATAGTTTAGTGATGTAGTACAGCTGGATTATATTGTTAAGATAAACATGGTGTTTAACTGGCAGAACATTACATGACAGCCACCAGAGGATTATTTTTACCTGAAGGTTGGTATTTATTTGTTTGCATTGATCTCGACCTGGATTGTAATTCACGTGGGCAAATCCAGTTGTCAATTTATTTGTAATTGAACATCAAACTAACTTTTACTTTTGAGCCACAGTTTTCTCCCATGTCAGTTATTCCAGTTTAGGAGACTACTCTTAACTATCTGCAACTTTGGTTGATACCAGTTTGTAAAGCATAAAGTGGACTGTCTCTTGTGAAAACCACCCATCCATGTTGACAAACTGATATTTCTACTGTTTGATTAAATGAAGAATACGCTGACTATAATATTAAGAGGTAAGGGTGTTGGGCTGTCATTTTTAAAAACCTTTTTAACCCCTTTCATTCATGACCCTCCTTTCTGACAAATTCTAAACTCTAGAAACCCACTTCCTGCACTTTGTAGATGTTGACCTTTTGTTAACCAAGGATTGTCTTTTTTCAATGTTTTCTGTAGAATTGGGCTTGTTCTGCTGACCTTGGACTCTGTGAAATTGTCGTTGAACAGCTTAAACAAATAATTGATTCATTACAGAATCAATCAGACATGACTTGATAATTGCAGCCCTAGTTGTTGTCTGCATCAGGTTCCATCTTCACTCTGAGCAGCTTCATCGGTCAACATTTCTCCTGTGGTCATCCGGTTTGCCGATTATATTGTTGAACTTCCCATCGACTTTATCTGCTTCTGCACAAAATGTTTTGCTGCTCAGTGAAAATGTTCTATTGTTGGATGACGGGAATTTTGTACTTTTTATGCCGGGAGGATGATTTGGTTAGCATGAGCGATAAAGCACTACAGTACTCTATAACGCTAAAGGGACGTGATCTTCATCTGCTGGTCTCGTTTTCTCGTTAACGCCATTGTCAGTAATGGATAATGGCCGGCGCTTTTCTCCCTCACTAATGAACACCAATATCAGTCTCTAGGTGCTCAGGATTGATGACATGGCCTAATCGTCCCGTCTAATTGATACCCCACCATGCAGCACATATATTTCCCTGATTGGGTCACAGGGTGATCCCTGGGATATTGCACTCTGGCCAAGCAGCCTAATGAGTATCTCACCTCATTGAGTGATAAGAAGCCATGCCTGGGCTAATGGCAGGGGAAGAGCCTCTTAATCTCCTGCCTAATGGCACCCTCAAGTTGGAGACAAAATCAATTAAGCTGGACATGTTAACATGTGAGAGTGCACATAGCACTGTAAAATAAAACAAAGTGGGTTTATTTAAGGGGCTTCACTCGGATTCTTGTATTTTAACATCAGATTCATTGCAGCCAATGAGCCGAAGACACAGATGAGTGGACAGATAGAGAATTTTAACATACTCCATTTCCTTTAACCTTTAAAAATCATGTTTAACGACACCATGAAATACCATTTACTGAGTAAAATTGTGAAGCCCAGGAGGTTTTTTTTATGCTTCAGCACTGGTGATAGCCATAGCTGGACGAATAATGTTTTTCAGGTTATAGGTCTGTCTGTCTGTCTGTTCAAGTCGCTTGAGGAAATATCCACGAAACATCTCGGTAGAATTTCCTCAATTTTGGCAAAAATGTTCAGTCAAGTCAAACATGAACTGATTAGAACCAAAGGCCAACGTCAGTGTTACTGTGTCCTCACAAACACATTTTAGATATAATTTAAAAATTCAGATGCAGAAGTCTAACACTGGTTACCTCATCTGTGTGCAACTGTCGCATTACCTGTCGATTTTAAATTCTTTACCAAAGTCAACTTATGAGAAGGACTTCCCAGGCTCTGAGCGGTGTGTTAGGATGTTGGGAATGTTCAGCTTTACTTAATACTGTAACATCAAAAAAACTAATTTACATACCTGAGATTAGAAAACGTGTGCTACTAATATGACAGTTATGCCTAATGTCACTAATCTACGTCATAGGTATTGTACATATTATATCCAAATGAACTCCATGTAATTTAGCATCTGTGTCACAGCAACAATTCCTTTTTTTTTTCTATAATTGTAAATAAATATAGGGACTAAGGGCTTTAATAAAGCTGAGTTGAGTTTTGTTTTTCAGTGATTCAACAGTTATTAGATTTCTAACAAAACGTGTTTGCAGATTTTTCAGGAGTGTGTTAGAGATGTCATTAGCCAAGTTATATTCTATTCCCTTTCCAAACTATTGTTGTTATGTTGATCTTTTAAAAACCCGGGTCAGTCAACCTCTGCTTGTTTGTGCTCTTTTTTTCTTTCTCTCAATAACAAATAAGATCACATCCTAGGACTGTCACTTTGTGCTGTACTACGTAATTACACAACATTTCCTGCTGTTTTTCATTCTTTTACTTTGCCATTGTGCTGCCAAACCTTCGTTTTCTCAGTTTTATCTTCTCTAACCCTTTAGGTCTAGACTCATCTGACCCCTGTGTGAATGAGCTGTTCAACGGTGTCGAGCAGCGGTATCACTTACGCCTCCGTCTTGTTGGACTGGCGTCGGCAGGGCACCGTGTTACTGACACATGTTCCCGTCACTGGGTCGACCGCCTCCACGATGACAAAGGGTCTCTCCTCCAGCGTCGCCACCGTCAGATGCCTGTAATCTGACACCGGCTCCAGGTAGGACCCGTACCGCGGCCACACCGGGTACCTCATCTGCAGGATGCCCATCTCATACGTCCCCACCTGAAATAGACAGGAGGGGGTTGTGAAATATCTCTGCACCAAAGTCCAGATGGTTGGTTTACTGTGCAGCAGGATGTGTTACAGCAGGGGCGTTCAACTCATTTAGGTTCAGGGGCAACATTCAGCCCAATATGATCTCAAACGGGCCGGACCAGGAAAATAATAACAAAGAAAACAGTAAAATTACATTATGAAAATGTTTATATCTACAAACTATCCTTTAAAAACATGAACAACCATGAAAAACCTGAAATGAAAGCACAGTTTTAACAATATCATGTCTCAGTTTATCATTTACACGTGTGCATTTACAACTTACAGACTGGTGGATCTACAGATACACAAAACATTTAGTAACAGGCAGAATATTGTTAAAGTTACTTCTCTTAAGACATTTCATGCTCATATTTGTTCAAGTTGTTCCCATTTTTGTGAAAGGACAGCTTGTAAATCAGAATCAGCTTTATTGGCCAAGTATGTCAACACATACAAGGAATTTGGCTTCGGTTTTTCTTTGCTCACGACGCACAATTCCAACATAAACCCAAACACACTTAAACATAGACCTAATATAAACATGGACAACAATAGGTTGAGATTTACAGTGGATTTGTAATATGTACAGAGTGTAAATTGGAGTTTTATACAGTGAGTGGATGTATACAGGGATCTGGTTTATTAAAAATATATGTTTATGTATATATTATTCTTGTGCAAATTAGTCTGAGTTTTATACATAGTGCAAATTTTTATACTATAAACTATAAATGTAAACATTTTCATGAAATTTAGGTTTTTTTACACTAAAACAAAGAGAAACATTTGAAGCTGTCATCATTTATAGGTTATTATGTTATTACTTAACTGGGCCAACCCACTTGAGATCATATTGGTCTGTATGTGGAAACTGGACTGAAATGAGTTTGACACCTTTGATTGTTAATATCTTCAGTGTAATTTTTGCATTTCACAGATTCATCCCACGGGCCGGATTGGAGCCTTTGGCAGGCCAGTTTTGGCCCACGGGCCGTATATTTGCCTCCCCTGTGTTACAGGAATGACACAGCAAAAGCACACATTTGTCTCTGTTACAATACAGCTACGTAGATAATCAGGTTGAAGTGGCTGTAAAAGACAAATAAAGGTGAGATGTAGTGCAGAAGTAAACACATACATCTGAAGGAGCAGTGGAGGACATAACTAACAGTGTCTATCACAGTTTCCAATCTTAATACAGTAGTCCCCAATTCTCTAACTGTATATGCTGTTATCTCATCTTTTTGATTTGTGTATTTGGATCCAGCGGCGAGGAGACTTTGAGTACGTAGCGAGTTTAGAGGAAATTGATTTTTGGGTCATGGGGACATCGAGGAGTGCAATTATACATCTAATGCAACAAAAGCAATTCCACCCCCTGTAATATTGCCAGTTAGCTAATTTTAATTGGATGTTGTGGGGGAAATGAGCGCTCAAGCAGGATGAATACATAATCAAGATGGGAAATTAAACATTTCAAGCTCACTTACATGAAGGAGCCGTGACCTGTTTAGTAACATGTTCCACAAATTTGCCCCGTCTGGTTGGTGTGGTTTGATTCAGGCTGTGAAATGAGGGATTGAAGGTCGCACCGGGCTGGTTGAACCACATTTACACAGCGCGTCAGCACATCCTCACATCCTACTAATTATGTAGATGCTGAATCACATGGGACTGTTACAGCCGTAACTCAGCAAACCAGTTACTATCAGGATTTTACATGTGTACGTGCGCACCAGGCAGCATAAAAAGATGTGATGTTTTGTTCAGGAAATTGAGTCAAGGTTATAATTTATATTTGCATAGGATGATTAGACAGAGATGGTTTCATTAACAAAACAGTTTAGCCTCGGCTTCAATTATCCTAAGCAAAAGTTGTATCTTCTAGTAATTGGCACAGTGATGACAGTAAAATTAGCATTAGCATATGAAGTAAAGATAATTTGATCATAAATTATGCTCTATTTTAAAGGTGTGGTATGTTTTGTTTTTGCTGTAAGAGGCAAAATGAACCTGTATGTTATGTCTTGAAATGCGTCAGACACAGATACAACCACTTCTAAAGGAATTTCAGTTACGCAGACAAATCTTCACTGGAATACGGGTTTGTATGCATCTGTTTAGTTTGATCTGAGGTGGTTTATAAACCTCAGTCTGAGTCTGAAGTTGGTCTATTTCTGTCCAGACCTGTTTAATATCATATTAAATGTGAGAGCAGTTCAAATCTAGTACGGTTGTTCCCCCAAAATCTCTTTTGTATCAACTCAGGAGCCTAATTGACAAAAATGTCATGATTTGCGATAATATCTACATTCTCTAGTTCAGAGGTGTCAAACTCATTTTAGTTCAGGAACCACATACAGCCCAGTGTGATCTCAAGTGGGCCAAATCAGTAAAATAATAACCTGTCCATCAAAATCCAAAATTTTGTATTTGTTTTAGTGTGAAAATGAAATTACATTCTAAAAATATGAACAAGATGAGCCATCACACCCTGAATATCTTTTTAAAAAAATTAGTGCAGTGTCAGCATTATTATGTCTCAACTTGTTAACACAATTTACAGATCACAGTGGCTCTAGAAATGTAGAAAACATTTAGTAACAGGCATTAGATTGTTTTAATTGCCCTTATTTTTCTTAAGAAATTTCTGGTTTCTCATATTTGTTCAGATTATTCAGACAGGATAGTCTATAAATGTAAATATTTTTATAATGTAATTTGACTTTTTTCACATTAAACCAAGGAGAAAATTTGGAGTTGTTATCATTTATAGGTTATTATGCTGATTTGTATGAACACAGTGAACACCCTGGACTGTTAATGTTGTAGTGTAATTTTTTCCATTCATACCCCGGGCTGGATTGGACCATTTGGCAGGCCAGTTTTGAGCCACAGGCCTTATGTTTGACACCCCTGCTCTAGTGATTGTACCACCATCCAAACTGTGAAATGACTTTGCTAAAATGTCAGAAATGACATCAACAGTTGATTCTAACACGAAGAAGTAATGTAATATCCATAATAACACTGATAACACTTCTAATGAACACAGAGAAACACGTAATTAATTGACTTTCCTGCTGTACTTGAAAATCTGTCTGTTTTGTTGCACACTCTAGAATGGTTTTGGTCTTGTACTTTTTTCATTCTTTTTGTCTTACTGTGTCTTTTTATGTAGTATTGTCCTGTTGTTTTCATCTTATACAACTGTAGCCTCTTTTTCATGTCATGACTTTGTTGCAGTCAGCATTTATGAACTCCTCCAGAGATCAATATTCTTATATTTTCATTAGGAAAATGAATTCACATACCACACTCGATGGTAGGAAGCAGCGATTCACAGGCATTAATGTTTGAATCTTTGACTTCAGTGGAAAAGTCCTTCCCCAACAAGTGACAGCAAATTGTCGAAAATTGTTGTAGTTTTGATATTTCTGCTAATTTGATACAAGTAAAGTCGACTCAGATTGCTTTCTGTGTATAATCCGAGCGTCTGTTTTTCTTCTGAAGTGAATCCATTTTGCTATGAGAAGGCGACAAAAGACGGTGGATTCCGTTTAAACCAATCGAAACCTCTGGTCCCTTTCCTGCTTTTTTCCCTCAATCCAAGCTTTAACAAATCTCTTCAAATGTCAGTGAGAATCTAACTGTCCCATTTTAACAAATCCTGCTCAGTCACTTGGATAAATGAATCGATAGATCTGATGGGAAGCAGATGCCTATAAATCTGCACAGTTTACCTCATGGGAATGAATGTGTCCCAGTCAGAGGGAAGGATGGGAGAGATGAGATGTGTAATTTCCTCTGCTGTGTCTTCTCTAGATGGATTGTTTTCTCTAAAGTTCAACCCTGATAGTGTAGAGCTGATGAACATTTTAATGTCCGGTGGGTGGCGTTAATGTCCGTCCCTACAAATCTGATCACATACGTACGATGCTAATGTAATGTCTGATCAAACTCGTGATGCATTCGAGTGGCGTAGGATATTTGGACAGGAATACTGAAGCACTGAAGCTGCCTGACGGTCCAGCTTTGACACTTTTTCTCCACGAGGAAACAGACCATCAATCGTTCACATAATCCAGTGAAATTTCATAACTATATTAGAAGTTTTAATGATCAATAAAGTTCTGTTATTCAAGATAGATGCAACAAAGAGAAAGAAGTCAAAAGTTGTATTGATAATTAAAAAAACTAACTGCTTTACATTGTAACATCATGCAGCAACAGTAACAGACAGAAAATACTCCGCTTAAATGAATGTTGGCTCTGTTTTAGGTCAGTCATTCATGAACTTTATCAGTTTCAGAACCAGAAGGATACATATCTTTCTCCTGAACCCCAAATTTACTAAAGTCAGGGCCGCTGCTACCAACTGTGGGCCCCATGAATGGTAAACGTTATGGATTCTTCATAAAATTCAATATCTTGTCGATCTCTCGGAGCAGGGAGGGGGAGGTATATACGTGGGGGTGCACTCCATAACTAACGTATGATATGCATGTGTAAAATGAAACTGAAACTTAGCATGTTTTCGACGTCCGACTCCTGACTACTGTGCCTCTATTATACAGCGGATCTTGCACGAAATGTTCACAACTTCTACCCTGTATCCACTGGACCTCCACTGCTCTATGAGCCCCCCACAAATGCTGGGCCCCATGAATTTGTCATGTTAACCCCCCCTTAATGGTGCCCCAGACTAAACTACATGGGTCATTTTTGTCTTATGTCATGTTTTTGCCATTTTTTATGTCATTTCATTCAATCAGCTTGGATACAAATATTTAATTGCTGTAACGAGATGTGTTCAGAGTTTGGCGTCTCAGCTCCAGGATCATCACTTCTTGCAGATATTTAACATATAGTAGTGGAAACAAAGTTTTTAGACACCATTAAAATTTTACACAATCTCAAATATTATCATGAAATATTTGCAGAAAAATTCCGTTGCATCACTGCTGCCTCCTCCTCCTCCACCCCAGCATCCACCTGTGGGAAGTTATCGATTCATCACTCCTCAGTAACTATATAATGGTGGAAAAAAGGTTTTGTTCACCCCACGTATTTGTGATATATTGCATTAAGAATCTTTCTTAAGTCATTGAACTCTGCCAAGTATTGTTCCATTCTCCAAACAGACATGCTCCTTCTGCACATGCTCAGTTCCATCGAGGTCAAAACTAGATGTTTCAGCAGATAATGAAACACATCCAGGGCATGGCATGTCAAACTGTCAATAATAAAGTTATTTTTTCTTGTTAACAACAGACAAACAAATACAAATTAATTTGTATTTGTTTGTCTGTCTGATGCAGCCACACCTACAGATATTTCATGGTAATATTTAAGATTGTGGAACATATTATGGGTGTCCTAAAACGTTTTTTCCACTACAGTTTGTAAGTTCGTACATATTTTTATTTTGTGCTTATCAGTCCAAAGACGGCAGATGGAAATTAACTTGTAGCTAATTGTGGTACAGCACATATTTTCCTCCCTCAGGTTCTTTTTTTGTCTTTGTTAAATACACTAAACTAAAATATGACAAATATGGTGATGCTTTCCAACGACAGGTGTGAACAGATGCACTTACAACTGTACACTTGTAGTGGGATATGTGAGGATGGGTGCTAATGCAAAAACATGTGTGGATGCAGTGTTTTGTCTCCTCCTACATAGTATCCGGTGTTTATACAGGAAGGGGAACAGTCCTGTCTGATCACACAAGACTGTCACAATGAAATAAAAAGAAACAGAACGAGTGGGGAAATGCTCCTGTTAGTCATATTGATCCATTCTGATGTGGATCTATCACTCCACTCCTGACGTTTTTAGTCAAGTCCATCTGAATTTCAGATTGTAGGAAAATACACTGAGATGAGAAAATATCATGTCCCTGTGGGTGTGAAGATCTTTAACTGTTCCAAGCGGTGTCACTAGTCTGTGACTGTAAAACAGAAGAAAAACATTAGCGTGCAGCTGTTTCTGATGCTGTTTAATTCTACAGATCCCTGTTAGAAGAGGTAAAACAAACACCAGCTGTCACTCCCATAGCACATTACACAACAACCCCTGCAAATACGGCTTCAATTACATTTTTTCCTTTCACTTTACAAACCTCATTTCAGCTGCTGTGAGTGTGATTTCAAGGTTTGTGTGTGTGTTGCAGATACACAGCCAGCGAATGGCAGCTTTTCAGTTTGTGTATAAATATATATATCAGCCATGCCAGATAACAGCAGTGACAGGAACACTTCCCATCCTCCTCCGGGGCGTCTCTACTCTGTCACCTCCCTTTTGTCACGCTCGTCCTGAGTTACCTTGACTTTTGGATCTGAGACGACGTCAAGAGTGGCTCTCAGAGAGCAGTGAATTACAGTGATTCAGTGACGCAAGCATTAAGTGATTTAATGTTAGTGAATGCAAAACAGAGTCCCAGAAGTGGCCAGTAATGTGTTCTATTTACTCTGTAACTTTTTTCCACAAAATTTGCTTTTGCTTTGAGAAGTTTATAACACTCTTCCTTTAACACTTTTAAGACAAATTACTGTAATGCTGAACTGTTTGTGCTAGTGACAAAATTCAAGTGGCAAAGCTGAGATTTGGAGCTTTCAGTTGCTGTATAACATTATGGTAGAGGCCTGCATTGGCTGAGGGGGAGGGGTGGAAGTGGGTGGAGCAGAGAGCAGCAGAGTGTAGTCAGTGAGAGAGAGAGATGGAAGATTTTCATTACTTTCAGCAGGATTTTAGCGAGGTTTTAGTTGTGTTTTTGCAGTGAATTCTTATAAATAATTGTATATAATAGTGATAGTGCTATTGGGAGTGTTCTACAGTGTGATTTGCTGTGTTTTTGTCAAGTTTTGCATTTTTCTCAACCTTTTTTTTCTTTACTGTTTTTTATGAATTTTTTCAGTCTGTATAGTTCATTGAATAGATGTAAATATTATATAAATGTAGGTGTACTGATATGTAAGTAAATATATAGGCAGAAAGAGATGCACTGTCTGCAAAGCAGCAGTTCATGGATGTTTTTCTTAGTAAAATGAGGGGCTCTGCCTACAACTAGAAAAAAAGTGAACAGAGACTATCACACACTAGAAATAAATAAAAATAAGAAGCTGTAACATGGACACAGAATGATTTAGATCTAGAGCACATGGGAAATAGATGAAAGTTTATTTCTGTAAATGTTACGTTTTATCATGCACATTTTAATTATTTTAAATTTTAACTATAACAATTCAAGTTTGTTGTTTTTTTTCTATAACACACTGTTTTAAACAGTTATTACAATAATATGATCATTAACGGCCAGATATTGAAAGTTAAATTCTTCCTGAAAAACGGTGCAAAAGAATTGACAAAAAAGACATTTTCTGCCACTTTTATTGCAAAAACAACATAAAGACTTCTAGACGGCCTGTTAAAATTTTAGTCTTTAAAGGGTTAACTTAAGCAAAAAATAACTTACTGGTTTATATTTAGTCTCACTTCATGCGTTATTGTCTCATCACCGAAAAAGGTTGTTGTTACTTTATGGGTGTGAGACTTAGATGTGCTATCACTGAAGACAGCGTCATCAATTCCACCTTCACTGTCTTTGTAAGATCCTGGGAATAAAGGGCATCTAACTAAGATGTACTTGGATGTGCCAAGTTTCCAGGAATCAAGGTGATAATGACTGCACAGTTCGAACGTGTAGCTGTGTAAGTAGAAAGCATCGACAACTGCCTTTCAATACAGATCCTCTGTTCTGAACTGATGTGGTAAGAGATGTCCAGGTGGTGCAAAGATACCCTCACGTCTTCACTCTGATCAGACATCCTGTATCCAACTGGGCTGCAGTATCTGGACGGAGTTGTTATGAAGGGAGCGAAGGCTTTGAGACAAATCAGCTTGATGACCTCGATATAAAGTGATGTGTGAGGAAAGACAAGAGACCGTATCCACCTTAAAGCACCTTTTTTAAAAAAAAAAAAAAAAAAAAAAAAAAAAAAACAACCTCCACCTTTTTTGAAACATCATTGGAATGTGATATCAATCATGACTGCAGGGGTGAGGGTGGTCTTAGCACTTGAGTGCTTGGCATGAAGGACTCAAGGTTTTATTTGAAGTCTAATCAAGACTCTAAAAGAAGGGGTATGGGGAGTATGGGTAAATTCCTTTATCTGTGTATTTGTTTACGTCATCATTACTGTCACTGGAAAAAAACAGATTAGAAACACAAATTTTAGGTGTAAAACTTGCTAATTCATCAATCTGCCATTTAGTCTGGGCTCAGTTTCGCCTTGTCTTAGTCTTGGTTTTGGTTTTCAACTTGGTCTTGACTTCTCAAGTCTTGTTTCTGTCTTGATCTGCTCTGGTCATTTGATTTAGTCAGTCTTGACTAAAACTCTAGTGGATGATGCATTTATGCATTTGATTTTCACTGTAATGTTGTTGTGACTAGATTTGATCTTAAAAATGCAACTCCCATAGTTGTGATTCCCTTGACAGTCTTGTTTCATCATTGATTATTTGAAAGAAAAACCTGTTACTCACTGCTCAAGCTTTTTATTCACTACTTTCTCATTCATGTCATTATTTTGGTCTTTTCCTGAAGGAACCGTTCTTTTACTCAGGTACAGTTTGTGGTTCCTCTTCACGCCTCTGATCGGTGTCAGGCTCCGGCTGCTTTTGCATTAGTGATGTATGAATGTGACTGACTGGCTGCTCTGGAAACAGCACAATGAGAAGGCAGGCAAAAAGGCAATCAAAAGGTGGAATTGATTTTCGGCTCCTGGAGAAAAGACGCCAGAGGCAACAGAAAGTTAAGCACATCAGAGGAATTGCCTCACACTTCTGAACCAAATTTAGTGAAATGAGCACAATGTGGAGCTCTCAACGAGTGGGGAAAATGTTTTCTTCTGTGTTAGGTTTATATAAGGGCGATGTGGGGGAAAAAGTAGAGCTAGAGTGAATGAGAGGCCACATCCAACTTTAAAAACGTCTTTAACCCTTTCATGCATAGTGGTCACTATACTGGACAGCTATTCTACAGCTGTTCTCTTGTATATTCATCGTAGGAAGTGCATTTTTTTTTTTTACCCATAACCAAGATGGCTGACAGGAAGTCAGAAATTCTGAACATTCCGGGAATATCTTGTAAATCTTTCTGTAGGAGGACACCCCTGAAGGTAGAAGAAAATGCTGGCATTAAGTAACATCAAGGATTAATATCATTATTCAAAATTCCACATATTTATTTTGTATTGAAAGAAATTTGCAATTAATCCCATGTCCACTAAATTTGACACCATACATTACTGGCTGTATTTCAACTGCAGTTCATACCGTTAGTGTAACTTTACTGTTCTTGATCAATTTGATCTGCAGTAACATGTTCTAGTGTAAATCAATTGCTGGTTATTAGAGTGTAATTAACTTTTTTTTAAACAATGTTTGTTTTTTTATTTTTTGCAAATCTCCATAATGTAACAACTATTATTAGAATATGAAAACATCAGATTAGCCGCATTAGAAAAAAAAAAATTCATAGTTTTCACACAGTGTATCATCTTCTGATGTTGGTTTGTTAAATACATAATTCTTTGCTTCAAATTTAAATGCATGGTGTCCAGCTGAGTGGACATTTTTGTAACTCTAAAAATAGATTTGTAAAAATAAATTCAATTGCGTAGTTTTTTTTATGCCTAAAGAGGAATAAAAACACTCAGGAAAAAAAATCTTGACTAAGCTTCCCATAATTCATGCATGAAAAGGTTAGAAGTCCTCTGTCGCTGAGGTTTGTTTTATGGAGTTTTGATGGAATGGAGCAGAAACCTAACCTCAGTCACAAAAATGCCCATTGACAAGGATAAACCTTGTCATAAGACAGTGACGTATCCACTTCATGCGTGGCTGAATTGAATTGAACTGCAGTCGTTTGGAGTCTGTGTTCACTTCCTAATATTAGAGGAGACTGTTGGAGTTTTAGGATGTTTACAGAGCTGCCTTTACTGTTTGTCTTTGATGGCACAGAGGACGTGGATCTCCATTCTTCTCCTAATCTACAGGGAGTGTAGCCGTAGAGAAGACTGCCCTTCAACATGTTGAGACTCGAGGCCCAAAGAAAAATGAAAGACACTACTCTTTGTCTGCGCTTGAATTGTCAGTGGAGCAGAGTTGGCATAAAATATATTTATTTTTCATCTTGCGCTGCACATCTGACTGAAATCTCATTCTTTGAGGCACTAAATGGAAAATATCAAAACTCGAACCGTTAAATGTCAGACCAGACCCCTGATTTTCCCCTGATTTCAACTCCGTCAGCTTTCATGTGACTTTGTGGTCTCACATATCCAGACCTATCTCCACACCTTGTTAACGCTTTGTCAGGGCTGTAGATGGGTCTGGCACCCTCTGATATCATTCTGGAACACTGATAAAAGTTCTCAGGCATGTTCCGTTAGTTTTTGGGTGTGGTTAGCACAGAGCACTGCAACAGTGCATCTGTAAATTAGTGTCGGTAAATGTTGTTTTGGTGGAACATGAAGATGCATGATTAAATCCCTATGAAATATAACACCACATAAAAATCCAACACTTGTCATTTTCAGGGTGTAGTGATAATGTGATAATCTACCGATACTTAGAAGTTAGGGAACTGCACAAGGGAAATATTGAGTATCTGAGCCTGACTAATGACTTCCCAACTACGTAATGAATGAATAAATGAAGTAAACTGCTGGCTACATTAGTGCGTAACTCTGAGAAAAGATTAACCTCTATGTGAGTTTATATCCATCATCAATGAGCTGAGTTAGAGCTCAACTCAACTGAGAAATGAACACGTTTGTCATGGTTTGATTCCTTTCTATTTGTTCTTTTCAATGAGTCAGTTGTGAACAACACATGAGCTGGAGCAGAATGAGAGAATAGAATCAAGAGTTAAATGGTGTTTGTTGTCAGTAGTTCTTTTCACACGCTGCATCATATTCTCAAGGTGCTAGATATTACTTTTCACCAGCTTGTTGGGTTAAAATGGAAATGAAAATCTTTGGTAAATAGAACGACAGCAGGGAAATATGGTAAGGAAAAAAAAAATCACTGTAAATTCTATTATCACAATAAATGTCAAATAACTCTAGTTTAAAGACTGATTTTTGGTCAATAGTTATGTATGGTTTTGAATTATTTGTAAATATGGCAAAGAAAAATCATAGCATTTAAATGTAGAGTTAGAACATGTTCGTTCATTATTAAAGTAAACCCTCAATGACAAGTTCATCAGTTGAAAACTTGAATGAAATCGGCACCATTTTTTACCAAAAGTAAGACTGAATGCACCTGAAGATGTCAAATTTAACGTCTAAACAATTAGAAAAATAAGTGACAAAAATAGATAATAGTCATTTAAATTAGAGAAGATTACACCAAACCAGATATGGTATTTTATATAGAATCACCTATTTATGCAGATTTATTTAGTACAAATTTTCAGTTTTATCACACTTAGGTTTTTGCTGTCATTCCAGATATTCTGTCAAAATTGATTAAAACCAGAAAGCTTAGACTGAAGACCTTTACTTGTACGTTTTTCTTTCGTCAAAATGAACTCTCACACAGAATTTGTACGTTATGCAGCATTTAATTTTTTTCCAGAACGTCAAATTCTTAAGCTTTTGCAGCTCGAATAAAGGCATAAACCAACTACAGGGTGGGGGAGCAAAATTTACAATATTTTGAGGCAGGGATTGAAAGACAGTGTATGACCAATTAGTTTATTGAAAGTCATGAGAATTTATTTGCCACAAGAAAATTGAGATAATAGAAAATGTTTTTATTCTGTGTCTCCTCCTTTCTCAATAACTGCCTTCACACGCTTCCTGAAACTTGCGCAAGTGTTCCTCAAATATTCAGGTGACAACTTCTCCCATTCTTCTTTAATAGTATCATCCAGACTTTCTCGTAATAGTTTTGCTCATAGTCATTCTCTTCTTTCCATTATAAACAGTCTTATGGACACTCCAACTATTTTTGAAATCTCCTTTGGTGTGACGAGTGCATTCAGCAAATCACACACTCTTTGACGTTTGCTTTCCTGATTACTCATATGGGCAAAAGTTTCTGAAAGGTATGGATAATAGTGTTAGGTATGATTATGACATCAATATATGTTTGTTTCAAAACAATTGACGTAGTGCCTGCTGAGAAAAACAACTAAATGTTCATTGTAAATTTTGCTTCCCCACCCTGTATTTGTATGAAGTGGACATCATGTGCATGTTATTATGACGTTAGAATGACATTTTTATGACAAGATAAAAAGGTGCAATGTTATAAATGTAATTGTCATGATATGTCTCACTGCTTATTGAAACAACACAGTTCCAACTCCAAACAGACTCTCCCAAATGTAAATTAATGTGTGTTTACTGGACCGAGCTGCTGCATCGATCTGTGCCTGATATTTATCCTCTCTGCCTTCATATTTAAATGCCTTTACCATCACAGCTTCTCATTAGCTCAACATGTCGGAAATTAATAGGAAGAAACAACTGAAAAAAAATCCATGGAGCATAATTACCTGAGAAACACCGAGGCTGTTACTTTTGAGTGTGAAGTTTAACTAACCTGCTCTGTTCAACTGGTGGATGAAGTCTGGCGTCCACATCGCATCCGCCCCTGAGCTTCTATTAACGTTCAGATCAGCTAATGAGACGGTGCTGCTGCAGAGCTACACCACAAAACTGTGGTGGGTTTTCTTTTAATGTCTTTTTCAAGGATGGAGGGTGGGAGTAAGACGCGTCTGTGAGTTTGATGGGAAATGATCCTTCATTAAGTGGTTCATTGGTGTCTGTAGAGCTCCGACTCCTCTAACTAGTCCACAAAGAGACCAGCGATGTATGAAATCACTTTGCTTTTAGCATTCAGATACAAGCGTCAGCGAGCGACGCATTACAGATGGAGTGGCTCTACTTTTGTCTGATTTTATGGCTTCAGTTATGGTTTTGTGCAGCCAGTAATGAATATATTGTGTCAAAAAAAAAGCACGTTTCTGTTGTACCTTGTCCCACTGCCTTCTCGGTCCAGAGTGATGACGATCATGGCTGGATTCACCAGGTATCCGTTACTGTTGAAGGAGAAGTCATTGTGTTCCCAGGTACATTCAGCATATGTCTGCAAAGAGAAGAACAGCAAACCTGAATGTGAAGCTGAGACAAATTGAAAAAGAAAACATGAAGCTAAAAAAAACTACAAAGAAATGTAATATTTGAGAGAATGTTGTTGTCTTTGTAGTGACGTTCCAAACAAATTTTTACATACATTTAACCCTTTCTTTAGTGATTTTATCACCATTTATTAAAATATTGTCCTCTGCATTTTTCAGTGAAATCATTTATTTTCTATTATGTAATTTATTGATAATGTAGATTTAATAAAAGCTCAGAGTAAATGCAGCGGTTATTTGATTAAAACAGAAAAAAAACTCATTATATCTCATTAACTGAATATGAACCAAGTGTCTCCATCCACTGTCATTTATCAAACTACATGGGTTTTACTGGTGTTTTACTTGTATGATAGAATTAGGGGATCAACAATTATTAAAAATGTTACTTCAGTAGATGCTCGATGGTGGGTGTGTGGGTCTTTAAACGTTAAATTAACAATTACATTTACAGTGGAACGGTTGGTTTTGCACAACACAGTATTTAAAACAATAAGGTCTTTTTCATGTTAAACAAACAGAAAAGGCAGAAAAGTAACTGTTTATATGGAACAATGGTGGGGATTTTACATTGATAGAATCTCCAAAAGCCCTTAAAACCATTTTTATACATGATTATTCAGAATATGGCTTTACTTCAACTCAATTACATGTAAATCACAAGGAAAATTGACTTTTTCAGCAAAATTTAATCGTTAACTGAACATAAACCAGTCTCTCCATCTATGTCATTTATTGAACTCCATGGGTTTTACTGGTGTATGAATGTTGTAGGAGATGACAGTGTTTCCACATTCACTACAGAGCCTTTGAACGTCTAAATGGGTCATATCTGAGACCCATTTGTAAACTCGAGTACAGCACATAAAAACACACTAGTAGAATACTCCAAACAGCATCATCACTAATTATTTACAAGAATTCTTAATGTTTGTTAAGATGAAACAACTAAAATTCAAATGAAATTAACCTTTACGTCATTGTTTTGGTCTCTTTTCTCTGGATCGTCAAAGAACATTTCTGCGGTGTAATTATCAGATGGTGTTTCTCTTGTTTCTATTTTGAACCGATAATATCACAGGAGCATCGTCATGGAGCTAAAAACGCAGCCTCTTTCCTCACTTTGTTAAGAAGTTGACACAGCAGAGACTGCAGACGTCCAGACAGATGCTGCTCTGTCAAAGCGTCACCCGCCTTCTGCGAATCCTCGGTTTCATCACTCACATCCGTGGTTATATCAGACCTGTGGCGCCGCTCATCACCTCGGCCGCCGCTCCAGCCGAGGTGATGAAAGCCTGCTGGGGCGAGAATAGCCTTCAGACCGGCCCGTGTGAAAGCCTGTTAATCTGGTAATCTGTGATAATCCCATTAACAGGTGAGACGAGTCATTATCAAAAGCTCCTGTTGAAAGAGATCTGGAATTGTGGGAACAGAGGGTGACGCAAATGTTTAATCTGTCAGAAAAAGGAGATAAAAAAAGCTAATATAAAGAGCTCTGTTCTTTGTCGTCGACCCTGGCTTTATTAAGACGGGACGTGGCTGCTCGTTCACGCCTGCTGGGTGTAGAGTGGGGGTGTCAAACATATTGCCGTTAAACATTTGGCGGGCTAGTTTGGGCTGCGGACCGTATGTTTGACCCCCCTGGTTTAGAACAGGAACACCAAATGTACCAGAGACTGTCCAAATGCTTAGCCTTAAGGCCCATTTATGCCGTCTTTACATACTGTAAGTAAATAGGTTTGTCCTTTCAAACGTCATCAAGCATCACTTCCTTTACCCCCCTTTATGGCACCCCGGCCAGGAGGTATAAACATGACAAATTCGTGGGGCCCAGCATTTGGGCGGGGCACAGTGGATATAGGTTAGAAATTGTGAAAATTTTGTGTAAGCGCTGCAGTAAAAGAGAGGCATAAAGGCAGGAGTCGGATGTTCAGAGTTCATTTTTACTTTCGTTTTCACGCCCATACGGCACTTATGAAACGCACCCCCATACCTCCAGTTGTTACAGTACGTTCATAACCACCACCACCACCCCCACACCAACGACACATTATAGATAATTTATTTTCTGAAGGGCCCACAACATTTACCTTCCATGGGGTCCACAATTGGTAGCCCCAGCCTCCAGGCCTTTATTGCATTGGCGTGACCATTTGTCAATCAATCCACCAGAGGGCGCCACTCTGAATTAACAAACGGACTGAATACCATGAAGAATAACAAACCTGGCGACGACAGAGAGGGTATTTCTAATGTTGATACTGGGAAGGTTAGTAGTCGTAAATAAGTTGCAGAGTCTAAATTATTCTCTTCAAGTCTCAACACCGCCCCCTATGGTTCCTGGTGGTACTACTCCGTATTCTCCAATTGAGTTTGCATCCATACGCTCCCAGAGGATGGATGGAAATACAGACATAATGAATGTGAAGGATGGGACAGAACACTCCATCTGTATATGTATGCATCTTTAATGTAGTGTGTAAATTGGCCCTAATATGTGATATTTTTGTCATTTGTCCAGTAGCCTGTAGGGGTGCTAATCAATCAATTGCATAGACATGAACGCAGTATTGGAAGGAGGCTCTTGTATACCTCACACTTCAGTGAGCCAAAGGAGTTCAAAATGATGGGTCTGTGCAGTGTCAAAGGCTGATGTTATGTTTACCACTTCACACATTTTATGGACGTTTGGTTTACAGAAGGGAGTCTGTCCCCCTGCAGCTCAGCAGGCGGAAAGAAAAATGACTTGTGACATAAAAAGCAGAGAGAGGGATGTTTCATAATGTAGCAAAAGTGTCTGAAGATGCTTGTGTCTCCGTACACTAAATACAAATGCGCAATCTCCCCAAATGACCTTGTCTAATGTGAGCCGGAGCTTGTGTTCTTTCTGGCTCTGATGAAAACATTTTTTCTGGCAAATAGGATTCGCCCTGTGTTTTCCATGGCACAGCTGGCGTCAGATTGCTCTTTTGGGCTCGGCTTTAATAACGAGAGCCCTCCTCTACGTTCGCCGTCAACACACTCCCCACCCAGTTACTTGATTAACTCTTGGGCTGCGAGACGTTCAGGATCAACACATGAGGAGACGAGGGAAGAAAGATGGCGACCAGGGCAGAGGACGGTTGAGGATACAGAGACAGTGCTCTGAAACACTGGGGCAGATGGGTGGTCATGAATAAATAAAAGACTGCTGACCTATTACTCTGTTTTTTGTTTTCCACAGCCTCACAGATGTAAATACTGTAAACCCTCCTTGGAGTCGTAATTGTTTTGTTCTTATCAGATGGCAGCAAATGAATTAGATGAGCTGCTCTTCACCAGTTACAAGGACATCTGCTCAGTTCAGTTCATTTGTCCACTGACTTGTTTATTTATAACTGTCTGCGTGCTGACTTGTCAGTATGTTTTTCTGTTTTTGTGTGGTTTTTCTAGTTGTTGAGTTGTGTTTTTACCTCGTCGACCAATAGGCCATGAGACATTGTGAAGGTGGTGTATCTGGCTTTGTCTATGTTAGCAATAGTGATGGGAAGTCCGATTCTCTTTACTAACTCGATTCTTTCAGTTTGTTCATCTGTTGGGAATCGATTCATTTGATTCACCAATTAAGAAGAAAAAATCTAGAGGGTGTTGGACACAAATGGCCGTGCAAATTGCCAAGTGTATGTTTAATCCATTGTGCCACTTGACAAGCAGAAGTGGCAATAGGTCTAACCCTTAATATCTCTCTTTTCTGTCCATATATGAATAATGTAATTACAAAATTACAAAATAATAAAGATTTTTCACTAGTATATTAACATAGTACTACTTTGTCAACAGTTAATTGTGTTTAGTATGCATCTGTCTCTCTTTCTGTCTCTCTCTGTGTCTGTCTCTGTCTAATGTTGCTTAAAAACAACTTTGTGCTCTGTTTTTTTTTAATTTTATTAGTGTGCTGTCTTGCAGTTCAACTTAACATTGTTTTGTTCATTTAGTTTTTGTTGATTTTTATCATAAAACTAACATTTTAAACATTACAAAAATAGTTGACTTCAGATTACTACATTCGCCTTGTTTGTTCATGATCTAATAAGGCTTCTGTCCTGTCTTCTTATGGTAGGGGTATCTAGTCTCGTTCAGTGGTTCAAGAGACTCAGTGACTTGTAAAGGATTCAGTGATTCGTGAACAATTCAGAATTGATTCAGTGACTCAGCTCTACTCGGCCATTCTTTCATTCAGAGATTCACTATCTTGGTTCAGTCCATCTGTCACCAGCAACTAGTCTCACGATACAATCAGAGATTTTGCTGAGGAGACACACCTGCTGCATGGTGCGTCACACAGCACTTCCACCTCTGACTTAATAAGTGATTCTGATTAGTTATGTGATAATGAACAAATATTAGCAAAGTGCTGCTGAATCGATTCAGTTGTGTTCGCGAATCAATTCAACTCATTTTACCTAAATGAATCGACTCTGAACGATTCGTTTGTGAATCAGACATGACTAGTTGGCAAAGTCTTCAAACATCTCAGATGAAACTACTGGTTGGATTCATTTCAAATTGTATGAGTAGCTTCCTTGGGGAGAATGTCTACAAGTTTAACAGATTTAAGAAATTTAGATTTTTAAAGTTTTGATGAATTTTTAAAATAAATATAATGAGCCATATTTTTATGGACATGGAAATGGTTAGAGATATCAATATAGTTTCTATGAGCACTGATAGTAGGGTGCTCGATTATAGAAAAAAAAAATCACGATTATTTTAGCAATAATTGAAATCACGATTATTAAAACGATTATTTGTTAACCTTAAAGTTGTTTATTTTTTTCTTGCAAAGCAATGTAAAATATACTCTTTACACATAAATAAAGCTTTTAACCACTAAAACAAGTATGTTCACTTTTGTATGAAACAAAAAATCTTTGAATGCAAATAAGTGTACTGTAAATTCAAGTGTTTCCTTTTGTAATAAATAGTGCACTGTAATTAAACTGCTATAGACTTGCCATAGAACTGTAGCAATAAATAAAAAAAAAAAAAACTCACGTAAAGTACAAATTATAAATTCAAGTATGTTCAATGTAGTATGAAACGGTAAATTCAGTGGCGTGCCCTGAGGTTTCAGTTAAGGCCTTCTGTATACGTACGTTAGGGTTATACGAGCTAGGGTTAGGTTAATACGGGAGTTGCAGAATAAGAGATTCGGAGACTGAAGATTGCATTGCGGACGAAGTTGTTTTATGCGTTTTAGTTTTTCATAAGATTACGATAAAGTGGTGGTTAAACTTTAGATGGTTAAAAAGGTTTGTTGTGTTACCGGTCGGTGCGGACACAACTACGAAACACTTTTTGCACGTGATGTGTTTTTGCTCTTCGTCTTCTCATCAAACCCAAAGTTATTCCATACAATTGAATTTGACTTGCCTTTTTTGTTTACCAAGCACTTCTGCTGCGATTCTCCTGCTATTTTTCCAGACCATTAGGTACAACTTTCCTCTTTGGGTGGACCTGCTGGCTAGCTGGCAGCTGTAGCTTAGAGGGGGGCGGGGCAGAGCAGTTCATGGTAGCTTGTGTGCGCGTGAATTAAAACTACTCAAAATTAATATCGTTTTTTCTCGATTACATAATTTTTGTAATTGTTGCATGTAATAATCGAAATCGTAATTGAATTTAGATTAATTGCACAGCCCTAACTGATAGGAAATCATATATGGACTTTCATGAATTTGTATCCTTAAGTGAAGTACCACTCACTTCTGTTGGGAGATTGATTTCCTGCATCAAGTTGACAGGACTCTAACACAGCAGCAGAGCCTGACAACCTCACAAATTCAACTTGTCATTGATTCTTGATAGAACATGCTGGTGAGATACAGAAACATTGGTTCCTATTTTATTTATTTATTATCTTTAATTTTGGCTCCTGTATGGCTCTTGTCTGTTTGTCTTCTGTACATTTTTTTTATCAGGTACAAAAATCTAAGCAAAGTGGTTTAAGTGTATTGTATGAAACTAGTTCTGTTGAGGTGTTTTAGTTGTTTTCCAGTTGTTTATTTCAGTGTCAGGGATGATTTGAGACGAATATGATTCAAAGGTCATTTTCTTTACTAAACTATACCCTATACATCTAATATCAATAAATAACATTAAGAAAAAACAGTTCTTGCAAGAGTGACATTTATTTGTCAAAGTAAAATAAAGCACCTGTTATATGTACAGACTCCAGAAATACATCACAATCAGTATGTTACACCAAATAAATATGTGTCTGTTGAACCTGCAAATCCTCCCTGAAATATGCTAATCTGGAGTTTGCAATTTAGGATCGGCCATAATTTTCAGAAAGTTTTAAATTACACTATTCAGTATGTTGCTCAGCCTCCCTCTGTTAATGAACAGGGTCTGACTCATGAAGACAGCACATTAATTTCTTCATATATTATCAGTCTGTTTCCAAAACTTAAACAAACCAAGCTGCTGCATTTTAAACGATGCTCACATGGATGTTATTGTTGCATTCGTGGTCATTAAATACAGATTCAAAGGGTTTAGGTGAGAAGGTTGCATTATATTTCATTTAATTTTAATATACAATGGAGCTACTATTAAATACTTGACAGAAGTTATGTTACATCAATGAACCATGTGAGACATATTGAGCAATCAGTAACAACTAATAACTTGTTAAATTGTCTCATATCCCTTGAAGAAGACTGATAGTGAATATTTATCACTCTGAAGATTCTAAAGCCATTAATCCAATTTGTGGAAACTTACAGGCTTTTGAAGACACTGTAAACTTTTTCAGTCTCAGAGAAAGTGTACTTGTATTGACTGTTTTTGCACTTAACTTTAAGCATAAAAACTACAATTCTATAAATCACCATCTCTTTTCTTTTTTTGTCTTGATTGTTGGAATTTGGAGCAGTTTTATTGTATCGTGTCTAGGGATGGGAATCGAGAACCGGTTCTCAAAAAGAAACCGGTTCCCAGTACCTCGATTCCTTGGAATTGTTTGCCTGCCTGCTTAACAATTCTGCTTATGATTCCGCCTTCGTTGTGCATGCGCGATGACGTCACATGTACGCTGCATTGTTTTGGTCAGAACGTAGCCAACATGGTGTTGAGGCAGAAACGGTCTAAAAGACAACACCAGGTCCACTTGTGACACTTGCAAAGCCTCCATGTCTTCAAAGGATGGAATCCCTCGAATATGTTTAAACATTTGTCCACACAGCATGTGATTCATTTACAGGAATGTAACATACTTGATACGCTACATAGTGACGCTTGTGAATGTAGCGGCAAAGTGAACGCCGGGCCCTGTTCCGGTTCTGGTGCGGGCAACAACGTTCATACCCCCTCAAATACAAGTTTCTGAAGGGTAGTGGAAAGGAAATGAGGTGCACAACAACAGGAGTCGAGCTGAGCCGAGTTGAACTGGTTCCACATAGTGGACATGCAGCATTAGAGGAATTAGTAAAACGTCTCTGAAGTCTCACTTTCACTGCACGCTGAACCCCCCCCCCCCCCCCCCCGAACTGGGCCCAGCGTCATCTGTTATTATTATTTGTACATACTGTATATGGTATATTTTCTGTGCAGAGATGGAAATATAAAAGACAGTTAATGCAACACACCCGTTAGTACTCTTTTATGTCCTCACCCAATGAGAAAATTGATAAGAGAATCAATAAGGAATCGGACTGATAAGCAAAATCGATAATGGAATCGGAATAGTTAAATTCTTATCAATTCCCGTCCCTAATTGTGTCTTAAGTCAAATCATGTCATGGTTTCATGTCATGCGTCAATGAGCCTGTTTACATTCAAACTAATACTGGGATCATGATCCAATTTCTGGAGTTATCAGATTATTCAAGTGATTGTGTAAACAACATAATCTGATATAATTTATCAGATAATCTGTTTATAGGAAATCAGATTAAAACACCTCAATTTCTCCTCAATACTCTGATGTATTCATGCATGAATACCTGTTAATCTGATTTATTTAGTTCTTTTACATCTGCACATCTAGAAAACGATTAGAAAATCATAGAAAACAGAAGGACATAGCCAAAAGTAAGCAGAAGAAAATAACAAAAAGTTTGATTTTACCATCACTACGTACATACGTACTCCAAGAGAAATCCAATAATGGGCTGAAACGTCTAAACTATGGTTCAATTATCGTCTTTCTGAAGTGCATGTAAACGCGTCGTATCTGATTATTACAATTATCTGATTACTAACATGGGGTTTTTATGGTCATGTAACAGGGTTAGTATGTTTTGAGAAAAGCAAAAGGATGTCATCATCATCTGCAAAATAGATCTACCTGTGAGTAAATAAAGGAACCTGAACCTGAAGAAATGAGCATCTTATTTGAGTGATGTGAAGTCTAGAACCTTACCTAAACAGCGTGTCGTTATTGGCCGATGGTTTGGACTGGGTTGTGACAGTCGCTGTGACCCTCAGGAATGAAGCCCCTCTGTTTCCGGAAGCTCTGCACGCCTTTGACCACGATAGCCACGCCGTCGCGCACCCTCTTCCTCAGACTCATCCTCCAGCGGTCAGTGATAATGCTGATGAGCCCCACGGGGAAAGCTGTCGGGTGGGGGGAATGTCCTGGGTTCCCCACTGCCAGGCTAGGGATAATCCAGATGTATCCGGGCCCCACCAGTCCAGCCTCGGCGGCCAGCGTGAACAGGTAATGGGCCTCTTCGTGGGAGCAGTAGACAAGCAGCACCTGGGCGTCGATCTGCTGTAGCAGCCGCCGAGCTCGGATGTCGTGAGGCCGTCGAAGGACATGTCAAAGGTCAGCACGTCCTGCAGATCCATATGAAGTAGCTGGTGTCTGTGAAGGACTTGATGTATTCCACATAGGCCTCGTAGCCAGGATACAGGCTGGTTATGACCACGAAGCTGTCCCAGTTGTACTCCTCCATCACCTTGAACATGCCATTGATCTGCTGCTCGATGGAGGGCGCCCAGCTGGAGGAAGTTGGAGCCCTCGCCCTGTTGGTGGAGAAGCACATTATGAGGACATGGAGAAGGTTTTAAAAATCCTGTACAAGAGCGGAATCAGGAGGGATTTAGGGCTGGATTTACTGAGGTTGGGACACATTGACAGGGCTGCATTCAAGAAACAAAGTCAGTTTTACAAGTGATGTTTCTTATCTTAAATGAAGAGTTAGAGGAGTTACATGGACTTCTAGTCAGTTTCAGGTAAACTTCAGCTCATATGTCCACTGAGGGGTCGAGGATTTGTTTGGTTTGATTCATCTGTGCTAACTTTTATTGGGATGTTTTCTGTTTTTGCGTGCTTTACTAGTAGTTGAGTAGTTTTTTTTTTTTTTTGGCAGCTGTTTAAGTCTGTTTGTTTTATGTACATTTGTCAGGTTCAAAAAGCGAAGTAATAAAATGGTTGAATTGAACCATATGAGTTCTATCAAGGCGTTTTTGGTGTTTTTTTAGTGGTTTATATCAGTGTCATGGATTATTCAAGACAAAAAATTATTCAGAGGTCATTTACTTCACTAAAACTACACCCTAAATGTTACAGAAACACAATCTTTCAGGATGGATGTTGAGTTTATGACTCATTACTTTCTCTGAGCTTTTAGACAGTTGCACCAACCCTGTATCATTAACACCAAAACAAAAACGTAACTTCGACTAAGCATTTTACAACAACAACTCCAAACTCAATACAGATGCATTCACTTTTCTTTCATTACTAAATGAATGTAATCAGTTTTCTTGAGTGTTTTAACATATTGTTGTAACTGGGACTGGATATATAGCCTATCCTCATGAAAAATTAAGTAATTAATTAAATTAATCTTTGTATTTTATCTTTTTATGTTTTTATTGCATTTATTTTACTGTACAGCACTTTGGGAACCTTTGTGTTTCTTTAAATTTGTGCTTTATAAATAAAAATGGATTGGAAAAAATGCACAATGGAGCAACTGAAACTAAAAAAATAAAACTAATCTTCCCTACCTGCATAAAAATATTAAATGAATAAAAAGCCAAAACCGAATTAAAAATAAGACCAAATCCAAATCTAGTTCTATCTTTAACAGTAAAATGGAACTGATTTAGTGCATGAAATGTAGATAATGCTTAACTTTTACTTCATATACTTGATAGAAGCAGAAATGTATGCCTCAGAGTATTTTCCCAGTGTGATATTAGTACATCTACCATTTCTTCTGTCTCTGTGGATCATACATGAACACCTGTATGGTTCATTAACCTGCTGCTGGGTAATGAGCAGGATGAGCTCATGTGGTTGAGTTTGTGTGATGTACAGTGAGATCTCCCAATCCTTATACCCTGGGAGAATACACACCAGAGATAATTTCAACTCAGCTAAAATCGCATACAGAGGAGTGCGTCATCCAACAGTAGGGTCTGCAGTGCCGCTTTGACAAGAGCTAAGTGGTTCTGCTTTATTTTGCTCTTCCAGGAGCTGCAGACCCATTC
This sequence comes from Sphaeramia orbicularis, assembly GCF_902148855.1. Lineage (NCBI taxonomy): Eukaryota > Metazoa > Chordata > Actinopteri > Kurtiformes > Apogonidae > Sphaeramia > Sphaeramia orbicularis. Next base: position 26,605,864 of record NC_043964.1, on the reverse strand, counting down.
ATCACTTAAACCCCACATGTCTTGGTTTTGCCGTGTGCAAACACTGGCCGTCATCCGCACTTGCAAATTCAGAGGGATGGCACTATCATTGTGGCCAGAGGCTGCATTGCATTTCATCTGTCTTTTCTGTAAATGCTGTGACCTTGAGAGAAAACTGAGAATGGTGTTTGTGTTAACTTTATTAATATGAGAAGTCGGAAAGTCATGAGGTTTTTATGTAGTGGGGTGTTTCTTCATTTATGTAAAACCGCCTTCTTCAAAACAGGTGTTGTTAAAGCTTCAGAGTGGGGTTTAATATCAGCTCTAGAAGTTTAAAGGTGCCCTGCCACACCAAAGCGTTCTTACTTGTATTTTTTGAAATGTGTTAGGTCCTTAGGTGTTTGTGTGTATGTTGTGAATTTGGAAATGACCCGCTACCTTCTCTGTCTGCTATTACCACTGAAAAGAAATAAGTGCATAAATCAGAGCAATTATTAAAGCTGGTCAGTGTGATGTGTTAATGCCTGAGCTCATTACTATTCATGAGCTTGCCCGGGTGAGACCACGCCCACAGAATTTGTCTAGCTCAGTGACAGTTTTTGTATACAGCTGGGGCGCCGTAAAGGGGGGGGTGAACATGACAAATTCATGGGGCCTATAGAGCAGTGGAGGGGGCCCAGTGGATACAGGTTAGACGTTGTGAAAATTACATGTAAGGTCCGCCGTTACAGGAGAGGCAACGAAACCTGGAGTCGGACGTTCAAAGCATGTTAAGTTTCATTTTCAGTTTCCACCACCAGCACAGGGTCAAGGATGCTGAAAAGCCAGGCTCTCATTGGCTAGTTGTTTAGCCAGTCAGAGTCAAGTAGATAAGCATGTTCAATATTCCTGAGAACTGGTTCAAATCAAGCTGAGTTTTCCAGCAGGCTTTCTATACCACGTTAGAATGGGTTGAAACCTGGTAACCAAGGCATTTTTTTCCATGGTACAACTTCAGACATTACCACAAAAGTAATGAAATACGTCTGACCAGGGCACCTTTAACACCTGGATAACAAGACTTCATGTCAGAGCTGATACACTTTATTCATTCAGATGATGCATTGATTGATTGGCCCATCACACAAATTGACTGGTTTTCATCCCAACTGTGACGGGCTGATCAGTATCAGATGTTTGATTCTGGATAGATTTTCAGCTGCAGGTTTCAGGGCATGTATTCAACGACTCAGGCTGTAACATTATAACATGGAAGTTCGTCAGTAACGTCCTTCAGAAAACATGGGAATGGCGGGTCAGTAGGGTCCATTTCCACTGGAATAAATCATGTGCATGTAATGGAAAAGCTTTTTCAGAAAAACCTCAGAAGCTGCTGTCAAAGGGATGTCAGTCATTTTAATTCAGCCCAATATGATGTCTAGTGGATCAGACTTGTAAAATAATAACATAATAACCTTTAAATAATGACAGCTCCAACTTTTCTGTATTTTTTGGAGTGAAAAACATAAAACTACATGATGAAAATATTTACAACAGTCCTTTAAAAAAACTGAATAACATGAACAACCTGAAATTTCTTAAGAAAAATAAATGCAATTTTAACAATAGTATGTCTCGGTTTATCATTTATACGGGCTTTACAACATACAGATCACAGTGGATCTACAAATACACTGTACAAGTAACAGGAAGAATATTGTTAAAATTTCACACATTTTTATTACGAAATTTCCAGTTGCTCAGGTTTTTTGTGAAAGGGTAATTTGTGGATTTAAATAGTTTTAATGTAATTGTACTTTTTTACACTAAACAGAGAGAAAAATTGGTTGATATTATTTAACTGGTCTGATCCACTTGAGATCATATTTTTCTGTATGTGAAACCTGAACTAAAATGAGCTTGACATCCTTGATTGTTAATGTCTTCATAAATTCATCCCACAGGCCAGATCTGACCCTCTGTTGGGCAGTTTCGGCCCACAGGCTGTATGTTTGACATCCTTGGTCTAAAATATGTGTAGTTTCCATGTCTGTTGGTGACGTATCACAGCCAAACCAGTTTATGAAAAAAACACATAATTAACATTTTTTCTTTCTTTGCAACTTTTCAGATTTTCACTTCATATTCCCTTGACTTTTTTATAGAAACACAGCCAGTAGAACTAGAGATCCAGTTTTTGCTGTTAATCACACATATCTTTGTCAGTTTAAAATAAAGTTATGCAATGCAATGAAAGCTGAATGTGGTTGAAACTACTGTAGAAACAGTCTGTGGAGGTAATTACCAATGACGATGCACCACAGTCTGTGCAGAGTCACTGGAGATGTGCTTCCACGTGATTGAGACAGAAGGGATTTTCACCTCTTTTAATACTTCATCACATGCAAAGCGAGTTTAGCATGTGGAATTAATGGTCTTTCGGTGTTGGTGTTAACGTCATACATGCATTTAATGACACAGTTATTTGTCTCTCGTCATTGACTGTCCTTCATAGTTTTTCTGAAACATGGTCCCATAGGGAACAGTGGGGGGGGGCCTCACATGTCGCAGTAATTAGATGGTTTTCATAATTAATGTACATTGATGGACTGATGCTCCTGTACATGGATCCTTATTCTGTCTGATGTGGATTATTGATTCTTCATCAGGTTTCAGTCACGCTGCCTCGTTCTTATTGTGCAACATCACTTTACAACAAACATCATTAGGTCCTGAATCCCTCATGACATTAATGTGTGTGATGATGAAGTTAAGAGGTTTTGATTTATGGGCCTGCTTTAATTTTCTCATAGAGGTTTAAAATGAATCTGCTAAACACATTTTCTTGATTTTAACCCATGAAGACCCAGTGCTACTTTTGTGGCAGTTCCCTAATTAATTTTTCTCTTTATTTAACCTTTCTTAAATGATTTGTCACCATTATTATAATATTATCATTTGTGTTTTGCATTGATTTCAATGAAAATCATGTATTTTCCTGTATTTAGTTTACTGATCATCTTGATGTTCATTAAAGCTTAGAGTAAATTCCAAGATTATTATCTCTGAAACAGAGAAAACTGAAGAAAAAGTGACATTTTCAGCAAAGATATCAATAACTGAACAAAAACCCAAGTGTCTCCATGTACTGTCTTTCTCAAACTACATCGGTTTTACTGGTGAATGTTGTAGACGTTCACTACAGAGCCTCTGAACATATAAAATGGGTCATATCTGATGACCATGAAACGATGACAAACTGCATTTTACCTGAGTTATTAACATATTGATGGGTTTAATGGTTCAACAGGTATTAAACCTTTTAGATCAATAGATGATTTTGGCTGCCAGTAGCTGTTTTGGGTCTTGAGGGTTAAACCCATGTGTTGGTGTGGTATTGGGTTCTATTTAAAGCTGGTTGCGGCTGTCTGGCTGATAGGTAGGTGGCCCCCTCCTGACCCTGTCCCCCTCCAGGGAACAACCACTCCATCCCCTGTAGAGCCAGGGAACAGAGGGCTTGGGTATCCCGGGACTGAAACAGGCCTGATCTGATTCAGCCTGTCTCTTTGTTGTCCTTGGGAGAAGTTCAGCGGTCCTGTGATGTATGAGCGCTTTACTATTTCAGACATCACGGCTAAATCCACTGACTTTGTGCCTCCAACTGTACCATGTTCAGCCGACTGAAAATATTTTCTTTTTCTGACGCCTTGTTTCATTGCTCTCCTTGTCTCAGATTGTGGTGTTTCTATCCCTTTTGTTCCTACACAAACCTAATGATTTGCAGCAATACAGCCCATCTTTGATTAATGGTTTTCACTTCTCCTGTTATTATCAACAATATGTTAATTTAATTAACTCAGAGCTCCTCAGAAGCCAAAGAACAGATATATTCCTTCTGCATTCAGGTGTAATAAGATATAAAAGATAACAAGATACATAAGAATTTCAGTTAACAGCAGCAAAAATATGACAAGCAAGTGCAGAGAAGACTGGTATAAAACATACAAGAGTGAAACATGAAATATAAAGAGAAAAAGAAGGAAACCTGCTATTTATATAATATGCATACACATTAATATAATGTTAATATTGAGCTGCTGTAAAAGGTTGAGCTCATTCAGTGACTTTATAAACAGTGTTGGTTTAATCTACAGCAGTGCATCATCATGTTTGGAGCATCACTGTCCTATGAGAATCATGTATTTCTAAATAGTCTCAGCTGTTTCCAGCTTTATAATGATGCATTTTCCAGAGAATCCGAGGCTTTGGATTTGATTTAGAAACAGAATTAGTTTCGAACCCAGAAGGAAAATGTTTTCTTTTTCTGATGCTGTGTTTCATTGCTCTCTTTGTCTCAGATTGTGCTGTTTCTTAGGTTTAATTTTTGTATTTCACAAATTCATCCCATAGTCTGGATTGGACCCTTTGGTGGTCACCTCTGCATTAATCTGTAGCAGTGCATCATAATCTATTAGATCATTTGCTGAAACATGAATCTCTAAAAAGTCTTATAACGACACAGTTTCCCGAGAATTCACTGTATTTTTAAAGAGTTTTTTTTTTTTTTTTTTAGATTAAGAGGCAGAATTCATCCATATAGGAAACCGTTAAAGCTACATTTCTGCAGTAGAATATCTAAAACTGACTAGGTTTATGTTGTATATTTTGTTGACTTGTGTACTTATGTTCACTGGTCATTGGTATCAGATCAACTCGAGGTGCTTGAGCCTGTAAATAATCAAACTGAAAAAGGAGAACCCCTTCAGTACCGTCAAATCTGTGTAAATACCTTTCAGCCACATACACACTTTGCCAAATGTGCATCCCTTAAAGGTCTGCATCTGAAAGCTTTCACATTCAACAATATTTGCACATACTTGAGTGTGTTTTTTCAGTTTGAATCCATATGTCATATCTAAGGATGCTTCTCTGTCCAACATATCATATCAGGTAGAGTCCATGGTCCATTACCCTCAGTCACCTCTTATCAAATGTAGGTGAATTACAAATAAACTAAATTTTCCTGTAGTTCCTTCTGGTGTTCTGGAGGGTTTGATCAGGTCTGATGGATCTGTGTTGTCGTACCTGACTAGAAACTCTGCATGTTGTGGGGATAAACACATTAACATTTTCCTGTACACAGACCTTCCCCTTTTCCATTAATTACACTGATTATTGCAGCCTAATTTGCCAGCTTTGTCATTCACATTACACAAACTCTGCCACTTAATGTGGATTAAAACCAAACCTTTTATTACTGATAGACACTAAAGTATCAGTATAATATTATTATCATTAGCATCGAGACCGGGTATTAGCTATTAGCTGAGTAGGAAAATTTAATGCCACTGTTATTTATTTTTTTAATGTCACAACCTGTATGATTGATCAGAAAACTAAAAAAATGTGACAAAGCTCCGTCACGGTCTAGTTATGTACTACGTTTCTAGCAAAGCTCAAATTTTTTTTTTAGCCTAAAAGCTTTTTTAAATTTATTTAATATCATTAGTGACATTACTTGTGGCTGTTGTACATTTAATAACATGAATAGACAGGACTAAATGTATTGTAAAAGTATTAGTAAACATGGTTCTTTCTCAGTAACACTTGTGGGGAAAAAACAACTTCTATAACCCTATTTCACAAGCAGAAGAAATGGCATACTGTTGAATCCCTCAGTTTCGAGAAAACTAAAAGGAGCTAAAGCTGTCAGACAAATGTAGTGGAGTTAAAACTACAATATATGCCTTTGAAATATGTTGCAGGAGAGGTATAAAGCTGCAGAAAATGGAAATATTCAAGTACAACAGTAGTACCAGGGTACAGTTGGCATAAATGTCAAACTCCACTGGTGATTGTTGAATAAATAATAAAGCTTGTACCTTATCATAAAAGTGATTGATGTTGACATAAATAACATTCAGTCGTCGTCTGTGCACTACCGTTCATTGTAAAGGACTTTATGTAAACTCGGATGCATTTAAAGTAGCCGACCTGCACACATCCATACTTGGATCTTACGTAGGTGAGTCACGGAGTTCGAGACGATCGTATAAATCTGCTCATTTTCTCTTTCCCCTCACTGTCCCACAGCGAATCTGTCAGCATTATGCTTTACTCCTGTACCCGCCGCCTGCTCCGCTGCACAATCAGTTTGTTCCCAGACAGGTGCCAAGGTGCCACGGTGTGTTGATGTGTGTGCTCGTGTTGCAGTATTCCTCGTATATGCCGCTCACCCAAGGGTTTATTGAGTAAAGTCCACTGCAAACTACTATCTGAACAGCTCAATTAGAGGAGAGCATGCTGATAGCGCAGTCCAAATGAGCCTGGGGCCTCACCACCGGCTCAGCTGCAGCTCAAAGCCTGAAGTCACGACCGCCCCGTCAGTGTGCAAAACACGCACAGAATACAGTCCACGGCATATGGCAGCATGAAGCAGCCTCAGCAACGCATCAGGCTTTCATCTTCAACGCTAATGCAGAGCAAATCATTACCAGACATTTATAGTTTTGTTTTTTTTTTTGTTTTTTTTACAGTTTTTCAGTGTGGATAACTTGTTGGTGCTGTATACTGTCCCATTCTTCAGTATGCCATGTCATAGAATGGTTGGTGTTATTTACTGCTGTGATGTGTCTACAGTGTTATTTATTATATGTCTGCACTGAGATGTCTTGTTGTTTGTACTGTGTTTTCTGTATGGTGTTGCAGCCCCGTGCACTTTTGCCCACAACGAATTTCCCCCTGGGGACAATAAAGTATATCTTATCTTATCTTTTTCTTATCATCGTACCATCACAGGGAATCTAGGAATTCAGTGTATTTTTGAGTCTTGATCTTGAAATTAAAAAAAGAAAAACCAATAATAAAATGCTCACACGCTCCCTTCTGCACATGCTCAGTTCCAGTGAGGTCAAAAGTGGATGTTTCTGCAGCTTATGAAACACATTCAGGACATGGCATGTTATAACTGTCAAAAATTTAATTTAGTAATTTTTTTCTAGTTAACAATAAACATAAAAAAATCATTTGTATTTGCTTGTGTCTGACTGATGCAGCTGCACCTTTTGGAACACAAAAAAAAGTTGGTTTTTTTTTTTTTTTTTTGCAAATGTTTATATTTCCACTACTAAATGACGTGACATGTATTTGGTGGTGATTTTAGTGATGCTCTCAAACATCAGTGCAACATGCCACTAACAAAAGGTTAAAGGTTAATTTGCTTTGTTACCCTCTTAGTGAAATACAGTCTCTGTATTTTACCTGTCCTAATGCACTCACAGTACTTAGCATTAGCATTAGCACATTAGGAGCAGTGAGCTGTCATTGACGGCACTCAGTGACCAACCCCAGATCTTCATCAGTCCCATGATGGAGGACACCGACAGAAGAATTAGCCTGCTTTTAATGGCGAGAGAAATCAGTAACAGAGAACATGTGAACTCGACACTCAAAGGCAAATCCAGAACAGTCTTGCTGTTGAAGATGAAGTGCTAACCAATATCCCATTGCACTGCCCAACTCGTCTTTAAGATTAAAAAAATCCCTTTCAGTATAAATGACCATCACACCTATTTGAGCAGGGATATTTTTTAAGTCAGCAGGAGATTGGGGAAGATTGAGGAGATGGTTTATAAAATACAATCCAGGCTACATGAATGAATGCAGCTTTGGTTAAAGAGACTGAATAGATGTGGGACAGACTCATGTTGTCATCAGTTGGATGGACTTGGGGGACTAACTTAATTGTCTGAACTCAGTAACTGTATAAAAACCCCTTCTCTGCTTAGACCTTTGATTACATTAAAGCTTCAATGTGTCATCATTTTTTAGCGTCAAAAATTCAGTAATTACGTAGTCGTCCTGCACCTTCTCTTGCCTCTGTTTAGTTTGCATAAAATCTACACTGTGACACAGGATTTTCAAAGCTCATAGGTGTTTTCAGTCAAGTTGGTAGTTAAATACAGTAGGTGATTAACAGTTTTAATTACTAATTGCTATTAAGGTTCTGTCAAACTTGACTACTTTACTCTAAAGCTCCACAGATGCAACATAACAGGCCCCATAACCATGACACCTCTATGCTCTATAGCTTTAAAGACCACCTCTTTTTTTTGGTTTACTTTAAAGTTTGTCTTATCCAAAGCTGCACATGCACTTAACAACTATTTAAGATAAACAATGAAAGTTCTAGATTCTATTGAAAATACACAACACTAGCTCATCTATCACATTTCATTATAAAGACAAGTAACTTTACAGAAACAAAACTTTGCTTTGCTTGAGTTCACTCACTATTCTATCACCTCTATAATCTGTCGAGACAACATTGATCTTCATCCGGAATCTCACCAAAGCTTCCCCCACAGTTTTTCAGCTCAGATTGACTCCAAATGGAAAAAAAGACCTGCCAGCAGTTAACAGATAGGTCTGGTACAATCTGTTTGACCATGACAGAGCATCCCTGTCATTACCAGACCAGTCATTATGTGTGTGTGCAGTGGAACTGACTTGTCTGGTTGTTCTTGTTTGGCCTCTATCATAAAAAAATGTAAAATGACTTCTAACACTAGTGGGAGACCAGGGTTTTTCCTTGGGTGTTTAGAGGATGTGAAGTAGATTACTATCTGGGTTCCACCATTTTCCTAAGTCAGTGGGTGAAATCTTATGTGTTTCAATACAAAATATACCATTACACATGACTTGTGGGCAAATCTGATATCATGTTATTATATTGACTGCAAAGAATGTAGCTTTTATAATCACAGATGCTGCTTACACATATCCGCCCAAAAATGTAAGATAATCCATTTCGTCCCATGATTGAGAAGTTTTCAGATACCAAGTCTGTTTTATTGTTACCATTGCCTTTGTCACCCTAAGGCAGGGGTGCCCAACCCTGGTCCTCAAGGGCTACTATCCTGCATGTTTTAGATGTATCCCTCTTCCAACCCACCTGATTCAAATGATAGGCCTATCTCAGGCTCTGCAGAAGCCTGATAATGACCGTCAGGTGGGCTGGGAGAGGGGATACATCTAAACATGCAGGATAGTTGCCCTCGAGGACCAGGGTTGGGCACCCCCTGCCCTAAGGGCTCATTTATTCTCTACGTTAAAGACGCAGACGGATACAGACGGAGCGTTCTGTCCGCCCCCTGCGCACATTACATGGGTAATTCAGTCTGTTTTTCGGGAGCTTGTAGATCCGAACCCAGACGGAGAATACGGAGCAATACCACTGGGAACTGTGGAGGCAGTGTTGAGATTTGAACAGAATAATTCCATAAATAGTGGAAGTTTTCAAAGCAGAACTGTGTGAGTTAGTGAGAAACTATCAACATATTTATTACAACTACCCTTCTCAATATTAACATTAGTATCCACATTAGTAAAACCTCCTCTGTCGTCACCATGTTTGTTATTTTTGACTTTCTTCTTAAACGCTCATTCCAACGTACAGGACACAAGGAAGTATGAAGGCAGTGACGCATGACAACGTAGAAATGGACGTACCTATTTGCGTGTGTAAAGCGAGCATAAATGAGCCTGAGGGCCTCCTTATGTAGACTGGGGTACTGATAGAAATATGTCTTCTATATGATAGTCTGTGTGAATCCAAATAGAAGCTGTGGATACTATTTGTTTAACTATATACGTCAATAATAATAATGGATTAGATTTTATACGTATAGCGCTTTTCTGTGAACGCATACTCAAAGCGTGCTTTGAATCCATTATTCATTCACTCTCACATTCTCCCACTGGTGGTGGTGGTGGAGGAGGTATAGCCACAGCTGCCCTGGGGCAGACTGACAGAGGTGTGGCTGCCAATTTACGCCTACGGCCCCTCCGACCACCACCAAGCATTCATACACCAGCATGAGTAGCAGCACTGGAGGCAAGGATGAAGGAGGGTGAAGTGACATGACTGGGACAGAGTGGGATTCGAACCACCAACCCTTCGGTTATTGGATGACGGACTCTACCATCTGAGCCATGGCCGCCCCACGCCCCAGTAACACTGTTCTACAAGTAAAATACCTCCAGAATAAAAGTAGTGAAACTTTATCAAGTTTGAGTAACTAATAAAGACAAAATAAGTCCAAATGCTGGTTGACTGCCGTTTCCAAGATTAAAACACTGTCTGCACATTACAATACATTCACTTTACAGGTTCTTTATACTGCGACAGAACTCTATTAGAACTCTATTGGATAAATGCCCATTAATCAATATATATGTGAAATAACACTTTGTTGATTTGTTTTCCAATTCATCTTATTAAAACATGTAAGATTTAGCACATTTAATCTCTGAGGCAGATTATTAAAAAAAAAAAAAAATACGATCAGTTTAATAAATATGATTGTGCTCATAGATACTGCTTGTTACTGTATTTTTTGTTGCTATCATCATATAACTATCTATGGAAAGCTAGAACAGATAAAAATGAAATGTCAATAAAGCAAAACTTGCAACAGAAGTCCACTTTGAACCAACTGCAACTATTAGTCATCCACTTTTGTTTTATTTATTTATTTATTTATTTTAGGAATGTGCCGATACCTCTGTTTTTCCAGACCGAGTACACGTACTTACAGTTGAGTATTTGCCGATGCCGAGTACTGATACGAGTACTTGATAATCCCATTCCAGTTCTTAGTTCCTTTTGTAAATGTGCTTTATTGTCGTTGTCATTAGTCTGACTGGAACAAAGTGCTGCTACTGACATTTAATGTGTTGGAATGAGCATTTCTCAATTAATCCACCAGGGGGCGCCGCTCTTAATTAACCATACTGGACAAATACCACAAAGAAAAGTAATGTTTTTTGAGAAGAAGAAAGTCAGTAATAACAAACATGGAGATGACAGAGGTGACACTAATGTGGATACTAATGTTGTAGCGCTTCCACTGGTAAGGTTTAAAAGCTTAGCTTCAGGAGGTACAGAAAAGATAAATGAGCGATAAGTTTCACTTTCACTGGTGGCGGTCCGCATTGCTCCGTACCCCCATAGTATTATAAATAGGACGGAAACTGGCCGAGCCCTGGGTAGTTGTCATAATCTGTCAGTTGTTTTTCTCTAACTCACACAGTCGCTCTTTGAACAGATCCTCTACCTCCACGGTTCATGGTGGTATTCTCTGTCTGGGTCCGCATCCGCCAGCACCTGGAAAATGGATGGAATGTACGCAGAGGACGGACAGAATGCTCCGTCTGTATCTGTCTGTGTGTTTAACGTTACTTGCAGTCAGCGTTACTTTTATCACCGTCATTTATTTTGAAAAATCTCCACACTCTTCACACTCCCCAAACATTATTCCACCGCCGTGGTCATAAGTGGTATCAGTGCAGTTGTATCAGATTACTTTTCCGAGTACAAGTACAAGTACACACACTGAGTATCGGAGCCGATGCCCGATACTGGTATCGGAATCGGTGCATCCCTAGTTTTTTTTTTTTTTTTTTTTACATGAATTGGCTCTGGTGCTGCACCTTAGTTGTATTATAAGAAAAAGCCCTGAATATTCTCTTGTTTTAATGACTATAATGTTGTTACTACCATAACATCTGATAAGTCCATTGAACTCAGTGATTTACACCTTTACACATTAGTAAAATACATTGTGAGATGTTCAAGACAGTATAAGAAATGTGTCCTGACTGGCAGATCTGTATGATATGTTATCTGTGCACCCAGTTGCTGTGTATATACAGTATGTCAGATAATAACCAGGATATGTACAACTGAATGTCAGCCATGACTGTATTGAGTCTGTAGGCTGTACATCTACAGTGTCGTCCACAGAAGCTGACAGTAATAGTGTACAGTCCCAAAGCAGATTACGGCCATTGAGTGGAAAGCTTAGCTCCTCAAGGCAGAGATTACATTCACAAGGGTAAAATATACAGAAGAACTCATATCTGTGGACAAACACATGTAGAAACGCTGCATTGCCCTACACGGTCCACTTTAACTTTTTAACCCTTTAGCATTTCACCGGGCACCGTATCATTGAAATCGTGAAATATCCAGTTGCAGGAATGTTCTGCAGCCTGAAGATTATTTTGTTTGATGCTTTGAAACTGGTCAGGGTTGGAGTTACATGAGAGCCTAATACAGTGATTATCTCTAAACCACAGCTGTTACATAGGAGTGGGGGATATATGTCAGTGAAACCAGCACATTCACTCAGATTTAGCAGGAACAATACGCAAATAGCAGCCCTAGTTTTCCTCAGAACGGCCCCAGTGGTTGAAGCTGAAGGTGATTTGAATGATTCATGTGGACAACAGGCTCTGTGATACATGAGACTGACGTCAGGTGGCGGTGAATTAAATCAGCGCCGAAGATACGAGTCAAAAAGTGCTGCCTGGTTCCACGAGTCACGTGACTGAACTGCAGCCATCTCCCTCTCGGTTCGACTCTCCCTGGAGGGGTGACTTCTGGCCACGGCTTGTTGCAGCGACATATGTCTGCCTCCGCCACCCAGCAGGAAGTGGCCTTACACGCCTTCCTGTACTGCTGACGTCACGTAGATCCTGCACGGCAACCAGGAACAGACGCATTTGGGCTTCTGCCATCTGAGACACGAAGAAACCCAGGCCTATACTGTAGACAAGGTACTGTATTCATGTGTTGGAAGCATCTGAAGCATCTCTGGATCTGACAGAATTAGCAGCAGGACGTGGTGAAGCATCAGTTTATGGTAAAAATATCATCCCCAAGTTAATGTTTTCAGTCATTAACCCATAAAGACTGAAACATCCACTGATGACCAAAAGCATTTACTGAGAGAAAAACTTAAATACCTGTTGATCCACTAATACTATCGATACATGCAAATAATTGGTGTAAAATGCAGTTTGTCATCTTTTCATGGTCATCAGATATGACCCGTTTGGACATTCAGAGGCTCCTTAGTGAACATAGAAACACAATTATCTTCTACAATGTCGACTCATTAATAAAACCTGTGTAGAAGCTGGTTTTTTAGCTCAGTTAATGATATATTTTGTTGAAAAAGTCAGTTTTTCTTCAGTTTTCTGTGTTGATATAATAACTTTTGAATTTACTCAGAGATTTGATGAACATCTACAGAATTAGTAAATTAAATGTGGGAAAATATAAAATTTTGATTGAAAATTGCAAAGTACAGAGGATAATATTATCATGAATGCTAATAATTCACTTAAGACGAAATGTTGGATATAGAGAAAAACCTCCTTAGTGAACATGGAAACACTGTCATCCTCTAAAACATAGATTCACCAGTAAAACCTATTGAGTTTGATAAATAACAGTGCCTGGAGATGCTTAGTTTTTCTTAAGTGAAAAGTCACTTTTTCTTCAGTTTTCACTGTTTTTGATATAATAATCCTCAACTGTAATTTGTTCTTTAATGAACATCTACATGATTAGTAAATTAAATATTGGAAAATACCTGATTTTCACTTAAAAATGCAAAATGCAGCGCAAAATATTAGAGTAAGTGGTGAAAACACTTAAAAAAAAAAAAGGCAACAAAATTCATTTGGGACCTGGCACAAAAGTAGCTCTGGGTCTTTTGGGTTAACTTGAAACCATGTTAACTCACAAAAATGTACATTACAATGTCTAATTTACAATGTCTACAATCTACTGCAGTGACAAAATTAATGGAGCTGGATGGTTTGGGTAGGTCTTTGGCAAGTACATTTTTGCATATTTTACTGGCATGCATAAATCTCCTAAAAAGGACTAATCATTTCCCAGAGTACTTTAAATCACCAGAATTACAGACCCCTCTTTCCCACCACGGGTCTTTATATGTCTTCAGTAACTTTTGGAACTCTGGCATTTCGCTTCCCCATTTGTAATTTCATACAGTTTATGTCACTCAGCACCGTAAAGATGAAATAGGAAGTGTTAATTTTTGAGTTTAGAGTTGACTGAAAGGAAATTGCACTGAGGAATATGAAACGTAGTGTTACTTGTTATTCATTTCTGACAATGTGAGATTGAGATTGTTGCATCTGCACTCACAGCATTTTAATTCAACCAGTTTGGAAAAAGCTGTTGGTTTATCTATAGTTTTTCACTGTATGTCAACATGTTAGTATGGAGTTATGGAAGAAAGTTGGTGATGAATTCAGTCAGATGGATAGTTGTCCACAAAAATGATGTGAAATGTGAAGTGAAGTGTGAAAACAGCCAAAAGTCTGTAGGAATCTTCAGTTTGAATTTAGTTGGATAGAAACCTGCCTTTAGATTGTCAGGGTGAGCTTAAGAAGTCAGTGATTGTCTTAAATGAATCATCCTTAAAATGTAATGTAATTAGTCCTTAAACCTGACACAAACGTCTTAATACAATGAATTATATTGCTGTATTTTCTTTGAAAATCTTTGTACCGAATTAGTCCATTGTGTAATCAGTGTTGATCATTTTATCCGGAGATGGAAATGAGCAGAGCCTCCAACAGTCATTCATGGGTGGAGGAGTTCAGGTATGAGCTTTATACCAAAGATGCCCTGAAAAATGTCTTAGAAATTCAGGTTCATCACACCTGCAGATACAATGATTGTGATTTTAAGTGTATATCTTACTGTATTTTAACATATTTCTGTGTATTTTGGCAGATTTTTGTATTATTTAGTGTATTTTAGCATAGTAGCGCGCTGACCCGTGGGTATCCACGGATTCTAGATGTGGTAATTTTTATGCTGTTGTGTATTTGTGCATGCTGTACTGCATTTGTCCAGCAGTCACTGCCAAAGTGTTCTGGCCATCGCAACGTGATTGTAAGTCTGTTGTATTCAAAAATTACTAATATCTTCCAAAATATAGGTCCTATCAACTTGCTGTTTTCGCTAGTCTCTTCCTTGACCAAAGTACATAAGTATGCCAAACTGAAGCAGTCAGCTGTTTCTGGGTTTTGTGTGAATCCTCAGAGGCACACATGCACACACACACACACACACACACACACACACCCCCCTCACACACACCCACACACACACACACACCCCCTCACACACACACACACACACACACACACACACACACACACACACACACACACTTGGCTTTGGTACCATAGATTATTGTGTATTTTAGCATATTTTTTGAATATTTCAGTGTATTTGTGTATTTTGACAAATTTTCTGTACATTTTAGCATATTTTTTTTGTATATTTTAGTATTTTTTTTACTGTATTTTAGTATATTTTTTGTGCATGTTGGTGTATAATAACTCCAACAATCATTCATGGGTGGAAGGTTCAGGTGTGAGCTTTAGCAGCTTGAAAGTCAGTAGCAGAAACATTAGTCATGGACACATGGAAATGTAACGTAAACTGGTTTGAAACATGGTTAAGACCGGTTCAACACAATAATTTTGCAGCCTGTTGAACTGTTATCTATGTGAATAGAAGGTCTGAAATTTGACCAAAGATGCCACAGAAAAATGGCTTAAAAAGTTTGAAATTCATCGAACCTGCAGATACCCTGCTCTGTCTTATACATTTTATCATGGATCATCAGTAGTCAGTGTAAATGTAATCATCAAGACACTGAAACTACTAGTTGAGGTGGTCTGGGACTCATTTGACTACATATCTTTTGTATCATAAATACTAATGTATCCTGATTTGTCCCAACAAACCAGTAAGCCCTGTTACTGTTACCATATCTGTATGGAAAAACTAAATACCCAAAAAGGTTGAAAACAGAACTTTCATCCAAATATGGGTAAAGTCAGTTAAATAGTGTTTACATAAATTCAGGGTAGGTGTTTTCTAAAATGGCTTTGGTGCTTTCAACTCTGAATGTGGGTTTGGTGACTGTGAAAAATGGAAAAACCAAGAGGAGAACTGATGTAATAATCCATTTTTTTCTTTTCTTTTGCAAGTTGCAGATGTTTTGTCCTGTCTCCATTTACAACTTTGTAAAAATTAGTAACTAACCCTCCACCGATATCTTTCTCTAGAAATTCAATAGAACAGTGCCCCAATGTGACCTTCTGATAGTCTGTTCTTAAATATTAGCTCTTTTTAATTTTTTTATTTAATTGTTTTTATTTACCAGATGTCCTTAGTGGTTAAAAAAAGTATAAACTTCGTTACAAAACACTAAGGTATATGGAAAGGTATCATATTTTCTTAGTTTTTCATGAAATTGGTGTGGCACTGAACAGATTTTTTGTACCTTGAAGTGATTTTGTAAACATTGCATCATTATAAGTTCAGAATTATGAAAAAAATGCAGATCACAGGATGTCATAAAATGTCACGGCACAGCCCACAAACCCATAATAAACCCTGTTACTGAGAATATAAGGCTGTGTTGTCATTAATTTGCACACGGCTTATTTCATGTCTCTTTTGTCACGTTTTCAAGTCAAACAAACTGTCCCTTTTCATTACTTTGTCACGCTGAGACATAATTATCCCCATAACCTGCCTGTTGTATCAGGTATGAACAGAATGATGCAATAACTGTACATGATGCTCTTTGATTCCTTCGAGCAGTATTGACGCAGTCGGTAATGAAATCTGAGCACAAAGAGCGATATCTGATAGATGCAAGTATTAACAGCGACGTGTGTCAGCTGTGCTGTTGTGTTTAGACGACAGGAACACGCCTTAAAACCAAGTGGAAACTGATGTAAAATCAAGAAAAACAAAATTGAAGCAGACATGTAACTTGGTTTATGCCTGTAATATGGGTCAGTCGATGAAAACTAGTAGCTTAATGCAAGTCGAAAGGTGTTGATAGCAAGGTTAAAGGACTTCATCTCCAACATAAAGCCATTGCTGAAAGGTTGTAATACCACTGATGACCAGTAGATGCTGCTCTGAAAAGCCTTAGCTCCAACAGACTTGCATTTAACTTCTCTAGTGAACATATCGTTTCATCCCATTTTATTTGGATCTGCTGTTGAGTGATCTGGTCCAATGTCATTTTTTTTCCCTCTATTATCCAGAGCTTTGTGTTTAAGGCTTTGATTGACACCTCCCTTTTCATTATTTCATCACCTGGTTTTCATAATAAGTTGTAAATTGACTTACCCACGCAGTGTTTGAAGAAGAGTCATCTATTACTCTAACCTAGAATACGTAGATTTTGAGATTGTTAAAGGCAAGAATTTCATTATTTAGACACAAATGTGTGGTAAATTTACTCTTGAAAATTTGCTGTTTTCTTGCTTACTACTCTTAAATGTCTCGTTCCATGACATGAAGATGCACATATGTAGTAAATGCAGTAAGAATTCTGGACTTTGTGTTAGCTAGCAGTGTTTATAAACCACAAATATGCTTGATATGTTTCAATTGTCAGTCTTGCGGTGTTCCACAGGGGTCTGTTCTGAAACCCCTTTAATTTATCTCTTAGTATGTGTCAGTTTCCATTGGTTTTCCGTATTAAATGTCATTTCTAGATGGTTTAAATTGAACACATCTTTAAAAGAACCCATATCACCCCAGCCTCTTCGGTCCAAATATGGTCCATAGTCTGTGGTCTTATTGTCATTCTGATCCATTGGAGATATAAAACAACATTCTTCAAGTATCTACTCAGGTGTAATAAACTGCTGTGGTAATGTAGATTCAGTTGATCTTCCTTGTGTGCACAGTGTATGCCAGCTGTACATCTGGAGTCGGACCACATATGAGCTTGAACTAACCACCTTGCCTCCCCTGTGGCTGCTGTGATTGGCTGTTGTCAGTCTGCTCAGCTTCAGTCTAGACAGGTTACATTCTAACTGTGCCAGTGGTTTTAAAATGCAGCTGAGTGATTTAGGACGTGGCGAAGGCAAACGGAGAATAAAAGAACTGCTCCAGTTCTCAGAAAAGCCCCGGGCTCTGTTTCCTGCAAAGACAATCAGGTTTTCCTCTTGTGTCTGACTTGCATTTAGTTCACTTACAGTGGCTCGGAGGATGTGATCTGCAGACCGCAGAATGGATGCTTCAAAGACTGCTTTGAGTTTAGGTCAGGATATTGAACTAAATACATAATGAGAGAAAAAGTGGAATTCATGTTACATCTGTTCTGGAATTATAAAACCACAGCCGCCCCCCGGGAGCTGTGTAATTTAAAATCAGTGTCTTTATTTGTTCAGAGTCTGTGCTTTTCCAGGCTGAACTGCTGCATGGAAAGCAGCACTAAGATGGGTTTTACAGGAAACTGCAGCTTTGTAATCAAATAAATGTAAAATTAGAGCTCAGTGAAGCCTCCATCGAAATGTGCAATCAGTGTTTTTTTTATTCTTCAGGAAGTGATGAATGAAAATGTATCTTAGTAACATTACACAGTAACATTCCACTTAGAGAATGTCACTTTATAGAAGATGAAGATGCTCAGCAGAATCAGCCGACAGGGTGTCATTTAGGAAAAGATTTCTGATCAAACCCACTTTGAGTCATTTGTGTCAGCCATGATAACTGCTATTGATTTATCCTCCGTTAGCACCCCACGGACTCATGGGAACCATTGATCCAACTGGCACTAGTGAAGCACACAGCTTTGATTTCTTGTCTGTCTGAAGTTGACATATAGCTGCTGGCTCCAACGAGCTGCATAAACAAGCAATATTCTGCATAGACTGGATGTGGCGATCTTTATCTAACATTAGCAGAATCTTTGAGTGCCTCAATATCCCCACCGTTACAGCACATAGATAGAAGATGAATAACTGTACAGGTTCTGTGAGGCCGCTAATCAGCAAAATAAAACATCTCGAGGATAGGAATGAGTTTATCACCCAATTTTAAGCTGTCACTTTGAGAAAGATCAAACTCAGCGATATGATTGAAAAATGAGAATGGGTTGCCATTGCCTTGTTGACTACCTTTGACAGCGTCCCATAAATCAGACGACAGGCACCATCCCTGATTATTGAGAAGACAACTCACAAAAGGCTACACCAAAACCACCACTGCATCTCCAGTAGATGACTTTTAGAGTGAGAAACGGCTGAAAAATGACAGGTCAAAGCTTTATTGTTTAAAAAGTTTGGCAAACAGATCATTAATGATAGCTTTTTAATTGCAGCAACAACTGAGCCTTGTGCACACACATCAATCGAGCAACCTGCTTATTTACAACTATAGCCTACTGTATGATTTACTCGCATCTACTGGTTGCACTTTTTGCGTTGATGTACATCTCCTGTTTCACACCCAGAGTAAACACTGGTACTTTTAAAGTTAACTCTGTTTATTTTGATAATTATGACGATGGCTCTTATTTTAACCATAGCACGGGCCTTTTGAACCCTACAGTGTTTTTTGTAGCTAAAATCTGGCTTACTGGATGAGATCTGCCAGAATAGGGGTGAATATTTGGTTGTGCAGTGGCTGGATTGTCATTCTTTGAAAAAATCCGAGCCTTCAAGTTTCATCTGCACTTTGAGAATGGCAGGTTTGGATGAAGACACACATTTTTTTTTTTTTTTTTATGCGCTCTTAATATCTTGTATTGTACATGCAGCGTCACCCAGGAACTAGCCAGACCATTCAGAACACCTTTTCCCTGTTCCAGAATGACAGCAGAGGGTACCAGACCCATCTACAGCACGTGGACAGTGTTAATGAAGTATTGAGATGCATTTGGATTTATTTATTTTTTATTAATTTAGTCTTAAGTTTACGTATTCAAGGTAATACCTTAGCCTAAAATAACACTAACCATAGCATGGGGTGGAAGTTACTAAGATTTTACTGATACATTGTGCTATTTTGTCATCTTTATGTTTGATTTCAAGAGCTGAACTACATAGTCAATTAATATTCTCCCATTAAACCACTCATAAACTGCTTAAATCACTTTTAAGGGACACGTCAACCTCTGATGGCTCTAGTATATGTTTATAGTGGGAGGCCTCCAATGTTAAAGTGCATCACGAATATCTATAGAGTCCAAAATGAGAGAAAATACCGGCTCTACTGAGGGATTTACTCTTGTTTAACATGAGAATCGAACACTGACTTTTCCCAGATGTAGATGCATGAGAATAAAGGCTTGGGAGTATGAAGTTGGTTGCTATCTGTAATTTCAGCCCTAAATGTATTTAAATATGACACACTGAATCACTAGGTGTTGTATTTCATGCTTAAAGTTTCCAGCAGTGCGACACATTGACATCATTGTTTTATAAAGTACCACTGTCACAAAAACATGCTACGACCTATAAAATGAATTGATTGAGGTGTATAATTACAGGGGAAGTGTTAGTCAATAGGTTGCACCAGAGACTGTGCAAATGTTTAGCCTTATATGTGATATTTTTGTCATTTCTGCAGTGGCATATATGGATTAGAGCACAATCTGGGAAAGGAAGCGCTTGTATTACATCACCATCTTTCTCAAGTACTAAATCTACAAATGTAACAGATTGTTTCTGAATGTACAGCAGCAAAATACAACATAAAATGATCCCAGTGAACTAGATTAGCTTGAATTACCTTCTATAAATAAGTCTGGTATTACCTGTATACAAGTCCTTATTGAAGTTCTGTTTTAAATGTTCATTTTCAGTTGCAAAGGTTGTTTATAAATAATAATAGTGTCATTCATGATATGTGAAGTTCTTAAGTGACAAAGTTGAGTCCCTGTAATCACACAATACCTTTCTACCAAAGACTTAATCTTCTTCAAAAAAGTCAAATGCCGCTATGAATCCTAACCCAGAGAGTCGAGATAAGCAACACTCAGGATATGGTTGTTCATGTTGGAGTAATAGAATTGTAGTTAAAGAGCTGAAACACTCAATCGCATTCAGAACACATACATAACGGTTACATGTCTTAAAATCTAATTATCCAGAGATATACATGTCAGTCAGAGCCTGGTCCCTCAGTGGGTTGCAGAAGATTACAATTGGTTTCCAACTGGGTCTGTCCATATGAATAATAAATGTGCTCTGTTGTAAGATGTTTTAATGCATTCACTCCATGGCATACATTAATGGACTTATCTTCATTTTACAGGGTAATTACCGAGGAAGAGTGGTCATCTATTTTAAGAGCTGACAGCCTTGTTATTGAGTGCATTTCTTTTTATACATGTTTATTTGAGGTTTTGTTATGGACAAGTTGCTGTTACTGTCCTTAAGTGATATCTTGACTGTTGCCAATGAGAAGCCAAGGCAGATGACAGGATAACCCAGTATGTTTTCAGAGATGGATGTATTCCACAGACTGGCTGCGAACCATGTGAATTAATGACAGTGCTGTAGCCTCACCTGCATCTCCTTATTTCATTCAAAACAGAACACACAGCAGTATTCAGAACAGTACCCTCTGAAAAGTGAATGTGCTGATGTATTATATGTGGCTTGAGGCATAACCGCACATGATCAGAATACAGCCTGAGAGCTGAAACTGGCCTGTGGATGTTCACACTTACAAGTAATAACAGAACAGAAACGAGAAAAGCACTCTGAGAGCACAGACCTCCACCAAGACAGATCTGCCCCCCCCCCCTCCCATCACCACCAAAATTTAATCATTTCTTCCTTGTGCCAGTATCAACATTTCCTGAAAATTTCATGAAAATTTCATGAAAATCTGTCCATAACTTTTGAGTTATCTTGCTAACAAACAAAAATGCAAACGCACAAGCAAGTGATTACAATACCTCCTGGCGGAGGTAATGAAGTTAATCTATAATATGAATGTATCAGTATCATTATCAATATTATTCATGGATAATAATTGTGAAACAGTTTTAAGTTTGGTTCATATCAGATGTGTGTGATGCATCTTTACAACAAGAAATGCCAGGAATGGCTTGTGGAATATCGTAACATTTGGCAGAAATGTTTGCAACAATTGCTGTTGGCCAGAGGTCAAAGGTCACTCTAAGCTTATGTCAATTATTATGAGTACGACATCTCTGGAATGCCATGACAGAATTTCTTTAAGGTCAATTCAGTGACTCCAGGATGAACTGGTTATTTTTTGGTCAGCAAAGGTTAAAGTTATGAACAGCATGCACATCTGATTAATTTTGTGATTCTTGTTTTTCTATTTGATACTGCATTTAATTGTGTTGTATGATAAAACTGATCTTCCAGGTATTCTGAGTTCTGTTCTGTCTACTAAGTGCATATACATTAACATAAACTAGGACTATGTTTCATGTTTCATTTGTCTTTAACCAGGTTGGTATGGCCATTAAGATTTATAATTTCTCCCAAGGTTTTTTTCCCTTTAGTATTATAGATAAATTAAGAAAGTCAAAATTAAGGAAAGCAATACATTGATGATGAAGTTAGATAACTAACACTAAATTCTTCAATTGTCAAATCTCTTAGCAGCAATGACAGAGGAGAAAGCACAAAATGTTAAAATTTTCCAAAACTTGCTGTCGTTGGGTCGGAATACATAGATTTTAGATTTTAAAGGCAAGAATTTCACAATTTAGACATGTGTAATAAATTTGCACTTACTCTTGTCATGACATGAAGATGCACATATGTAGTAATGCAGCACGAATTCTAGAGTTTGTGTTTTACTAAAGGGGAAGTGAAACATAACATCTATGTTTGATGAACACCTATAGTCAGCAGTGCTTATTAACTACAAATATGCTAGATATGCATCAATTGTCAGCCTTGTCGTGTGCCTCTGGGGTCTATTCTTAGACCTCTTTAATTTATCTGAATAGTGATAGTTTCCAATTGTTATTTTTTTATATTGAATACCATTTCTAGATGGTTTAAATTGAACACATCTTTAAAATGCTTAAAGAACCCATATTTACTATGTACAGAGTGTATTTTATTTCTTGATCATTAAGTCAATATATCTTTCTCTAAAGGAATGACAGACACCAAACTATTTCTTGCCATATTCTATAAATCACTGTCATTAAAGTCCAAAGTTTATGTTTTCCTGGTGCTTCTTGATTGTGTTTGTGATCACAGGTGTACTGAACTGTGTTTGTCGGTATGAGATATCTCTGTGATTGTATTTTCCATCGCAGTATAGGCACTAAAATGTCATCAGAAAAAAGCCATTTTGATAGGATTAAAGCTGGTTTCTGTGGCTGAGACTTGTGGTAGATGATTGTGCTCTTATAGATGGATCATTGCTGCTAAGTCCTCCAGCTTTAACTCTAAAGCAGTTTAATGGCGCCCTGTGTCATGAGCATCTCATGGAACATCGATCTCAGTACTGATAATGATCCAAAACAGGCTTTAGAATCCACAAATTACTTCCTTTATGTGACCGTTTACATCCTGATCTCAGCAGATCAAACAGAATTGACATATCAGGGATTCATGTCATATGTCTGACCTTGGTAAAGTTTCCCTTATTGCTTCTTGAACCTGATGAAACTCTGATTCAACTTCAGTCAGTGTGGGCAAAATGAGAATTTCTGATATTTAGTCAATGTTCGCCACCTGTCCATCCATCGAATGCTCATAATGACTGAGGTAATTAGAGTCTAAATCACAGTAAGAGTGTGATTATTTGACTGCTCCCAGGAAAATAAATCGACACCAGACTGTTTAAGCAAGTTAATGAATATGTAAAATTCCAGTAAGACCGTCCATCTATGAGCTTTTTTATTTTTATATAAGTTCTTTTTTTCCTTCTGCCAAAAGAGAGAGTTGTAAAATAGTACTCGTCCCTGTTTCAAGCTGTATATTTACATCAGATTGTTTCAGATAAACCACAGGCCCTGCTTTATGATCATGATTTATTGGCAAACGTAAAAAATACTGTTTCTGTTAGCTTTAAGCTGTGAATCAGACACCTGTCCATGTCTGCAGCAGCTCCAGCCCTTAAAGTGGTAACAAATCAAGATGATATTGAGAAGAAATGAAAATCCATTGGCTTTCTGCTGTTAGGGTATGAATCTGTGAGCCTGCTATTTAGCCCATAACATTTGGAAATTACCTCTGATTTCTGATTTACAGTGCAACTTGGCACTACCTCTGACCGAGCCTCTGCTGCTCCTGTTTACTACCTGTTAATCTTTATTTATGTAGCTTCATTTGCCCATTGTGCAGTTTTATTACGCCTTTAGCAATGAGTATGGCATTGGTGCATACAAAACATTTAATAATTACTGAACTGTTTATGATAGAGGTGAGGTTCAGATTATATCCCCGAAATGGAGTTTCAGGGAATGGTTTTACCCTGAATGCTGCCACCGAATATCCTTCGTGTGAACGCGATAACTAGGACAGATTTGGTTGGATTTCTTCTCCCTTGATAACCAACATTGGCGACCCCTAGTGGAAGAACCCTATCAATTTCAGCTTCTCTTTGAGTATTATGAGTCATCCAAATGGGTAGTTGAAAATCAGTTTTTTGGACGTAAATCAACCAGTAATTGGCCAATTGAGATCAAATTTGGTTCATGTTGATCGTTTTACAAATGTCCATTTTCTCACTACCATCCAGAGTTCATATGGTGTCATTTTCATTCACTAACTGGAGTTTTGTGGGGAAAAATTGGTTCTCTCACCATTATTCTGCCACTATTAGGTTTATGTAGCTCAAATTGAGTTCACATCGATTGTCTAACAATTCTTTCTTCATGCCACTACCTTGAGTTTACATGATTTTGACACCAGGTGGTGTGTTTTTTCCAAATGGCTGGGGGAGCAGAGGACTGAGGGGATTTCGGGGACATACCCTTGCTGTTGGCCCCCAACAGCATAAGCCTTGTTTATTTACTGGACTATGTTGTGTATTTTCCAGTCACATACACTTCAATAAGATCCAAAATCTCCCTGACATAGTTTGCTATTAAACATGTATGTTTAATAAACTGTTAGTATCTTACCAGTTAGACTTTTAAGTAAGGACTGATTTCCACACAAATATTTACATTTTCTCTTCATTTTATGCCAGTGGTATAGTATAAGCCTGAAAATATCCATAGAATAGACTTAATGAAGAGGAAGAACACTGGAGCAAACAGGCAGAGACTGCATCTGTTTTTTCATTTTAGGTTTTGTAAAAAAATGTCAAAGGGCAGATTTGACTTGTATAGCTCACATATACAAAGCCTATTACTGAAAATATACAAAGAAAATACTGATACTGACAGTAAACAATAGAGGTGAAGCAGCTCAAGATGAAGAAGGTGAAACCACACATCATTAAAAGAACGCAAAGTACATCTGAAACAGTATTAAACAATGTGGAAACAGTGCTGATTTGAGGTACTTTTAATCATGATTATGGAAGATAATTGTTGTTAGCTCAGTAAGGCGATTATGTAATAATTGTATCAGACTCAGTGTGTGTAATAGTGTGTATTCACATCAAATTTCAGAGGTAAATAGCTAATAGAAACAAGAAAAGCACTTGGAGAGCACAGACCTCTGCCAAGGCAGATCAGCCTCCCCCCCCCCCCCCCCCCCCCCCCCCCCCCAGTCACCACCAAAATTTAATCATTTCTTCCTTGTGCCAGTATCAACATTTCCTGAAAATTTCATGAAAATCCATCCATAACTTTTTGAGTTATCCTGCTAACAAACAAACAAACATGCACGCACACAAAGCAAAGTGATTGCAATACCTCCTGGCAGAGATAATAGTTTCTTTGTTGAATATGGATTTATTTAACAAAGAGTATTTTAATATTAGATATGTTTTACCATTAAAGACCTAAACAGCCGCCAGCAACCAAAATCAAACTGCTGAACCACTAATTCTATCAATATATGTAAATAATTGGTGTAAAATGCAGTTTGTCATCTTTTCATGGTCATCAGATTTGACCCATTTGGACATCCAGAGGCTCTGTAGTGAACATAGAAACACATTTATCTTCTACAATGTTAATCTATCAATAAAACTTGTGTAGATGGTGGTTTTTAGATCAGTTAATGATATATTTTGTTGAAAAAGTCACTTTTTCTTAAGTTTTCTTTGGGTTGATTTAATAACTTTTGAATTCACTCAGAGATCTGATGAATATCTACAAGATCACCAAATTAAATGTGGGAAAATATAAAATTTTCATTGAAAATTGCAAATTACAGAGGATTATATTATCATAAATGCCAATAATTCACTTAGGAAAGGTTGGATATAGAGAAAAGCCTATTTGAAAATCACTGCAAACATAATTCTAGGACTTAAAAGGTTAAACAAAGGTAATGGTGCAAGGGTAATGGTTGAAGAGTATTAAATTGACTGATAATTTGAATGATTTTTACGAAAATGTCTCACATTCACTCTTCTTAAATGTCAATATTTTCTGGTTTTCTTTCACCTTTTATCACAGTCAACTTATTTACTTGAGGATGCCATGTTTTATAGAAAACTGATTAATGGAAAAAGAAAATAGTCATTTGTTACAGAACCTTAAAGCAAGTTTAGCTTCTCCTGAATCACGATATTCAACACTTGATACACATTTCTAAAGACCAAATATGGCTTAATTTTTTTCCCCCAAAGTCATAGTTAAACCAGTCCGTGACCCCACACTGACCTTGTACGGCAGGACAACGGCAGATCCTCCACTGATGCCCACGATGGGCACGGCCGTCTGCGTGGAAATGAAGTCCAAGATCTGAGCCACGGCCTCCGATCCGACGTTGTCCTCGAACACCACGCCATGCACACGGTTGGTGGAGAGGGTGTCGCAGATGCGCGTGAGCAGCGCCCGCGGGTTGGTGTTGTTGACCAGCACAGTGATGGGGTTCACCTCCAGAGGCAGGTCCATGAAGTTCTCCCGACTCAAACGGCCCTTGATTTCCGTCTGGTAGGCCGACCCGCTGAAAACCACCGCCACGTTCACGGACGGCGCGGGGATCCCAAACGGCCGGCCCGAACAGGGGTGGACGGTGCAGAAGAGCAGCAGCAGCAGTGGCGGCGGCGGCCACCACGGGGAGTCGCTCAAACAGCCTAGACGAACGCCCATCTCAGTCACCTACTGCCTGGAGGGGGTTCATAGAGGAGGGAAACGGGTCGACATGTTAGACACAAGCAGCCTTTCTCTGAAATGTTGTTATAATTCTCAGTAATCCAAAACCACAGTGCCTTTTGTTTAGAGGTGGCTTATTGGGTCTAATGACCTTTTAGCTGGGTCTCTGCAGTGAGCGGCCTGCCCTCCATAACCACAGACACTGAAGCAGCCCATTAACTGAGGCTACAGCAGTATTTTTAGAGTGTGACAGCATGCGACACGAGGCCGTGGCCAGGCTGTTGCATCTTAGGGAGGCAGCTGCCACCCTGCTGCTGTTGTATTTTACCATCCAACCGAACAGATGGTGTCCAGTGTTTAATGCAACAAATGGAGAACAAGAGGATTTATCATTTTTCTCTCGTGATAGTACTTTTGAAGCTGTTGCTTAATTTTTACATCAGTCCAAAGCATTTAGATGTAATCTGTCAAAGGTCCACATGCACAGTTTGGACTCTGCTGATGATTTGACATCTACTGGTGTTTTATTACTATTATCCCTAAACAGCTTTTATATTGTTGACGTTTGTAGTTTATAGTGATCACATCAGTTCAGGTCAAATATATTTATCACAACCAAATGTTTGTCTTTATTTCTTTTGCAAATTTCTGTCTATAGTAACTGACACTTTAGATGGATATAAAGTAATGAAACATCATACTATATAGTGAATATATCATAAAATACTAAACATCTTTTTCAACAACTTATTGTTTTGTCACTTTGATGCAGAAATTATTGAAAAAAGGAACTTTTTTTGAATTACTCCTCCAAGACCCACATTTTTTTTTCTTTTTTAGTATCTTATATTTTTGTTGGTGTCCATGAAGCTCTTGTAATTGTCCACTGAGGTGAACATTATTGGGTGCAGCTTGTCTGTTTAGTGGAATAGTATCAGATATTTCATTTCATGATATAGGCCTAATTATTATCTAGTTATATACTGAAAAATAAAATTAGCAGTGCTTGATAGTTTTTCAATTCCATAATTCCATAATTGTCTTTCGGTGATCTGACTGGAAAGAATTCTTCCTCCATTTCTGGACCACTGTTTTCAGGTACTGTTTTCATCTATCTTTAGACATTTAATTTGGACATAGAGGAGAAGTTGAAGAGGGAATTGGTATATTTTCAAGTACTTGTGTTATTTGTCCCCTTTTTTCAGCCCCTGTAGCTTCAATTAAATTGTGTATATAGAACACTTTACAAATAAAGTTAAAGAAATAGAATTAAACTGCATTTTTTTCCTATATATTATGTATGGACAAAATTAAAATGACACTAGTTGCTTTTCCATTGACCCTCAAATTGCACGAATATAACTTGTGCATAAAAATTTACCTAATGGAAAATGACAATTTCACTCAAACTCTCGTTTTTTGATTAAAAGTTTTTGTGCTGGCAAGAGGTGGTTTTTCGGGTGTAGCACAAATGGTATATCATGCAGAACTGCAATGGAAAGACCTTTTTCCGCAACTAGAGTCACGTGAATGAAGAAATCCAGATGTTGACGGACGTTACAACTAGTGAAGAAGAGGATTTCTAAGGATTTTCTTATGTTTGGACACACCAGGAAACCGAATCATTTTTAAATTTAGTACAGGATAGAGGGGTAATATATAATAATAATGAATGTGTCTGTAAATCAACATGATATTTAGGTTTGTCATGTTTATGAAATGACTTCTTGTGTCATTTCGTGATAATAAATAAACAAATCACCGCATTTGTGATTTAATGGAAAAAACGATATTGCTTCCTTCTGTGTTTTAGACATTTAGTAAATATCGGTAATCTGCCAATGTCCAATGGCAAAGTGACTACTGTGAGATTGATATAATCCATTTGCGTATGACAAGTTTGCAGATGAAATGATAATGCAGGTAAACATACAAGAACAGAATGCCATCAGAGTATTTTGTCAGCTTTAATTACATTGTGTAGAGCACTTTACATGTAAAATACAAAGAAAATGAATTACAACAAGTTTTGTTTCTGAGTGTTATTTTATGGAAAGACTTTAAGCTTACAATTAGTTCACTGTATGTCACTTGTTCAGGCATGATATGATTTGATTGCTGTAACTGTGATCCCTATAAATGCTTTTCTCTGTAATTCCAACAACAGAGACTTTACAGGGGGGTTTAGTCCCATGTTGGCCTTTGAACAAATCCGAGTTCTTTGTGCAGCATTGCATCACTAATGGACTGGATTGCAACCAGTAACTCTTGGCCAAACAAATATAACTTCCTCCAAAAAGCTAATTGCTGTGCCTTGTGCCCTCAGGAAGGTAATGGAGGAGAAACGCCGTGGCAGAGCTCAGCGAAGTCCAAGCCTGTAGCATTAGTTTAACATTCACATTGTAGCCAGACAGCAGTTTGTGTTGAGCTGTCAGACAGACTTAGGCTCTTTGTCAAATCTGTCACAGTGGTGTTGGTGGCCCCAGGGGGGTGTTGCACACTGGTCCCCTGTCACAGAGATCTGATCCACCATGTGATGGAATCCCAGTGGGGTGAATTTATTGTAATCCCTTGGTAATCCCTGCCAGGCGTCATGGCCTACGGCTTGATTGTAGTGTATAAACTTATCAAGAGATTTGGAGACGGCACGAGGCTCAGTGTAGCTCTGGAGCCGTCGCACTCATGGTTTTACTTCCTGTGTGGGGGCTGAGCAGCACAGTTAAACATTCTGGTTCTTTTCATTTCAGTTCGTTTTTGTTGGTTTCACTGCTGTGTTTGCCATTTGTTTTGAGCAAGAAGCTAATTTTTTAGTGCTAGTTTTTCAGGTATTATGAGGAAGTGGAAAAAGTTAAAACATGTCATTAAACATTGCTTAATGGTCCAGTGGCATTTAATTCTCATCATATTTTCACTGCAAATAATAGGGCTGGGGTTAAAACGTGTTTCCTTTATTCATTTCTATCTTCATTTGAAGGATTTGATATTGATGATTGAAATCCAAATATCAAAGCTTCAACCCTTGTAACACTCCTGGAGACTTATATTTCAACTTCTTAGAATTTTTTGGCAGCGACACTGTGTGAGGTGGTTATAATACATTTGAGTCTGACAAGTCGTCAAAACAGATTAAACAAGTGGTGCCAGGCACAACAAACCCAGCCCCTCACATGTATTGTAGCTCATTTTGGTATCAATCCAGCTGATGTCATCATGTCTATGCATGTGCTGATGTCAGCATATCAGTTGCCTCTATATATGTGCCAAGTTTGAAGTAAATTGAAACAAAACTGAGGTTTTTATAGACATTTAAAATTTCACCCATTATAACTAAATGGGTGAAGAAAAAAGATTTTAAAAATTAATTTAAAAAAATGAACTTTGACCTACTTTTCCCAAAATGTAACCACCTGTATTCTGGGTCACTGGTAATCTACAAACCCAATTTGGTATGAATTCTACCAATAGTTTTGCTGCTACAGACATGTGAAATTTTGCCCATTGTAAGTAAATGGGGAAACAACAAAAAAGATTTTAAAAATTGTAACTTTAACCTACTGTTCCCTAAATGTAATGACATCTGTTCTAGATCACTGGCAATCTATAAACCCAATTTGGTATGAATTAAACCAATAGTTTTGCTGCCAGAGTGTTAACAAACAAACAAACCAAACCAAAAACAATATCCCTTGCCTCCCCTTTGGGAGGTGGGGTAATAACATTAAATGAATCTCATTCTGCATTGTGGCTAAATGTACAAAAACAAAAGGTCATCAGAGTATTTTGTGTAATCAAGGGGCAAATAGCACTATTAGCATCTTAAGTTGTAACACAGACAAAAGTCACATGGTGCTTTGGCAGAAGTACATACTTATACTGAATTTCTCTAGTCACTACATTTTCCTAGGAGTCATTCAGGTTCATCTGTCTTATTTGGACTTATAACTTACAAAGGTTTTGCTTTATTACAGTCATAGCCGCTGTGATTTGCAGTTGTCAATCATACCATCAGTGTACTTGGTGTTTATTCTTTACTAACATTAGCTAGAGTTGGACATTTAGTACTCTAGCTTATTGAATAAAATGTATTTTCCTCCCTGATAGGCAGCTATGTTGTTTAAGGAGTTACACTTGTAATTTCTACTGTTTGCTGCTGTTTTGCTCTAGCTTTATGCATGTACCACATTGTTTCTTGCACTTTATTCTACTGCTGCTGGTGAATTTCCTGTTGTTGGATGAATAAATGTAATGTAAATCTTAATCTAATCTAATCAAATCAGACCATTGGAGAATTCTGTCATGAAGTTTACTGGAGATTCATTCCAACCAGATGAACTTAGCATTAGCATTCGCTGTTAGCATTAATATGTATTGACTTGTATCGTCTGTCAGCTAGCCTGCTAATTAGCCCAGGTAGCCATTATTAGTGTGTTTGTACATTTATACTGTTATCCAGTCTCTTGTTTCCATAAAACTAACATGGCAGCGTCATGTCGTGTATCTTTAGACATTCAAAAGTCACAAGGGTTCATCCAATATTTATATACTGTCCACGAATCGACCACAACACTGGCACATGTCCAATTGTGTCCTTTCTGATGCAATGTAATCCAAGTCATACATTGTGTTATACATAGATATTACCTTTATATCATATAGATCTGCCAAGGCTGGTATTATTTCAGATATAGTTAGTATTATAGTCATATGGAGGTGCATTATCATGTAAATTGAGGTGTGACGCCATTGTTGTTTACGTAATGGAAAATGTCTGTTGCAGAATATCTGTATTAGTGTGGACAGGACATTAGTTTGTTTTATTTATTTCTTTATTTGACTGCTATAAAACCCCTGCTGGGTAGTGATGTTCTCTCAGAAAACGTTGCACACAAGCAGACTGAGAAGCAAGTATGTCCTCTGAATACTTATGACGAGATTGTTTTTCTAGTCGCGTCACATGCTGAAACCCAAATAAAAGACATGACACATACGTGGGACGCTGTTCATGCTGTGTCCTACATGTGCACATCCAGGTAGGTGCCTCCTCATAAATCATTATATAAATTGATTCATCTTCGCCATGAGAGGGCATTTACCGCCATCCTGTCAATGACATGAGCCATGTGTGAGCCGTGGGACAGTTAGGGGTTAAAATCTGATGGAGACCAACAGACGTGGGCCAAATACTTAGGAGTCTTCTCGTCCTACGTGTTTAATCAAAGCGGTGAAACAGCTGAGGCAGATGTATGAAGGTCAGATATGGGTGGAGGATATAGAATGAAACCAAATTGGAAATGAGTCATCGATAACTTTGTGTTGTCAACATGACTCCGAACAGAGAGAAATGAAATCACACAACTCTGCCGTGGTTTTCAGAGAGAAACAACGCCTCTGTATTCCAGCAGGTTTCATGTCTGCTTTTATTCTTTTACATTTTAACACAAATATCTGCCCTTTCTGCTCCTTTCATTTTCAGTTTTTAGAGTATATTATGCACACTTTGCACTTCATGTTATAAAAGGTCAGATTTTTTTTTCACAATTGCTGTTAGTTCAGAATTCCAGAGTTTATTTTCTTTCTTTCTTAAGGTTTCTTTGTTTATTGTTGCTTTTTCTGACCTTTTTGTTTTTTAAGTCACCTTTTACATTATTTTTGTCTTTTTGATCTCTTGTCTTCTTAACATTGTTTTCATAGTGTGGCGTCTCTTGTCTTTCCCGTTGTTTCTGTCTCCTGTCATTGTCACTGTGTTTCGTCTTTTACATCATTTTGTCTTTTATGCAGTTTTTGTCCTGTTGCATCCTTGTTACGTTATTCATGTTGTTTCATTTGCATTTTTTTTTTTATGTTTCACATTGTTTTGGTCTTGTTTCTTTTGTGTCATTTCTGTTGCTTATGCTGTTTTTGTCTTGCTGTATCTTTTCTGTCATTTTTGTCTTTTTTGGTCTCCTGTTTTGTAGCATCCCTTGTATATTTCTCATGATTCTCATAACTATAGAGAACTACCGTTTGTTTTACCCATAAAGACCCAAACCGCCCCTGATGACCAAAATAATGTAGTGATCTAAAATGTTTAATACCTCTTGATCCAGTAATCCTATCAATACATGTAAATAACTGGTGTAAAATACAGTTTGTCATCTTTTCATGGTCATCAGGTATGACCCATTTGGATGTTCAGAAGCTCTGTAGTGAACATGGAAACGTCGTCATCTTCTACAACATTGATTCACCAGTAAAACTCATGGACTTGGATCAATGACAGTGGATGGAGACACTTGTTTTTATGTTCAGTTAATGATATATTTTGTTGAAAAAGTCACTTTTTCCTAATTTTCTCTGTTTTGATCTAATAACCTTTGGATTTTCTCTTAGCTTTAATGAACATCTATGTGACTAGTGAATTAAATATAGGGGAAAAAATACATGGTTTACACTGAAAAATGCAAAATAAAGAGGATAATATTATAGTAAATGGTGGTAGATCACTTAAGAAAGGTGAAATAGAGAAAAAAAAAATCATTTAGGAACTGCCACAAAAGTAGCACTGGGTCTTTATTAGTTAATGTTAATTTAAGGAAAATGACAACAAAAAATCATGATTGATATTATTCTGTGTTTCAAAATAACTGATCCTCAGGGGATTGATAAAACCATCAGCCACCAGTCAAATTCACATTTCTGAAATGGCCTTTTATCTAATCCAATATTATAATTTGTTGATGTTCCATTTAATGTCTGATGTAAAATATTAAAAATGTAGGTGTGAAGTTTTGACATGAAGCCACTGTGACTTCATTAGCTCATGTTGAGCAGCAGGAATTCATGACACATCTTGAATTAATTCATGCATTAAATCCTTATGACTCATGCATTAGATTACTGAAGGATATCGTGTGGACTTTCACAGTGAAGTATCTCTAGCAAACATCACATTATGAGGACTGATCCCAGGTCAGTGGACTCCGACTGAGGACCCCTGAGACTCTTTGCACAATTACAGCTTCCATGGTCAGGACCTTATAAAAAAATAAACACCCTATAAAAAAAAAAAAAAAAAAAAAAAAAAAAAAAAGATGTGCCCTTATCACTGCTCTTTCATAGGAAACGTTATTATGTCATGTCGGACTAATAAATACAATGACACCCTAATAAAACAGAATACACAGTCCTTCAAAGGCTGCTCTGTTGTGTAAAAAAGTCTATTGTTAACTTAAAATGCTGCGTGTTATAGTGATTTATTGACTTGTTACATAAAAATAAACAAAAAGACACAAAAACAGGCTGATATCTTACGTCTATATATAGCAGGAGGACAGCCGAGTTTTGGTTGTAACTGACTCCACTCACTGGGTCACCAGGTACAGGATGATGCACGCCCAAGCCCGACCGGAGCGGCATCATGACGCAAAACGCAACCTGCAAAGACAGGATGTGGCTCAGATCTGAGACCACAGAGTGGACGGGGTACGTAGACGACCACAAACACCGCCGACGGCCCTTATACATACAGGGTTAGCAGAGGATTTAGACAAAAAGAGTCTTTTTGTTCCATAATGGGTCCTTTTTCAGACTCAGATGACTTTGATACTACAGGTCTTAATGCTCAATTCCAATTTTTTGAAACACATATGGATAAAAAGTCCGATTTAAGCCACTTTTACCTGCAGTCTAAATGTAGCATTAGACTTTCAGGATCAGAAAACCAGAATATAAACATTATGGTCATAATGCTCATGGGAGATCTTATCCAAGGTAACGAAGGCCACGAGCTCCTCTCAAAACAGGATTTCAGATTTTTTTTTGTATTCTTATCAATATTGTGATGTATTTTTATATTGTGACAGTAAAATTAATAGTTATATAAATTTAGAATTTTTATATAAATAGATAAAAAAAAATATTTGTTGGAATAGCCAGTGTTCATTAATAAAGCACTAAAAAAGAAGAAAATAAGGATTAAATAAATGACTACAAGTAGGGATGGGAATCAAGAACTGGTTCTTTTTGAGAACCGGATCCCAGTAGCTCAGTTTGTTGGAATCATGTGCCTGCCTGCTTAACGATTCTGCTTATCAATTCCGCCTTCATTACGCATGCGCGATGACGTCATGCGTACGTTGCATTGTTTTGATCAGAATGTAGCCAATGTGGCATTGAGGCAGAAACGGTCTTAAAAGACGACACCAGGTCCACCTGTAACACTGGCAAAGCTTCCATTTCTTCAAAAGGGTGGAATCCCCCTAATATGCTCAAACATTTGTCCACAGCATGTGATTCATTTGGTTCGCTACTTAGCGGCGCTAGTGGATCTAGCGGCAGAGTGAACACCAAGCTGTCATCCAGGCCCAGTTCCGGTGCGGGCAACAAACGTCGTATCCCCTCAAATACAAGTTTCCGAAGGTAGGGGAAAAGGACATGAGGTACACGACAACGGGAGACGGGCAGAGTCTAACTGATTCCATGAAGTGGAAATGCGGTGATAGAGGAATTAGTAAAGTGTCTTTAGAGTCACTTTCACTGTATGCCCCCTCCCCCCAAACCGGGCCTAGCATCATCTGTTATTTTTATTTGTACATACTGTATATGTTATATTTTCTGTGCAGATGGAAATGTAAAAGACAGTTAATGCAAACACACCCGTTTGTACTCTTTTATTCCCTCACCCAATGAGAATTGATAAGAGAATCAGTAAAAAATCGGATCGATAAGCAAAATCAATTATGGAATTGGAATCATTAAATTTTTATCGATTCCCATCCCTAACTACAAGTTTTGTGTTTGTTAAATGATTTATGACATTTTCG
Source organism: Sphaeramia orbicularis (assembly GCF_902148855.1). Classification (NCBI taxonomy): domain Eukaryota; kingdom Metazoa; phylum Chordata; class Actinopteri; order Kurtiformes; family Apogonidae; genus Sphaeramia; species Sphaeramia orbicularis. The sequence continues at coordinate 26,570,229 of NC_043964.1, read as the reverse complement.
TCGTTGTGCCTTTCTCACTGCTTTCATTTCCTTACATTGTTTTCATCTTTTTACATATTTTGTTCTTGATACGTCTTTTGTAGTATTTTGTCATATTATGTATTTTTTGTCATTTTCACCTGTGTGTTTTACATCATTTTTACATGATTTTGCATATTTTTCCAATGTCTTTTGTCTTTCACTGAAAATTTAAAGCTGCAAATTATTTTCTGGATTCTTCAATTTTAACTCGTGTCTTTAAACTGGAAAGAAAAAAATTACAATTTTCAATATGAGTTGATGGTTTTAACATATCTGTCCATTGTAACTCAAGCCTCCTCATATTGACAATAAGCTCCTGTTTCCATGACTTATTATTTCTCTGTATTTTTGTGATCATGTATAAAATAACAGTATTACTGACATATGACTCAAGCATGATGGTGGTTCATCAATAATAAACTAATGCTAACTCATATTCTAACTAATATGACTAATGATAGGTAATTGATCTGCTCTGATCAGAGTTTAGTTTTTGTTCATGTGTAGGAAACAAACCTGGCAACATCCTAATAAAACACAATAATCAGATTTTTTTGTTAGAAGTATTAGATGCATATTGTTTCAGAGGGGAAAACAATCTGCTGCGATCTCTCCATTTCTTTATCACATGTTAATTTATCTTCAACAGTGTCTTGCATCAACTAATGATATAATTAAGCAGTAAAACACTTGTGAGTGACTCCACGCTGAGGAAGTATTAAAGTACTTCCACTGTGCTCGAGTGCTGTTACATAAAAACCAAATGAAAAGAGGCTTATATCAACCAGCAGGACATTCTAACTGATGAATAAAAGCTGAATCACAGACTTCATAACTGTATGTGTTGTTTCCTGTCAACATTTTCAGGAACAAATATTAAAAAACAATGAAAACAGAGTCACTGGTGATTTGATTTTCATTGCAGCATCCAGAAATGAAAAGGCATTTTTCATTTTCCTGGTCAGAAACAGCAGATTTATGAAAGCCTGACTTTTCCTCTTCTCCTTTGTAAAACAGAAAATAGCTTTTTACAGAACATGATTCTGTTTGTCGCGACTTTTCATGTGATTCAGGCTCAAACTCATGTTGCAGTGGTGATGAAAATGCGAATTATCGTCTGCACTAAAAGCCACAGTGACTTAATATTTTTTTAAATTTTTATTTTGGTTCATCCTACACTGATTAAAGGTTCAGTGTGTAATATTTAGTGACATCTAGTGGTGAGATTGCATGTTAGAAGCACTGTGGGTGTTTCATGTAAACCTTAGGAGTCTGATTTTGGCTGTTCTTGAATACCTTAATTTTCCCTTTATATTTCTCGTTATAAAACTGTTTACCTTGCCCTGTTTGGTTTCATTTTTTTCAGCACGACGTCATGTGACTTTACACTTATTTTTATTATTTGACAAGCTGTATTAGCACACTGAAGTTAAACTCACACTAAAAACATGAAATCCCAATAGGAAAAAGCTAGATTCTTTACTGTTTTTCACCAACATGTTTAACGTCACTGAAAATTTAAAGCAGTGGTTCCCAACCTTTTTTGGCTTGCAACCCCATTTTAACATCATATATTAATGGCGACCCCAGACATTCAAAACTGAGACTTTTTTTTGGCTAAAATAATTTTTTTTTCAATCATCTAATAGTTTGTTATACTATGTCGCAAATAAACATTAATTTTAGACAACATTTAGGCTATATAATGTATATAGTGCACATTTTTAGAATTTTTATAGGGAAAAGTGTGTGGTGTTTTAATTATAGTGACACACATTGAATCATTACAACATTTTTTTTTTTTTTTAATCAATTACTAGAAACTTCAGGCGATCCCACATGGGGTCCCGACCCCAAGGTTGAAAAAACACTGATTTAAAGCCGCATATTTTCTGAATTTTCAACTTTCACTCAAGACCAAAAATGAGCCTTTAAACTGAAAAAAAGTGACAATTTTCAATATCAGTTGATGGTTTTTGACATATCAAGTCTCATCATATCAACAATAAACTACTTTTTCCATAACTTATTATTTCTCTGTGTCTTTGTTATCTTTGTTTAGTTTTTGTTCATCTGTCATTTTGGTCAATTTGCATATTTTTGCAATGTTTTTAGTCTGTCACTGATAATTCAAAAACGCAAATTATCATCTGGTTTCTGGTTTTTGGATGTGATGGTGTGTTTAGGGACTCCTAAGGGTTAAGGGGGTTTAACCTCGGTTCCCACTTAAACATAATGGGTGTCAGTCGTTGTATTTAATGCTTGATACCACCTGCTATGTACCACAAAAAAGAAAATAAGTGTTTGTTTCAGCAAAGGGTTCATTTTAAGGCCACTAAAACACAACAGATGTTATTTTCAAGAGATTATACACAGACGAAAACATAATAATGACAATAACATCCTATTTCTGTAATTATTCCCTCCTGAATTTTACTCACTGGACCTTTAAATAACCTGAGATGTGGAATATTTACCAGTTAAATTAAAGGAACACATAAATTAATGTGATTTAAGAAGTTGCCTTAAACTAAACTTCACTTCTGTATTGATCGAACAGGCAAGCACCTGCCAAATTACACAGAGAGGTCAAAGGTCAGAGTAATCCAGACCAGCCCACTGTGATCCCTAGGAGTTGGAGTGAAGACACTTGGAGAGCAGGTACTTTGAGTTTATGAAGAAACTCTGCACACTCTGTCACACCGAGTCTCACAAACCTTAAAATAGAGCCTGGGATGCACAATATGGACAAAAGTATTGGGACACATTGAATTTAGGTGTTTCTTTCCCAACAGGGGTCTGGGCTACAAAGCAATAATGATAAATGTCATAATATAGTTTTATATTGTGATAAATATCATCACATTGCATTGTTTAGTTTTGTTTAAATTGTGATTTTTATTCCAAAATGCCTTTTTCTCTCAGCATTGATTCTGTTTTGTTTTTCATCCATGACTATGATTTTAAATGTTGTTTGTGCTCTGGCTGTAAATCATAATTTTCTGCCACAACAAACAATCTACTTTCTTCACATTTCACTAAGGAAACTTTAAGGAAATATTGATGTTTATATGTCAAATCAACATGAACAGGACATTTTACGAGCTGTAGCCATGATGTGTCCAAATATTTTTGTCCATATAGTTCATAAACATCAATTAGGTAAAATTAAGAAACAAAATGAAGTAAAAACCATCTCTGAGGCATTTTGGAATTATATTGCAATGATATTTATCACAAGATAAAACTATATTATGATATAATAACATTTTTCATTATTGTTTTGTAGCCCAGACCTACATACATACAGCACTGTACACTATATGTACAGTATTTCTTTAAGCTGGAGGAAAACACCTGTATTTTAAGTTCAGTAACAGCGTCTGTGTGAGATATCAAAGTTGCACAATCATTCATGTAAATATACAAACTAGTAGTTGCGTGAGGATGAAGGTTTTTCCTATTTTACTTGTATATTTTAGGCAACAAAACCTCCTTTGCTCCAAAAATTAGAGCCACTTTAACGCAACATGACCTCAGATTTGATTAAAACTGGGAAAACAACCCATTTAATGAAACATTCCTGACTTCATATCCCTGCAGTGTTTGACTAACACACATTAAGGAAGTGCTTATCCCCCTCTAGTGTCTGCTGACACACGGTGGAAGCAGCTTCTTTGCAGAATTAGCTGCCATTCAGAAAAGTACAGATAAAGGCAGGATTCAGAATATGTCAGACTGTAATGTTAATCTTATTTCCTCCTTCTGGTTCGGTCCGATGCACCTCCAAACTACTGACATGTGGGTAATAATGCAAACATCCACATCTGCATGTTCGAGCCATATGCTATCTGCTCCTGTAAATTGAATATTGTTGATAAGGTGAATAGAATTTTCTGCACAGCTTGACACTTCCTGCTCAGTGTTAATGGCATCCGCAGACATTATAATATAAAACTGGTTTTATACGTCATGTATTATAGTATAATACATGGATTTTCCTTTATATTGTAATTTTTTCTTTAGTGTGTTTAATGAATTCATACTAGAAGGTCATTTTCCATGTATATTTTTTAGTTTCTGTCAGTACCAATGGGACTCTAGTCTTAGGAACACACTGACTTTTTCAGTTCCAGTATTGATTATGATTGCTTTGAGTATCAGCAGATTCTGATACCAGAGTTTAATTAATACACAATATGCATCTCTGTGTGGGAGAGACTGATCATTGTATTATGTCTGAACTGATAACACTGATTTCCAAATTTATAAAATGGAAATGTGACAAATGTGGTATTGTTGAATAACTTGACCTATGAATTAAAAGTACGACTGCAAATTTAACCTTCCAGTATCTAGGTGAGCATATTATGCACACTTTGCGGTTCACATTATAAAAGATCATATTATTTTTCACAATTTGTATTAGGTCAGAATTTAAAAGTTGTTCATTTTTACATGATTTTAAAATTTTGACCCAGTCACTAAAATCAGCACATTGTTAACAATGGAAAATGACTACACTAGCACCCTTCTCTGAAGTGGATAAAAAAATTCACATTGCCACATTTTAGCATTTAACACTTGACCTAGCACAAAAACTAATAATGCATATTAACCAATGCTGCTGTTAATTGTTGGCATATGGCAAGCTGCAAAAATCCAAAAGTGAGGAATATAGTTTGTATGTAGTATATTGAAAAAACAAAAAGTTTTTTGTGTTTTTTTTGCATCAAAAATATTGTTTGTTTACATTACAAGAATGGCATTTAAAGGGTTAGAAAAATTACTTGAGTTCTTGAGTATTTGGTATTTTTGTTTATGGCTCATGGTGGTTAGAAACAGTGGTGGCACCAGGATTTTAAAAGTGGGGGGGCAACTGGAGGGCAAAGAAAATGTTAGGGGGGCGGACAAAAAAAATCTGCGCATAGTGCGAAATTAATACTGCGCTTTAGCGGCTGCAATATATATACATATATATATATATATATATATATATATATATATATATATATATATATATATATATATATGTATATATATATGTATATATATATATATATATATATATATGTATATATATATGTATATATATATATATATATATGTATATATGTATATATATGTATATATATATATATATATATGTATATATATGTATATATGTATATATATATATATATATATATATATATATATATATATATATATATATATATATATATACTGTAAGCCTGGTAATTGTAAGCTGTCACCACACAACTGATAAGTGGCACCCATAAGCAGGCAGCAGTGGGGCTTTTGACAGTGACCAGCTGGCCTTTGAGAGAACCCTCTATAGATGCATGCATGGAGGGGGGGGGACTGTCTGCCTGGTTGTATTATAAGTGTATCAAAATGTGTTATGTATGCTTTCACTTACGGATTTTTCATAATTCTTCGTTGCCCGACTTTTCCCAAAGATTTGCCCAAATCTGGGTGGGGGGGCAACTGGGGGGGCAAAGGTTGTGACTGGGGGGGCATTTGCCCCCCATGCCCCCCCTTGGTGCCGCCACTGGTTAGAAAGGACCTCTATGGATGGGATACCAGACAGGTTAATTGAAGAAGAAGCAGCAGTGACTTCCAATAGTAAACAAACACCACTGCATTTGCTTATTCCTACTTTTATTACTATATCTTGTTGTGTCATTGATTTAAATTTTTACCCCGCCCCCCGAAGGGGAGGTAAGGGGCATTGTTTTTGGTTCAGTTTTTTTGTTTAACACACTAGCAACAAAACTATTGGTTGAATTCATACTGAACTGGGTTTATAGATTGCCAGTGACCCAGAATATGTGTGATTACATTTTGGGAAAAGTAGGTCAAAGTTAAAATTTTTTATGAGTTTCTGAAAAAAAATTTCTCCCATTTACAAATAATGGGCAAAATTTCACGTCTATAAAAACTGATTTTTTTTTTTTCAATTTACTTCAAACTTGGCACACATATAGAGGCAATAGATATGCTGACATCAGCACATGCATAGACATGATGATATCAGCTGGATCGATGCCAAAATAAGCTACAATATGTGCGAGGGGCGGGGTTTGTTGTGCCTGGTTTCCCACCAGCTGCCATAAAGACATTGATATATGACTGGTGGAACAGTCATCCACAGTGAGGATAATTTCTACCCAAACTTTGGAAGAAATGTTTACATGCACACAGATCAAATCAATAATTGGCAAAACCCATCCAACCAGGAGGAAATTTTGATCTGAAGGAGGGTGATTGAGTCAGAATCTTCAGTTTGGTACATACATGGTACATACAGTGGATGGAGATACTTGTTTTTACTTTCGGTTATTGATATCTTTGCTGAAAAAGTCACTCTTTCCAACTTTTTTTTTTTGCCAACATCTGGTCGAAGGGGTATTGTAATCGTTTTGTCGTCTGTTTGTCTGTCCATTCAACAACATAATCGCATTATCTGAAGAATCCATTGAGATATCTGCACCAAATTTATACTGTGGATGCATCTTGGCATGGAGCAGAAGCCTATTGAAAATAGGCAGCCTAGGCCTATAGGCCAGTAACTTTCAACAGAATCTTACAGTATATTTGGCCGGGGGGTATTAAAAATCTGCAGCACGTTATGTTCTCGGTTTTGATATAATTACCTTTGAATTTGCTCTGAGTTTTCATGAACATCTCCATGATCTGTGAATTAAATATAAAAAAGTACATGATTTACACTGAAAAATGCAAATTACAAAGGATGATATTTTAATAAATGGTGTTAAATCACTTGCGACAGGTTAAATAGAGAGAAAAATTCCTTTGGAAACAGCCACAGAAGTAGCACTGGGTCTTTATGGGTTAATCATGAGTGCAAATCCACATCCGGTGGAAAAGACCTCATCCTAAAATTATTAACTCCTTCCAAATAGATGTATTCAAGTTGGATATTGTAATATATATGGCAGAACAAAACAGAATGTCATTTTTTTCCAGTACTGTGCAGCCCAGCTCCAGATCCATTTCTGATTGTACTATTCCCTGAGGCAGTGAAATAAAGATAAAACACTGCCATGTGTGGATGAGGTGTGGGCACCTCCAGCTGATTCTGATGCAGCTCTTTACTGTGAGTCTGCAGCCGTAAATACATCTGGCTAAGAAGTGCGGCCTCATCGGCACAGTGTTTAATGAGCGCTTTTATATTCTGGGCATGACGCCACTGCTGCAGCTGTTTAACAATGTGCACCTGTCCCGTCTGCAGCTCTGTGATCAATACAACCCACCCATGGATCTGCATGTGGAGATAAGCTCCTCCCACTCCTCTGTGTCTTCATCAGTCCCGTGTTTGACCGTCCAAATAGAGCAGCATCAGCTCCCACCAGTGTGACAGCTACTTTTATTGACCTCTGCTGAGATAAGACTAGGAAATGTACCAACACTGATCTGATTATCAGCTCCAATCCCTGTCATCTCTGTAAATATAGAGGCTCTGCACATGACGTCACTGCTGTTGCACCCAGAAACACAACAGCATTCAGCTCGAAAAACACCAGAACCACATCTAAAACAGGCCAAGACTCATTACAGTAAAGTACTTGAAGTGTCATTGACTTGGGTTGAAAATGAACAAACTGTCATAGTGTAGGTGATGTGTTCTGTGCTATTCATTCATCTTCATGTGGAAAAACTGTCAAGGCTTTAATATATACGTTTTTAGGCTTTACTTCATGTATTTCCCCAGTATTGAAAACCTACGCATTCTAATGGAGGTTGTCCCTTTTTGGGATGATTCAAATTACTGTAACTCCTGAACCGTTTGCACTATTGACAAAATCTAAACGTCATCTGAAAACTACGATTGGGTTCTATTGTTATATAACACATTAGGGTAGAGAGGGAGGAGTGGATGTGAGCAGAGTAAGAGAGAGATGGAAGATTTTTATTACTGTTAGTGGTTTTAGCAGTGAATTTTTATTAATAATTGCATATAATACTGACTGCACTGTTTTGGACCGTTTTGCCATGTTTTTGTCAGGTTTTGCTGTTTGGTTTTTTTTTTTGCTTTTTCCCTATTTTTGGAAAGTTTTTATTAGTTATTTAGTATTTTTGTCATACAGAACATAATAACAATTGGCAACAGATAATAATAATGAGTCAGTTACGAAATAGTAATCAAGTTACCTAATTTAATTTTTAGAGCAGCAGTTTATATCGCATTTCACAGGACTATGAGACAAAACCACATGTTAATTATATTTAAAGAAACTAATCCATTTGCCCCATCTTATTATGTAAATTTCAGCTTACAGCCTCAGCATATATTTTTCATGGTTTTTAACTGTATTTTTCTCAGTTGTGTAGTTCAGGTATAATTCTATTTTAGCTGTTAATAAATAAATAAATAAATAAATAAATAAATAAATAAATAAATAAATAAATATATAAATAGAATACAATACAGTAGAATAGAATAGATCTTTATTGTCACTGTTAGAGGAACAGTGAGTGAATATATGTAAATATATAGGCAGAGAGCTAGCCAGGGTAGAATGAGATGCAGTGTCAGTAAATCATGGATGCTTTTCTCAGTGAAATGAGGGGCTCTGTCTACAACTAGAAAGACAGTGAACAGAGACTATCTCACAGGCTAAAAAATGACCTGAAGTAGCAAAAGCTAAAGGAGACAGAATACTCTAGACAATCAAAAATGTAAAATATCTGAAAGCTTATTTCAACTATCAGTTGAAATCTCACAATATGGTCTGTTTTAAGCATTTATCACATATAATAATCATAATTAATGGCCAGATATTGAAAGTTAACTTCTTCCCAAAAAAGGATTGCAAAAACAACATATAGACATCTAGGTGGCCTGTTATAATGATAGTCTTAAAGGGGTTATACCAGATAGTCTAAAGACTCACTGCAGTGACTTGTATTCATTCTTGGCCTGTCATGCCATTCCCGTGTTCTTTCTCCCACCTTTCCTGTCATTTTCAATCATCTCTAATAAGGGAGATGCTACACACCACATACTGATGGATGTCCAGGGCATCACATTTGTGGACAATGTCATGGGTAGGTTTGGCTCAGTTTAGGCATAAAAGCTTCATGGGTAAGCTTAGGGAAAGAAAGTAGAGGTAGTGACAATAAGAGAAAAAGAGAAAATGCAAAAATGAGTAGCGTGAACACCACTAACTTTGTTGTTCCATCTCAGCCACTCCCCACTGAGGTTTTTCCAGCATGTAAGGACTTAAATTGACTTCTACTGGGAATCTTGAGGTATCTAGGGTGACTCTGGATGTTGAAAACAGATGCCAAGGATTCATAACAAAGTGGCAGAATGTGAAGTTGTGTTGTGAAGTGATGTAAAGTCCATATAAATGATGAAGTATCCAGTTCCTGGCCACGAGTCCATTGACCACAGGTTCATTGATAAATTAAGTTTTAATTGTTGGGTCTCTAATGCTCACTTTAAAATTTTATAGTGGAAAATGTTCAGAAACCAACAAAATAGAAAAAAAATTCTGCGAAACTTTCCTATTGCAGCGATACAATGCAGCCTTGTTTATTTTCTCCAAAGTAGTTTATGGAAACGCATTATTGGCATTTTTGCAGATTTTCAGAAATTGGTTTCAGATTCTCTAGATGCTTTTATGGAAATGCAGCTCTTGTCCATTTTGTGGCATCCATTTTAATTGTTTTACACTGGATTTCTCTGTTGTCCTGTAAAATACATCTGTGTTGTAGTATGTTTGTCCAGTCCAGTTGGAAAATTAAATTACAGGATAAGTTCTATTGCTTCTAATTAATATATCATCTAAAAATAAAAACCAATAACTTGGAACAGTGTTTTATATTAAAAAGTGCTCTGCTCGACTGAATCGAAGTCTGTGTTTATTAATTAGTATTTAGTTACAGGACAGTGTGTATTGGCATTAGTTACATAAAACAAGATGCATGCACCAGATTTAGCAGAGTAGCTAATTACCTTACATTACATTATTAAATGCTGATACTGGCACAAGGAAGAAATGATTAAATTTTGGTGGTGATTGGGGGGGGGGTGTCTGTCTTGGTGGAGGTCTGCGTTCTTCGAGTGCTTTTCTTGTTTCCATCTGTTGTCCTGTTGTTCTGAAATAATATGCAGAGTTTAGCAAAGTCTAAATTAAAAACTGAAAATATAGAACTCAGCCCAGCGCTGGTGGTACATTTTCTGCTTTCTGCTTGTGTTTATACCCCTTGACCATCAGCCACAGGGGCATTAACGCAATCCCTCTTTATCAAATTGGCAACTGTTGGTTGTTGACCTTGACTTTTATTTTGAAAGTCAAATCAGTGATGCGTCAAATTTAGCTTTTGCCATTTGTGTCAACATGATTACTCTTCATCAAATCGTCTGATCTTCATGTTTGGCATTTAAGTGCGACTTATGAAGCTCTTGGATTAGTTATTTGGCTGTCGACCTTGACCTTAATTTTCAAGGTCAAACCTGGGTTGACGAGTCAAATTTGGACCGCAATGTTGACCTACATTACAAGCATCACTATTGGTCTGATTAATCTTACCAACAATAATTTACTAACTTTTGTCATCTTTAAACATGACAAAAAGTTTCCCAACTTCAAGTTACACAACAATAGCATAAAATTCCAATGCTGTGTCCAATAAACTTTTCAATCCTTAAATCTTTTTTGTAAATCCTCATATCTGTTTCTGCACGCCAATGACTATAATACAAGAAATGATTTTATGTAGTATTACACCTGAAAGATTTACATGTAAGAATAGAACTCTGTCCCTTTTGGAGGATTTAGAAAAAGCAGAAGGGGATGAACAGCCTAAAAGGTTGAAACTGTTGTTGGCGATAGGGTTTTCCATCCAACTAATTTTCAAGGGTGGGTCAGTCAGTTTACAGATACGCTCAGGGTGCGATTTGTCAAAAAAGCAGAGGGAGGGATGTTTTTTTGTTGTTGTTGTGGGGCAGTGGGGGTGCTGTCCATAACTAACGTAACTAATGCTGGCGTGAAAACGAAAGTGAAACTTCACATACTTTCAACGTCCATGTCCTGGGTTCTATTCCTCTATTACACAGCGGATCTTACACAAAATTTTCATAACTTCTAACCTGTATTCACGGAACCCCCTCCACTGCTCTACGGGCTCCATGAATTTGTCACATTTACCTCCCCCTTTACAGTGCCCCAGTGCATGAGGATGTTTGTGAATTCTGAGACTGACAGTTCGATTCAGGTGAATGTTAGTGACAGTCATTTAGGATATAGGTGTAAGAAAAGTGTCACAACCTGCCTGTTATTTCAATTTTTTGCCCCCCCCCCCCCAGGATGAAATTCATAGAGCAGAAGGAGGGATGTAAAAACCATAGGGTGGGTTGTTCCCCCCAATCCCCCCCTACAAATCGCACCCTGGATACGCCTTAGTTTAAGTAAAAGTTCATATTTAAATCATCAGAATCCACTCTGTATTGAATTAAGATAGGTAGAATATGTTGTTTTAATGAGCAATCAGAGCATACGGTATATTTAGTTTATAGTTATGTTTAGGTATTTCATTCATAAAAAGAGAAAAAGGAAAAGAAAGACACAGAGAAAGAAAATCTGCTTTTACATTTATGCACAACACCACACATTATGAATGAAAAGGAGCTGAAAGAAGAACAATCTTGTATTTTCTGCAAGTATTTGAATATATTTAACTCAGCGCTGATTTATAAACACATCGCCTTTAATCTCCCTAAATGTACAGCCATTTAACTAATCTGTAGATGTATTTGGAGCATCGTGAGTACAGTTAGAGCAAAAAGAGGTAACAAGCCAAAAAAACCAAAATCTACATCCATAAATATCCTCAGTATGACACAGTTGGCTGGAGTCCATTGGCTTCGGTCAATGTCAGATCAACAGCAGTTTGTGTATTCGGTTGCTGAGGCTGTGCTGGTCGAACTGTGATCCATCTTAAGTATCTGGTGACCCATCGCAGATAAACAGAACAATATCTGGAGCCCAAATCACAGCCGCATCTTCGATCCATCAGGACATATCTGATGTAAACTGTAGGTCCAGACCCGTCATCAGAGCATCTCCAGTGGACGAAGGCCAAACATCCACCGCCAATAAATCTCAGACTGTCGCTCTTATCCCAGTCATCTGATCTCCGTACATTTGTTTAGAACCCAGACTTTAAACTAACTGAACCAAACTGTTGCTCTTACAGACACGCTGAATCATGCAGGAGTAGAACGCTGTATTAGAGTAAATGAATAAGGCCAGAGCTGTTTCACTGAGATAAAATATTGGCTGAACTTTGCTCCAAGTCCCAGAGAATGTTATTGGTTTCATTCACGTTATGAATTTACTTTTTGGCAACAACAAAGTGTTGGCTGTTGTCATAGTCTGTAAACATCCCGAATATTTAACTAACAAATTCAGGGTGCATTTTGGATGGAATCCCATTTAAACCCATGGTTCCAATAAGTAAATCCTCAGGGGGTTTTTTGTATCTGCACTAGGGCTGCAACTATTGAGTATTTTAATAGTCGGCTAGTCATCAACTACTGAAACGATTAGTTAACAAAAACCCCCAATGGCTTTTATTTTATTATATTGCAGCAATAATACACATTTTCTTTCCTTTAACAAGAATATTTGGTGCACAATAATAAGAATGCACAAAAAAGTTCATTAAACAAATATTCTAATCAATATTAAACAAATATTGCCGTAGCAATAAAATACTTTTTTCCCCCTTAAGCAAAACAGCAACTTTGTTAGACAACAGTTACAGTGTCTAACAAAGTTTGTTAAACAACTAAATACTCAACAGTTGCAATTGGCAATAAAATAAACTTTTTCCGTTAACCCTTAAAGACCCACACATCCCCCTTTAACGTAAACCATCTACTGATCTGAACTGTTTAATACCTGTTGATCCACTAATCCCATCAATCCATGTAAATAATTGGTGTAAAATACAGTTTGTCATCTTTTCATGGTCATCAGATATGACCCATTTGGATGTTCAGAGGCTCTGTAGTGAACGTAGAAACACCGTCATCTTCTACAACATTCATTCACCAGTAAAACCCATGGAGTTGGATCAGTGACAGTGGATGGAGACACTGGGTTTATGTTCAGTTAATGAGAGACTGGACTGAAAAACAGCCTTTTTCTTCAGTTTCCTCTTTTTTTTGATATAGTAACCCTCAACTTTACTCTGAGGTTTTATGAACATCTACATAATCAATGAATTAAATGTTGGAAAATAAAAGGTTTTCACTGAAAAAACACAAAATACAGAAGATAATATTACAATAAATGGTGATAAACCACTTAAGGACGGTTAAATATAGAGAAAAATTCATTTAGGAACGGCCACAAATGTCCCACTGGGTCCTTATGGGTTAAACAGAAGTACATAATGTCACTATTATTGCAAAATTAGTTGTCGACTATTTGTTAATTAATCAACTAGTTGTTACAACCAGGTTGTTTAAACAGTTTAGTTAAAGAGCCCATTTATATGACCGTAGAAATCCAATAACTATGAATAAAAATGGATTTCAGAAACGCAATAATCAAGAAACCCTGGCTTACATGTTTTAGTCCATTATCAGTACATATGATTCTCAAATTTCCTGTTATTTTCTTCTACTTACGTGACTAACTTCTGTTTTCTACATTTTTTTTTTTTTTTGTCCAAACATGGGCACTGCAGTCAACTACTTGATTAAATACAATTTAATGATAGTAAAAATGAGACAACATATACAGTGGATCTCAGAAGGCTAATTACTTTCTTTTGATCTCATGTCAGTGGTCAGTCAAGTTATTTTATGTGACTGAAACGTCATAACATTGCTAAAAGTCCCTGAGTGTAATAAAAAATAAACCAGGTAAAATACACAATTTCTGTTTGAAACAGGCCAAATTGATTTTCATTAGCAATGATCATGAAAACTCCCATGATGCTGCACTTCTTCCTGCCAATCTTTTGCAATATTTAATGTTTCCAGCTGTTGAAATGTTGAACAATGTTGTTTTATTCTTAAACCTGAACACAGATCAGACTCAACCTAACAGAGATGTAATACTTTTTAACATTATCTGTGGTATTTTGGGTCCTTTTTCTGCTGTCAGTGCTCATCCAGTCCTGCTCCTGGTTTTGTGGGTGATGTTAGAGCTGTTGTAGTTGATGTTCTTGGTTTTTTTTATCTACTTTGTCATATTGGTTGCAGCTCATTATTGGTATTCTTCCTCTCCTTCCTTCTTTTATCGCTGTGTAACAGAGAATTTAATTTCTCTAGACAAGAGCTGACGCCAGCTATTCAGGTGATGAAATGTAAAAATAAGACGTGTCAAAAGGGTCAAATCACTGATTCTTTGCAAGAATATACAACAAGCCCTATTTGATAGTGCTGTCATCACTGTACATGTCCAGTTACTCTTTATTAAAGATTAAGTATGAAAATGAACAAAAACAATCAAATATATTTAAAGAACAAAGAGGAATGAATGTATAAGAAGCCAAAACTTAATGATTAGATTTAAAAACATACATTCATGTCATATAAATTCAAATTTTAAGCATATTTTTAACTCTTTAAAGGGGTCATTGGGTTTAACTGTGAGGAAACCCATCAATAGTAGACTCCTATGGTTTTGTGATTTCCTGTCTTATGGATGTCTCTGAACTACTCCTGTCTCACATCCCCTGGACTTTCAGATCCTCATCACCTCCATCAGCCTTTTCATGAACATCTAGTAATTTTCAGACCCGTACAGTGGTTGGATTTAGACTCAGAACGATAGTACAGTTATTACTTTGTCAGATGTAAAGCTTTAAAGGAAGTGTTGAGACCTATTTGAAGCATCCAGACCTGTTTTTGTTTACTGGTGGTGGTACTTTTGTACATTATGATTTGCCCTCTTGGTAAACATCCATTTATGTAAAATCATAAATACATGTAATAAATGTTAAAGACAACATTAACTAAGACCAGTCTGTAGAAGCGATTAAACGTTCCCTAAGGCAGACCCATCCTCAGAGAGGAGCTTTTAATTACAAGTGTCTGATAATATCAAATGTAATTATTGATTAGACGAGAGCTTTTTCTGTCTATTTTCCATGAGAATTGAAATTTCATAGAATAAAGCCTTTTCCTTTTTGTAGTTAAATTCATTTTTTAATACACAAAGCTTTGAACAGTGTTTGATTAATGACTTTATGATACATTCAGTTTTACTGTAGGAATAATTTACTTGGTTGTAGCCAGAGGTGAACAGTAACATGTCCCATTTACATTCATTTATGAACTTTTTCATAAAATTCTACTTCTCATATATTTATGAAGGAGCTACTGTCAGTGTCTGGGCTGATTGTGTTTGCAATAGTAATGTTCAATAACAATAATAATAGTAATGACTGCATTATTCCTGAACATGATAGTGAGAGATTTTTAACCTCCTAAGACCCAGGAAATGTCAGCAAAGTACAAGCTTTTTTTGTTTTTATTAAATAAGTGCCTATATTGAAAATATAATGATTCAACAGTTTTTTCAGATGCAGTTTTTACATTTTTTCATGGGATGTCCTTTGTGGTGGACAGTTTTCTTATTTTTTTGCATAAAGTTGTGAAAGTCTTGTGCACAAATGCAGACAGAAAACCCATAGGTGGGTCTTAGGAGGTTAATGCATTCATTCATGACTTTATTTTTGCTATTTATGTAGTATTTGTATTACAAGGTATATACAGTTGCAGAAA
Organism: Sphaeramia orbicularis; assembly: GCF_902148855.1. Taxonomy (NCBI): domain Eukaryota; kingdom Metazoa; phylum Chordata; class Actinopteri; order Kurtiformes; family Apogonidae; genus Sphaeramia; species Sphaeramia orbicularis. The sequence continues at coordinate 26,554,430 of NC_043964.1, read as the reverse complement.
AAAATTGTTAGACCACCCTTGTTTTCTTCAATTTCTTGTTCATTTTAATGCCTGGTACAACTAAAGGTACATTTGTTTAAACAAATACAGGGTGGGGAAGCAAAATTTACAATGAACATTTAGTTGTATTTTTCTCAGCAGGCACTACGGCAGTTGTTTTGAAACCAAACATATATTGATGTCATAATCATACCTAACACTATTATCCATACCTTTTCAGAAACTTCTGCCCATATGAGTAATCAGGAAAGCAAACGTCAAAGAGTGTGTGATTTGCTGAATGCACTCGTCACACCAAAGGAGATTTCAAAAATAGTTGGAGTGTCCATAAAGACTGTTTATAATGGAAAGAAGAGCATGACTATGAGCAAAACTATTACGAGAAAGTCTGGAAGTGGAGGAAGCAACAAAAAATGTACCAAAGCTTTTATTAAAGCTCTCAAATCCAAAATCCTAAAGGATCCAACCAAATCCATGAGAAAAATGGCAATTGAACTTGAGGTAGACAACAAGACCGTTAGAAATGCAGTAAAATATGATTTGAAGATTTAAATTCTCATGACTTTCAATAAACTAATTGGTCATACACTGTCTTTCAATCCCTGCCTCAAAATATTGTAAATTTTGCTTCCCCACCCTGTATAATGAGAACAACAAAAATAGCTTATAGTAGTTTAATTTCAGAGCTGATATCTAGCCACTTTCCATGGTTTTCTTGATAATAACCAAAATCACATCAGTTCTTACATCAATATCTATGGCATTGTACTGACAAAAACAGTGCTTTTAGACATTCCATGTTTTCTTTTCTGTCTGTTTTAGTCACATGATACACACAGGAGTTAGTATTTGATTACATGACCATTGTTTTTGATGACTTTTGATGGTCTAATATTTTTTTCCATGACTGTATAGCTGGTTTGCATTTTGTTTCCTTAGACAACAGCTGTTAAGTATGTAGATTATTTGTTTGAAAGAAGTAATAGTTTTTGGTAATTTATTATGAGTTTTTCCTCTTTTTTTTCAGAGGCCTTAGTAGTACATGGAGACTGAAATCCTTCTGTGAGATAATCTGAAGTTTTTCAATCAAAATCATGTAATTTTTCATCATGTTGGAGTATTTTGTATTCGCACTGACAGAGAAAAGTTCTTTTAGTTGATCTTTATTGATTTGACATTGATGTGGCTCCACCTTAACCCTCATTAATCTCACAGAAGTAATTACAGATTGTCAGACACTTGAATTTATACTTGAGTCATCATTATCACAAAAGAACCTCTTTAACAAAGATTTAGTGTCGTGTTACAATAAAAAATGAATAAAAACTGTTTACTGTCCCCCAGATCTTTCCTACTCTTTTGTTATTCCACATTTTACAAGACAAGGTCATTAAGTACATTTATATCCATACTAAAATTCCACTATTATTTCAGATAGGACAATATTCTGTCATACACTGATGGCAAAATGTTTCTTTCTTCTTTTTTTCTTTTTTTAGAAAATTGAAAAAAGGAGATGTTTTGTTGCAGAATGCTATTTGATAACACCACCTAATAAATAATACACTGTTTTTGGACAACATCACTATTTACAAATGGCAAGAGAACAAGTTTAGTTTTCTCAGAAAAGTGTATTCTTTGAATACAAGGTTTTGTTCTTTGGCTGTTGCCATTTGGATATTCAGCCTTTTTTTATGTTGTTATTCCACTTTTATGAGCAGTCTTTGGACATATATAAAGGAAAACAGAAAACAAATCTTATTAGCATTGTGAATGAGAAACACATCTAAACATTATGACAGAGGAGATCCACAGGTTTATGGATCTGAGGAATGTAGAGAATCTAACCTTTTCTAGGGGTGATGAGGCTGCAGACAGTGGAGCATCTGGAACACTTTAAAAACCTTTTTCTTAATCATAATGTGTTCGGCTCCATGTGAACAGGGACATCAGTGGAATATTCATTCTCATTAGTCAAATAATTATCTTGCCTTTTTAATATTAAAGCCAAAAACAGAACATGTCTTTTATGTAAATGTGGTTAATGTGCATGGTTTTGCTGAATTGTCTGATTTTCCAAATGCATAAATTGAAGGCCACCGTCTTTGTCTTAATCTCAGTTGAAACATCATGTAGTAATGGCATAGTTTTCGGTCTCAAAAGGCCTAAATGCCTCATTTTGTTTCACGTCTGGCCTTGCTCCCTTCGGCCATTTCTTAACCTGTCTGTTGATTTACGGCTCTATTCTTTACGCTGTGGTTTTTTGTATTATGGCCATGTGATAAACGACACCCTCACACCGCTGTATGAAAAATTGTAAGAGTGAGCTTGTTTCTAGCGGCGATCCCCCGGTGAGGTGCACCCAAAGTGAAACCCCCGGCAGACACCAAACCACCAGTGATTTATCTGTGTAACCCCCCCCTTTCCACCGATGGAGGCTCATCAAACAGATTCGCTCGGCGGTATTACTCCTGTCACCGACCCCCTGCCCTCATGACGCCGCCAACATATTTAAGACGTGTACATCTCTACATCGACTGTACATGACAAGTGATTGGAGGAAAACATGTCCAGGTGAAATCCCAATAAATCTGACATGATCTTTGCTGCTGTCTGGGAGACATTCCATAAATTTTCACATGCTGCAAAAAGGAATCAATCGATGGGTATTGAGGCTTTAGCTGTGCATTAAAGGATTTAAATATTCAGGAGTGAAGTGGAGCTGAACTGAGCTGCTGGATTTTCTGACTCTATAGAATCGGAGGGGCCACGATCAGCAGGTTTTAAATGCCACAGCAGATGGAAAGCCATGTAGTTATGCTTTATTACAGTTCTGTCTTTGAAAACCCATCTAGAGCTGGAGCAAAGCTGCCTCACCAGCATGTGTAATATAACCTTCAGTGTGTTATTCAGCGGGAAAATATCTGCTGTTTCATGCGAGAACAATGACAAAGACGAAATACAGCACAGCTCAGACCAGGGTTATTACACTTAATGAGAAGTTGAATTAATGGCGGTTAATCTGCACCAATAGGACGTTTTACCAACTATTATACACTATCGGCTGAATTTGGCTCCATTAGAGACTGATGGGTAATATTAAGTTTATCAAGCAGAAATACTCATTTCCGAGAAAATATTTGCAACACACCAACCTTTCTGCAGGTAGATCATTACATTAAGTTTGGGGTTTAGTGAGAGATTTATGCTTTGATTGATTTATTCCTTTGGGTATTTATTACTTTGACTTAGATTTTCAGTTTAGCAGTTATCTAGTTTGGAATCAAGAATAGCTCCTCCTCCGACAGATAACTAATACTGACTAATCTGCAGTCATTAAGATATTGACCTAATGATCTCTAATGAAAAGAAAGACTAAAAGTGAAAGTAGCAGAATGAATGAATGAGTCTAATATGAAAGGTTGGCATACATTCTGGTACCTAAATACACTTATTTTGTCCCATTAAACTAATTATTTGAATATTTAATGGCACATTCATAAAACAAAGTTGGATTTGTCGAATATGTTCCTCTGGTAGAAATGGACAGGAATGTAATCTATAGACAAGTAAGGTGGCGTAGTGGTTAGAGCTTTCACAGCAGCAAGACTCTGGGTTCGACTCTCAGAAGCTTTGCTGTGTTGAGTTTACCTGTTCTCTCCTTATACTTAAAGCCAGGTATATATTGGTCAATTCTCCTTTCATTGCCCCTGACTACAGTATTGGTGAAGCTCAGGAATAGCTCCTAATTTATACTAATATTAATGCTAGGTATTGTATATGTGTTAAGGGTAAAATGCAGAGACTGAATTCCTTTACAGAATAATAAAGTGAGTTAACCTTCATCTTAATTCATGCATGAATTAGGGGAAAGATGTGAATTGTGAAATTTGTTAAAAGTGGGCGTTGAAGACAAAGGTTGGGAAATGGTGTTGTATAAGAATGACTTGATTTTTTAATATGAAATGTCTTTAAACCTATCATTTTCACCTTCTTTCTTCACAACACTTCAGCTAGAAGTTCAGTTAGATGCATCCGAGGTTCATCATAATTCCTTTATTCAGTTCCCTCATTTGCTAGAAGTTGTGGGCAAAAATGTGTTCCAAAAAAAATATCCTCAGGTCATCCTTGAGTCTAATTGAATGTTTGTACCAAATTTTGCGAGATTCTGTCAACTGATATCAAGTTCTAAGCAACAGATGCTCACTTGTGGAGATTAACCATGGATGCATCAAAATGAAGTCATACCTAAAGTAAGCTGTGTCAAATCCCAAAACTAAAAATAAACCTAAAATGAAAATCCAACTGAAAAACTAATTACAAATCACCTGATGTAAGAACAATAAAAAAGGATAAATACTGTAGTTTGATAATGCAGTGAATCAGTCAGCTCTGTTCAGATAAGATCATCACATGCCAAATGGGATTTTTTTGTCCCAAGGACACAGGTCCATGTGCAGGTCCATCATTGGACAGCTGTTTGATATATATCACTGTGCATTGTTTTATCACATTTATTGTCAGCGTGGTGCTCCATCTTCGCTTTGTCAGCAGTCATGTAGCAAAATTGAACAGATTGTACGTGAGTGTTCGGAGGGTATAATCTTTGCGAGGCTGTAGATTACAGTTGCGTTGTGAATGTAATCCATTTTGCCGGGGATTGGGTGGATGTTTACCTGAGGCTGTGATATTAATATTCCTACTCCGACCTGTGATCTGACCTGGCTGTAAACCCACGGTGGCAGGTGACAGTCGGAGGGGGGAGGAAGATGCTCTGCCGGTCTTTGGCGGTCATATGTATGTGGAGTAGGGATCAGTGTAAGACCCTGGTTAAGCTGAACCCGTGGCCACCCGTGTAGAACCAGACCCCCCCTCCGCCCCCTCCACCCCCGCCACCAGTCCAGCTGTCACCATCCTGCTCTCACAGTTGACTCGGAGGCTGCCCACACATGCATCTGACCCCTGACATGCACACACACATGTACACATGCTCTAATCCACGTATGAGCATACCACTTTGCTTTTTAATCTGCCGTGTCTTTATGTGTATGAGCCTGTGCTTTAAATTGCACTGTGCTGACCGTGTTGTCTCCTCCTAATGTGTTTAGAGCAGGGATGATATACTAAACTAAGACCTGTTTAAAGGACCAGTTCACTCGAGTCACACAACGATAAAAACAAACAAACAATAGTGGTTTTGAGCCGAACAGATCTGCTTTTATGCCTGAGGTTTAGAATTGCCAGCGTTTTTCTCACATACTGAGCTGTGAGGTCGCTGAGTCTGTTAGTTTTCATACCACCTACAGCTCTGAACGAAACTAAAACAAGAGAAATAAAGCACGACGTTTTGGTTAACTATCTTTAGTATCTGACTTCCAGGTTCAGGTTGCTTTATTTATACCTGTAGTTAAATTTGTTTTGGAGTCAGATGATGATGATGACATCCTTTCTCAAAACACAATCACACGTTACATGAGTCTAAGACATGAGTCGACTATAGGCATGATCTAATAAAAGTGCTCCAGGTTCCACCAATCAGGACATGAAGCATGGGTCAGTAATAGAATGATTGTTGTAAAAGATAAAAAATAAACCTCTGAACAAAAACCAAGGTTAAAAGAAGTTTGAAGAAGTTAAGAACCCAATAATTACCTTCATTATAAATAAAATAACTGTCAGTAACTTTATTGAAGGTCTTGAACCGTCTCTCTAAACAGTAGATGGTGAGCTAACAGGACAAAACTTTCAAACTTGCTTCATAACATTAGTCTACATATTGTTTGAATTTTTAGCCCTCTGTCCTGCTTTTACGGACCAGTTTCATACAAGCACCCAATTATGTGGTCACAAATTGGACCCACTGGTTGTGTATAGGAAGTGGATAGAGCCACGATGATGGTACCCATTGGCCATGGCCATGTCAACTGGAGGTCGAAGTGACCATATTTGGACAAAAGGCAGGAACATTTGAAGTGATGGTTGAGCTAATATTAAACACTACCTTACTGACCAAGATATTAAGCCGATTCCAGTTGAGCTGTCAAGAAAAAAATGTTTGCTCTCAAATGTCTTCAGTTATTTAGACATTTGCATTGGCTCATTTGGGAACTTAGGTCCTTGCCCATTAAACAGCCACAACAAGACGGATGAAAAAAACACTTTAAAAAAAATCAACTGTGCCTCTGTAAAACGACATTTACTCTCTGTGCATACTTGATCAGGCATTTGGTTTCAATCTTCTGCTGACGCTTGGGTTGGAGAAATATTCACATTTTTGCCCGTTTTGTCACAACTCTACAGTCTGTTTTATTATTTTAGCATCAAGCCCCAATGTCTTTGGCTCAATAACAAGTGTCCACATCAGTCACTGCAATGACTTCTCAAAGACAATTACAGACAATCAATGTGGTTTTATAATCAGGTCTTTGTCCAACAAGTTTCAGATAAATGAAGTAATTTACAGTGTACAAGTTTATTAGGCTGTTGATTTCTGTGGATCCACATAATTAAAAACTCTTTAAAGTAAGTTTTTCACTTTTTTAATCACCTCACTCTAATATGCTCTTGTTCGGCCCCCAGTTGCAAGAGTTTTTAACCTGCTGCCCTGTGAGTCGTACTGTTCAGTGCTGCCTGAAACATCAAAAACCAAACAAAGTGATCTAAAGCTGCCTTAAAACCTCTGCAGAGGAGCAGATTTAGGTGATAAATCTCTTTGAATGACCTATTTTACTCTACAGGGTTGATTCATTCAATTTTAAACTCTGAAATATTTATATAAAACCACTTCTGAGATGACAAAAAAAAAGAATCAAAGAGAGTGAATTCAGGTATTGGTGCTGTGGAATAAAAGGAGGTTGTTTTATATTACTGGCTGCTCTGCCAGATACTGTAAATGGAGTGACAGACAGGCCCAGTCAATCTAATTGCAGCTAAAACATGTAAAACTGCTCCATGGAAAGCAATCAGAGCATGTCGTAAACAACTCTAGCTTTTATAGTTTCCTCTGGAGATGATCTATTGATTTTTTTTTTTTTTCCCTCTTCCCCCCCCCCCCCCCCCCCCCCCGCAAAAAACAGTCTCCTGGAAAGTGAAAACAATTCTTCATCTTTTATGTTGAGATGCTAATGCAAGTTGTAGAAAGCATCCTAGTAAAAAAAAAAAAAAAAAGTTTTCCATGTCAGTTTTATTTGTGAGGTGACAGTGCAGAGTGATGATGAGATGTGAGAGGGAGGAGGCATGTGATAAAGAAAGCCAGAATAAACCTGAAGTACGTCATGATCACAAGCTGCGAGCCTCGTCATGTTGCTCTGTGTCACATGTCGTTTGACTGTAAAGATGAAGCCAAGTATCCGGCCTGATTCCGTTTACATTCACACAAAGTCAAACTACTCGCTCTTTTCCGACAACCCAGACCCGTCTCAAACGCTCTTCTAAGGTTATCGTTGTCATCATCCTTCATGGAGACGCTCCCCAGCGTGTCACCGCTCAGGGCTAATTGTGAAAAATTAAACGCCACACATGCAGCTGTGAATAGAAAGCAATTAGGCTAATCAATTTCCCGTATTACAAATTGCATATGCACCCACCCGTGCGCACACGCATGCACAAACACTCAGGTTGGTGTCAGTATCCACAAGAGGCGAAAGAATGACAAGGAAAGAGAGGAGATGCCTGCCCCCCTCAGCCTACGGCGTGTCAGTTTTCCTTCTCAACAGGGACAGGACGTTAGACGAGGTGCAAGCGGCGCTGCGCTATGAATATAAATGGACCTGGAGTCTCTGTTGAGCCCGTGAGCATAGCCATAAACTTGGGGAAGGAGAGCAACGGCGTCTGCCACTTCTTCTAGTTTAAGATCTCATCAGATATCCTGGTCCTGTGCTTGCAGTATCACAGTAAGGATCATGTAAGAGCGCTCTGTCAGGTCTCTATAAATTGGCGGGAAAAGGATCACGTGCTGATGATGCAGCATCGCCTCATTCTGGGGAAATTTACTACTCCTCTCTCATGACCTTGGGTAGATGGCTCTGATATCCTGCCACCTCTCCCCGTCCCTCCCCTGCAATAAACGTTAAACTGCCCTGGAAGCTGGCTGTCAATCAGCACAGTTGCATTATTTAACACAAATGTGCACAAATGCTTGTTTGTTTTTAGTTCTGATAGGCCAGCCTTTACTTAAAATGGACCATATTTTGGTGGTTTATAACATGCAAATGGTTAGAGATATCTATATAGTTACTATTGAGCACTGATAGGAAGTCATATATAGACTGTCATTTGGGTCCATAACCTTTGACCTTGAGTGACCTTGAATTGTCAAACTCAAGGTTGCAATGTCTAGATTTCAACAATCTTCTCCGAAACTACTGGTCGGAGTCATTTCAAATTCTCTATGTAGCTTGGGACAGTGTCTACAAACGTTCACAGTTTTCAGAAATTCAGATTTATGATTCATTTTGAAGTATTAAAAATGTACTTTTTCTTATAATGGGCCATATTTTGATGGCTTATGAATTGGAAATGGTTACAGATATCAATACAGTTACTATTGAGCACCGATAGGTAGTCATATATAGACTTTCTTTTATTTTGTTGAGTTATCCTTAAGTGAACATACCACCCATCTCCTGCATCAAGACCACCGGACTCTAACATAGTGGCAGAACCTGACAACTAGAACCGCAAATTCAACTTATTGATTCTTGCTAGAACATGCAGAGGAGATACAGGGCCATTGGACCTATTTTTTTTATCTCTATATCCAATTGTGATGTCCCTGCATCTGTCAACATCCCATCAGCCTCCTCTCTGTCTGCGGAGACGGTTCGTATCTTTAACATTTGATTAAGTAGATTGGCTCGTAGTGTTTGTGGAAGACTCGGTCAGCTGAGGAAGCAGCCACTAAACCTTGAGATGCAAACCCAAAGGTCGTCTGATTCTGCCTGCAGGCTGCAAACACAAGTTACAGACTGACAAGCAAACAGGCAGGTCATGATAAAGAACAGCTTCCTCGTCCTAAAAATGAAAGACTTTTGGTGATGTTGATGTGGCAAGTTCAAGGTCCAGTGTAAAAGATGTAGGAGGATGTAACTGTAGTGTAATTTCACACAGAAAAGAACTGTGTTTTAATTAGAAGGAGCCTTTTATATTTGCAGGAGTGTCATGTTGTATCACAGAGGCTAAAAACAGATTTCTTTTGCAGTTGTCTGTATTATAGCATGTAGAATTCAGTGTTAAAGTGTGTTACTGTCACCCACTCAATAAAAAACACCCACACAAAACAGACAAAACCTGGCACTGGCTAAAATGAGGAGCGTTTGCATTTGAGGATCAGGAAGGTATTAAACTGGTTGAAAACTGTAAATTCACCACTAGATGTCGCTAAATACGACACACTCAACCATTAAATCACTGACTACTTGAACAAACTAATATTTAACACTGTAAGAAGAAGCAGAAAGCATTTTGATACTGTATCAGAAAAAAATGTGAGATTTCAGACCAAAAACAATAAAATAGTTTGACTTCAGCTTCAACTAATGATCCTTTTTTATGATAATGTATGATAATCATCAGCTCAAGCTCATTTTAGAAAAACATCTGACTTTTTAGGCTCTAGTCTGACTGACATGAGTATTGGCAGCCATTACAGTTGCACAATGGCAGGATTATCATTCATCCTTCTATCTACACGTGACTGTTTTCAAAGTTTACATATATGGAAGAACAATCAAGCTGCATCTACAGTACACTCTGATTCAGATAGACTTGTATGTGGTGTTTTATATTGGATTTAGACATTTGCTCCTCATATTCACATGTTGGACTAAAACACCTTCTCTCCCAACTCTATTTTCAAAGAGGTATGATCAAACCAAACAGACCAGAGCACTTTTAGCTCTGTTCCAGAATGTTAGCGGATGGTGCCAGACTTTTCTCGTGTACTGGCAGAGTGCTAACGAAGTGTGAAGATGTGGTCTGGATATGCGAGACTGAAACACCACTGAAAACCACTCCAAAAATTAGCATCAATTACACAACTTCACAGAGGAGTCAAAGGCTATCAAACCCCGAATTCACAATGCAACAAATGTGCAGCTAATCAGCAGCTGAGGCTCCAGAGGTGGGAGGGGAATCCAAGCAAAATATGACGATATAACAAAACCATGTATTGTGGTTTTGATCATAAATCAAACATTGAAAGTGAAGGAAAAATAATGATCCCATCCTGCATGTACCTGTCATGTGGATTGAAGGTTTACCCGCTTTATTACCCCTGTATGGAAATTCGGTGTCTGCATTTTACCTATAATACACACACAGCACCTAGCATTAGCAAATTAGCTATTAGCATCAGCACATTGATGTCCTAGTGCGACTCGTCACAGCTGGGACTGAGGACGTTTGTGTAATCAGGGACACGGTTTGATAGACTCTGTTTGAAGGTTGTGTAACTGGCTTGTCAATGAGCGACTGCACAAGTAAACACACAGATGAGGAAGCAGATTAAAAACAAGCACAAAAAAAAAAAAAGAATACGTGTAATTAGCAGCAGTTGTGTTATGGATCCAGCCATCTCTCCATCATGGCTGCTGTGGACGGATTCTGTGTGTGAGATTGCATCATTTTGTGTGATGGGCTGAGGACCTGTGCACCTGTTCCCACTGTCACATGTCACCTGAGCCGCACACACATAAACACACACGTGCACATACATATGCATGCTCACATGACGCCCACTTACATTCCGGTATATCCAATTACTGAAACTAGGATATGGTTGGCATAACATAATGAAGAGCCATTTTTCACCTGCCTAACTGGTGCTGCACTGCTCACATATCTCAAACCCCCACCTCCAATTCATTCACAGATGGGAGAAGTAGCAAAAAAAAAGCTGATTTTAACAACACAAAGTCAAAGTTAAACCTCAATGATGCTTAGTTTTAACTTGATTTCAACTGATTTGTGACGTTCAATGACACTGAATCTAAACTATTTATGGTACTTTGCAAAAATGAGTCTTTGACCTCTATGGTTTTATATGTCAGTCTCTAAGATGCCTTCATTTTGGTGAGATGAAGTACAAAAAAAAAAACATCCGCCAGCTGAATTTACTAATTAATTTAGCTCTAAATTAGTTCCACTACTTAATTCAGTATAGATCAACTGTGCTCTCCTATCCTCTGGGTGGTGAACCATAGCTTTAAGTGAAACGATGTGTTTATCCAATAATTTTGGGTGAGCTGACCCTTTATAACAAAGATTGAATGATGTCCAAAGAGGTGAGAAGGAGGCGGATAAGCCTCACATCTGGCCGGCAGGATGTGGTTCGTCTCGCTGCATCACTGTCGCCTCTGATTTGAACCAATCAAACGTCCAAGCCTCCACCTTCTCGTGACTCCTCTAATTTCACTTTCAATCCTCTGTTCCATAACTTTCCTGAAAACATGAATGAATTCTGTTTGACAAGGTTTTTCTTTTACTTTTTTTTTTTTTTTTTCTTTTTTTGGTTCATGACAGAATAATCTGCGAGATCAAGGGATGTCACTCAGTTATACAGCCTGCTCTCAACAATCTGATCATTTGTTCTAGGTGACTTCCTCGCTGCTTCTTGACACTTTATAATGAGGAAACGGTCCTGATAAGCAGCTGCCTCTACAGGTTATTACACTGCACCTCATGTAGGCTTTGATTTAGGTGATCTGGTGGAGTATTGTATGAAATATAGCTTTGTCCTTGCTCTGCACCGCTGCTCTTGTTTGGCTTTGTATCACTATTTACTGCCTTGCCTTTGAAATATGTCATAAGGTTAATTTATGAGGTTTCATCTTTTGACAGAGAAGTCATTTGTGTGCATCAAGGCATGTTCTAGCATCCTCATATATAAGCTGTCCAATTTACCATTTCACAAAAACAAAAAAAAGAAGAGCACCAATAGGAAAAAAAAAAAAAGACTGCTCTGTATTCATGAAGCCGAAGTACCAGAACAGACATTCAGTAATTATAGGAACCCCTCATTCTCTTGCATCCACAAAGTCACTCTTCAGTGGCAGTTCAATTTCCCCTGCAGCAGTAGCATCAGCGGTGCTATCCCGGGTCCGGCAGGCAGGTATCAAAGCCCCTCTCAGCTGCTTTAACTGTTTACAATGACGCATCGATCCGCTCTGCTTAATCCCCCCGGCAGCTCGCAGAGTTAAAGCAACAGTTACAGCCGCCACACACACCTACGACAAGCACCGACGCCAAACACAGCGTGGCGTCTGATCCCCCAACAGGGATCCTGACGAGCCAGGCTTTTGATCTGATCCTCTGCACTCTGATAATTCCTCTACAGACAGTTGTAAAGAAAAAGAGACAGAAACTACAACTATACACTGTCTAGAAGCAGTTTTGAAAGTGAAAAAGAAGATTTTTAGTGCAGGTAAATGATGGGGTAAGTGGAGTGATGACACATTTAAGTGGAAGATGAAGGTGATCTGTTACCTGTGTTGGCAATCCACATCCCGTATCTGTGGCTTCAGCTGTCCTGTTCCCGTTTTTCCTTTTTTTTTTTTCCTCCTCTCTCTGTCTCCTGTCTCTTCCTCCTTTCTCTCCCCTTTGGCCCTCTTCTTCTCTTCCTCTCCCTCCTTCGTCCTCTCCCCCTCCTTCCTCTTCCTCTCCCTGCACTTGTTTGAGTCTATTTCAGTAGCAGCAACAGAGGAGCCCGCTGCGACGGTGGCATGCTTTCCAGCACTTTGGCAGAAGGTCACATTATCACTCGCTGGTTTGAAAAAAAAAAAAAAGAAAAGGGTGGAGGGAAGAAGAAGAAGAGGAGAGGAAGGATGGATGGAGTGATGGAGGGAGATCAGAGTGAGCAGGTGCCGGAAGAGGAGGAAAAAAGGGGAAACGATTAACAAACAGTCCCAGTTGCACTTCAGCTAAATGTTCCAGGTTAGAATTAAAGTTGAGGCTTTTCAGGTAAGATGTCCCAGAATGCTTTGAGGAGAAGCATATTTGTGTATAGCCTTTTTTTATGAGCAGATGCTCACCTCTGGGAAAAACATAATTCCTCTCTTGGCCGGAGATTGAAACTTCAGGAAAGCTCCGAAAGCTGCCAGAAACTTACACCATCTTATATATCAACAGAAAACAAATCCGCCCTTCACTGTCACTCCCCGGTTTAGACGGACGTACACGTACTCCATCTTTGGCTGAGACACCTGTCCACAACGTGAGTCCATCTATCACGGATTCTGCAGGGTGACCCGTGTCTTCTTATCCCAGCCTCCCCTCGTCTCCCTCCTCCGGTGTGAGCAGCGCTCCATCAAAACTCAACTTGAAGAAATGATCCTGTTGCTCTGGAAGAGGCTGCCAGCGGTCGGCGACAGATGGTCAGAGCAGGAGGACAGATGTGAGGAGCGAAGTGTCCCTGAAAACACCAGTTACTGCCCCCACTGCCCTCAGGAACGCACCTCGTTTTGTCGCTCTTCTTTTCAGTTACCCGTACTTGTTGTCCTGTTGGTCTTCTTTTCCCCGTCCTACCTGAGCCCCTCCTTCCCCCATCAGCAGAGCTTCACTCTGGCTTCACTGGCCGGCTGTAATCCTGACTCCTACACTCCGTGTCACAGGAAGGGCTTGTGAGCTCTAATCATTATGTAGTAAGGATTTATCCTCTCGTTCTCCCTCCCTCCTCTCGGACTCCCTCCCTCCCTCCTTCCCGTTTATTTCCCTCCCTCTGCTGTTGTAGCACCGGCCGCTTCACAACTCTCGACATACCACAGCATCTCTGTCTCCCATCACAGGATGATGGGTCATTCTTTTCTCTCTTGTCTGACACCTATTCATTTATCAACCCTTTTATTTCATTTTTCGGTTGCTCCTGTTGCGCTCTGCGTCTTCTCCATCCTGCTGCAGCTCACATCAACAGGTTTGTCCTTGAAATGTTCTCTGGGACGGACAGAGTCAATGCTCGGCTTTTTCCTCCTGTCTTTGCCCTGGGGTTTCCTTTGGCTGGTGTTTACCAGATTTTCCCTGGTAAAGAAGACCCATGTAAATGAACACAGAAATATTAATGCATTGAAAGAATTTCTGCATTTTATTTACTTCCAGTGGCGTTTTTGTGGAGCTGTAGCGTCTGTTTGAACCAACATCCAAACTAAGGTCCACATTTTTGTTAAATCGTCTACATCTTCTCTATTCCTTTTAGCATTAATATTGCAATATTGTGATCAAACTAATATGCCATGCTGTCATCACCCATATGTGCTCTGCTTCTTTTTGTTTTTTTTTTGGTTTTTTTTGGGTGATAGACTGACAACACGCAAATCCAAACAATCCATAAAGCATTTTCACACTGTACATGAACTGAACTGTGTTTCAGTTTGGTCCTGACAGAGACCACATCTGTATTATGATACTGTGTACGTTTCACACCTGAAAGTTAAGTTTAGATCAAGCTAGAAAGTCCAAACTGTTGAGACAAAATAAGATGTGTGTAAATATGCCCTAAAGCTTTAGCAGGCAGTGTTTTTGTTGAGGTCCTGTAACTAAAAAAAATCCATAATAACCATGTATTCATTCATTTTCTAGCGTAGTCCTCAAGAGGTCTGACACATAGAAACAAACAACCACTCACCCTTTCACCTTTGGGTGATTTAGACTGACCACTTAACCTTAATAAGGTGCATGTTTTTGGACGGTGGAGGAACCTGTTAGAATCCAACCCAGGCCCTTCTTGCCCTGAGGCGACAGGGCTAACCACCGTGCAACCATGCTGCTCCTCATGGTTCTGATTTTCTATTACGCTGGAAGATTTTGATCAATACTTTTTTCAGACAGCTGGGATTTAAAAGTGGGTGATTGACAGTTGTAATCACCAAACACAGTCATATCTTCAATTTTCCTAGCTATCCTATAGACTACATTTAACCCTGGATAGAACTAGATTTCATTTAATGACAAAGTAAAGATATAATGAAGGGTTAAACCGCTGTGAAAATAAACAACCAGTTTGATATAAAGCCATGACTAAGAGTGTAGCAACTCCAGTCCACTTGGTGGCGCTAATGCACCTTTAAACTGGTCTGACAACCACCAATCGCCTTGAAATATGAGAATGAGAAGCACTAGAAACAAATTAAATTTCAGTTGATTTGCATAAATCTATCCAGTGAGGGGGTTTAAATAAAATGCACCCTCGCAATTATGTCCCTCATCTTTACCATCGCCACCATCACCGTCGTCACTATCATTGTCTGCTTCATTATTGATGTCATCTTCGTCATTGTGATCTTCATCCTTTTATATATATATATATATATATATATAGATATATGTATATATTTTTTTTTTATAAAATCAAATTCTACTTATTTGGTCCTTGCTTATAAAACTGTATCCTAACCATGTCATCGTGCATGTAACACTTTTAGATACTATATTGAGTCACTTTCAGATCATACGTCCACTGATAAATGAACGTCAAGGAAATGTTGGATAAGGTTCAGAAAACCTTTTGTCATTACATAGTTAATCCATCAGTGAGCACTGACAAATGTACTTTTCAAATGTAAGCTGAGCCAAATGTTAGAGCCAAGAGAATATTTAATGTATGAACTATTGGCATTAATCGGTTGTTGCGTCATCCTTCTCACATCATTATGAAGTCTGGCCTGAAGGTTTTTCAACTGTAAAATGTCCTGATGAGATTGTATTTAATCTTCAGCGTCTCATTGTCTGTCAGTCCTGTGTGTTCAGGTGAAGTCTGCTGTTGTATAGTGTTTATATATTGTTCTTTTTTGAACCCCTTTCATTGTAATTTAACTCTACAGTTATACTTTTATTGGGCCTTTTGGCAAAATGTCAAGAAGGAACCGATTCTTCCTTCCTAAAGTGAGCTAGATTAATTAGAGCCCCAAGTGATTTTCAACTGGGAATCCAGTCTTTGTTTCCTGTCAAACACATCTTTAAAAATTCTCCTCTACTCCCCATGTTTCTTAAAAGAATCGATGGATTTGATTACACTAAGTCAATAAACTGCAGGATGGGAGCCAAACTCAAAACTGGATTTACAGCTGCACATTTACACTGGTTTAATAAAGTCTTCACAAAATACAAATCCCTTTTCAGGAAAAGTTGGGATGTTTTCTAAAACACAAAACAAATTCAAATCTGTGGTTTGTAAATTAATTTGACCTTTCAAAGACAGAATAGATTTTCAGATTTTTCAGTGCTGACCAACTCAAATGCGATTTATAAATATAACATAAAATAATATAGATTCAGTTCAGCTCCAAAAACTTTATTTGTCCACATAGGGCAAACTTTTACGCAACCAAAGAAAATAATATAATAGGCAAAAAACACTAGTAAGAACAACTTTGTACAATAAATAACCTGTGAATGTATAATAAGGTGGGTAAAGTAGATAATGTAGAGATAGACACATGTTTACATAACTATGGTTTACTTACACTTTTTTGTTAAGACTTGAGCTGCTCATCAGTCCTTGTTTATCACTGTCTGATTCTGATTGTCTTCTTCATGATGTCCAAACATTGGATGTGGACTGAAGGCAGGACAGCTCGGGGCACGGACTCTGTGACTTGTGCAGAATGAGGTCTGGCATCGTCCTACTGAAATAACCACAGACTTGAGGGAAAACATGTCAACTTGATGTTTCTCTGAACTTGAATGTAAGACTTAACATATGCAGGTGATGCAGCCCCAGACCATCACAGATCCTGCTTTTCCAAATGTTCACTGCTAATTTTCTGGATGGTCTTTTCGCCTTTGATACATTTAACCTGACGTCCATTTTTCATTCTGACCATCACATACATTTCTATTGTCTTTCATCCATCTCAGAGGAAAATTCTACTATATGTTTCCTCAAACACATGTTGGTCTTCACATCTTTGGTCTTCCAGGTCTTCCAAATGACAGTGAATTACACTGTGACCACTGCTACAATCTTTTACTCCTTCAACTACCAGTAACACAGAATAAAATGACAAACGGAACTAGATGACTCTTTTTTGCACCTTGAAAAGACTTTTCTCTAGGGATGCGAAAATTCTCGGCCAGTACCAATATTTTCTGTTCAATTATTTAATTTTTCTTGTGATTTAGCCCCATTTTGTGTATGGGAAATCTTAATTCTGTATTAAAAAATCGGTTAAATCTTTTTGAATGAACACAAATTCAATCATATGAATTTGTAATGAAAACATTTAGCATAACACAACAAATACACATCAGCTACAGCCACTGATGGTATTACATCTTATATGACGATACCAATATTAGCAAAATCAGAAAATTGACTATGTCAGTGCATCCTACCTTTCCTAAAGCTGTTTTTGAAGAATTACTTGCCAGAGTTGTAACTGAGTTTATGGAGTTGGATATTATACTGAATTAATTTGATTAATTGAGGTTTTGCTTTCTGAAAATAATGGAAAAATGCCAAAACTCAATATTATTACTCTGGATACCTTTGTTGCTCACAAATTTTTTTGGTAATGAAACTGTATATTTGAGCCATGTTCTGTCTTCATTTAATGTAAAAAAAAAAAAAACAATTAGTTTAAATGATAAAATATCCATAACAATGAAAATATATCATCCTGCTCTACTCTTAATTTGATCTACATTCTCCTGCTCTGGTTTTAGTTTTTTCCTACACGTTAATGTCATTGTTAATGATTCTTTGCTTTATAGTACACTTCTGTTGTGGCACAGATGGACGATGCACACTAAGGTTTTTTTTTCATGTATATAGATTCACATCACACCTTCACTGTCATTGCTGTAAATTTGCTTAAGGTGTCTTTAGATGGATGTTAAAACCCCACTTGAAATTACTTTACTCAAACTTAGAAGCCTAATTGCATTTTAATGACTTCTCTGACATTTTGACGCTGGATGATGTTCCTCCAAAATGATCAGTGAATCCTTTTGCTCCACTGCTCAACCTCAGCTCCGACCTTGACTGATCTTGTCCGTCATCCAGCCAACGTTCAGCCTGGTGTTTATTTTAACTGCTGTTCTGTCAGAGCAGAACCTCGGTGCTGTTGAGTCTGATGTGTAAAGCCCAATGTTTCTTGAAAGGTCATGCTGGTTTTCGGGGCATGGAGGCAGATTCAGCAGCCGTCTGCAGGTGACTCATGTCTGTCCCTTTACTTCTCAAACTCAACTCTCACAGCCTGGAGGTGTTTAACTTCTGCATTTCTGCATTAACTGCGTTTTGGGGACATTTACTCCCCTAGCCCTCAAAGACTCAAACAGTCACTGGCAACCAATATCATCAACCGATCTATAATATTTATTAACTTCTGAACCACTGAACCTATCAATATGCTGAAATAATTCGGATAAAATGCAGTTGGTAATTTTTTCGTGAATGTGGAAATGCTGTCATTGATTTACCAGTAAAACCCATGCATTTTGATAAATGACAGTGGTAGGAGACACTTGTTTTTATATATATTAGCTAATAAATAAAATGAGCAAAAATGAATAAAAAACCTACAAAATAATAAGAAAACATGGAAGAAATTTGCAAAAAAATTCACTAAAATAAAGTAAAAAAGGATAAAGTAAGAAATAACATGAACAAAAACGGTCAAAGTAATGAATAAAATGAATAATAAATCAACAAAATAATAAGCAACGTGATCAGCTTAAGCCACCAACTGAAGTCATTTGAAGAAATAAATTTTAAAAAAGACAACAAAATGAACAAAAACAAGTAAATGAAATGAAATTAACAAATGGATGAAAGTGAATAAGAAAAGGTGGAAATAATTTCATCTTCGACAACATGGATCCACCAGTAAAACTCACATAGTTTCATAAATGTTGTAGATGCTTGTTTTTACATTAATTTATTGATATCTTTGCTGCAAAAGTCACTTTTTCTTCAGTTTTCTCTGTTTCAGTTATAATAAGCATAAATTTTAATCTGAGCTTTTATGAATGTCTACATGATCAGTAAATTAAATATAGGAAAATACCTGGTTTTCATTAAAAAAAAAACACAAAATACAGAGGGTAATATAATAATAAATGGTGATAAATCACTTAAGAAACATTAAATATAGAAAATAATTCATTTTGGAACTACCACAAAAGTAGGACTGGGCCTTTGTGGGCTGGAGTTCAACCAGGAGGAATGCATGTGCTTTCTAAGTTTAACATCCTGCTTCTTCTTCATCTGTGTTCCCATAAGCACACAATCATCAAGAGAAGCCATTTACGCGCTTCCATGTCACATTTGCATATATTAAATTGCCAGGCTGCAAACAATCTCGCTCAGAAAGACAATTTCAAACTGGGGCCGGGTGCAAAAAGACATTAATCTTAATTTTTCCTCCTGTGCTTGGATCCCTCGAAAAATGAATCCTTTCTCCGAGGCAGGAGGACATCAGTGGGATTTTATGAGCCTGTCACAGCTGCTCTGAGAGATGTCAGCGGGCCCATATTTGTTTCTCGGCGGCCGACAGAAGAGGCCGGGCCACATGACCCCGATCGATCGTGGTACCATAATAAATGTCTACGAATCCCCTGCTTGTGATCAACAGCTTATAGAGTTGGCTTTTCTCGATCGATGCGTGATCGATAAGGCAAACAGGGACTTGCTTTACAGTCCCATCTGCGAGAGATAATTACGTGTCAGTTGGCGTTGGGTGGGTTTTCAGGTTTGTTGGAGAAGATAAGAGCAGGTGGCTCTGCTTAAACCTAACCTACCCATCATTCTTTTACTGTAGCTGGAGAGGTCACATGTAATGTATGATCAGAAGATAAGTCCTCCCATATGAGCAGATTTGAGTCTAGATCAACAAAAACAGACAAAACATCTTGCAGTTATTACTAGGGATGGGAATCCCAGTAGCCCAATTCATTGGAATCATTAGTCTGTTTACTTATTGATTCCACTGATTGGTTCTGCAACGTCATCATGTCAAATGCATCATCAGATCATTTCAGTATTTTGATTCAGAAGCCTCTAAAGTATGGTTGTATTTCACCAGTAAAGATGACACTAAGGCTAGAGTTTCCATTACAACAAAGGGTTAAATACGTCCAACACGCTCAAACATTTAACCCTTTACAGGGCACTCATTGAAATACTCTGAAATTCAAAATTTCAGCCTTAGTGTGTTATTGGAGGACATAACAGGACTTTACTACTTTTGTGAAATTGTTCAAGTACTTTCATTGTTATTTAAAAAATCAAGGTTAATGAAGTTACCATATTTGGTTCCTTACCCATAAGTGGCAAAAATTTAAAAAAAAAAACAAGAAAGTGCAAGAAAAACACATTTAAGGTGAAAGGAACATGTATTTTAGAACATTAGACCAACATAAGTGCTGATCCAGACCCCTGTCCACATCCACCTTATCCCTTTGAACATCATTCCTTACATTAGTACCAGTACTTCATGGTACCTAACAAAGCAGGTACACTCACTGTTCATGCAGAGGTGGACCTTACAGACCCTGTAGACCACATTGGACCTGAGATTGTTGACTCACTGTAACTGTTGTTGTCACTGTCTTGTAATGCATGCAGAAATGACCAAAAGTAGTCACTTGCCTGATAAAGGGTTAACCACAACATCCAATTAAACTGCACTAATGGAACGTCTTTGATTGGCTATTTAGTGAAAGGGGTGGTGACTCTGGAAGCGGAACCTACAGTGAGGTGTCCTCTGTCGCGACATGTGATTGACAGCTGTAATTACCGGTCACTGATCAGATTCCACCAGATATGACTTTAATGTTCTCCACATAGAGGCATGGCAGCTCCCATGACCCTCATGTTTGGGCTTCATAGACTTTCTTTCTTTGCTCTGTAATGGGGTCGTAGATCAGGCCTTAGAAAGTATACTCTATGATTCACATTCTGGTGTTTTCACCGTTCAGGTGTTTTCAGATGGGTAGGAGGGTTGGATTCCATCAGGTACAACTTCTGCTGCTCAACATGGAAGCATGGAAAATTGGCTTCACTTTTCCGTAACAGTATGAAACGTGAGGTTCATCAACATTATATTTGGTCGGTTGATTTGTTTGGTTTTTTTTCTTAGCTTGTGAATTTAAATGAAAGTAAAATTATAGTTTTAAAAATAAAGTACAACTCTAATTCCAGTGAAGTTGGGATGTTCTGTATACTACATATAAAAACAGAATACAGTTTTTTTTCAAAACATTTTATTCTGAACCTGCACTTTGTTACATTGACTGGTAATTTTACAGCTTTGACATTGTGTCTCCATTAAATAAATCAGTTTTATTGTGGTAGTGTGTGGTCGAATGTTTAAATATAGGCTCTGAGTCCTGTTGATGTGGGCTGTAGGTCCACAGTAGAAGCTGTAGTTGAACAGGTGGGCTGAGTGAGGAGGAAGTAACACGTGTCAGGGGCAGCAGCAGAGGGAAAAAGCCGGCATATGCTCTCTCTTTGTGGCCTGGCCTTCCCGCTTCACTGGACAATATGGCATAAAAGCACATCTGACCCAAAATATTGTCCTCATGGACAGCAAACCAAACGTCATCTCAGCCTTCACTCTGGCTCAAACTCCTGGCTTTTACCAACACACTTGCCACTTTTCTATCTGGGTTTCTCAGAGCTATTTTCAGAGGTGTTCCTGTGACCGAGTCGGGGAAAAACAGGGAGGTAAAGGACTGAACTTGGCTGTTGTAAATCCCAAGAGGGAGGCCGAATTTATCCCTGTCGTCTCCAAGTATTGACCAGTATCATCTCGGCTTACACCCTGAAATCTGTGTTTCTCTGTTTCACAGGCTCTTAGTGCAGTAGTACACTTCATCTAAAACAGCTTCTAAATACAGAGAGAATCCAGACAAACATTTTAACTGGCAAACTTGTTGATTTATTTTAATCTTGCTCATTTTCTGTTGTCATATTCAGCCTAGAAGATGTGCAGACAGATGTGTTAAAAGGGGTTACATGAGTTTTCTACTGCTGTGATTCCCTGTCTTTCAAACATTTATTTAAGTGCTTGCTTTTTTTAAATTAAATAATTGTCTTGATTGAAAACAGCACACTTAATGCAGCATTTTTTTCTGATAAATGTTTTGTTTTATTTCTTGTTTTACACATCTGTAAGGTCCGGCTAGAACAGTGTTTTATTAAGTGAACAAAGGCTCCAGCCATTTCCAGCAACTCTAATGTAATTTTAGCAAAATTTACAGAAAATCAGCAAATGAAAATGCAGATTTCTGCACATTTCCATCCACTGTTGTTGGATGGAACCATGCCTATAGACTAGAAGTGGTAATTTTTGGTGTTAGTTTCAAAACTTGCATATAATGATTTTTTTTTTGGTGGTAAAATCAAGACGACAAGAAAAGCAAGGGACCTTGGCTATGCTAGTCAAGTTCTGTTTGGCCATTTGTTATTTTTTTGTCAAACTTTTTTTTTCCAGTTATTAATATTTATACCTATTTCTATCTGTTTGCATTTTATTTATTATTCTATGGAGATCTAGTTTTCAAATGCAAAGGCAGGATGAGGGGCAGTGCATCATCTCGAGTTTCTTCCTTATTCCATTAAGGTATGATGGAATAAATGAAGTAGGGATGAGTCAGGAGTGAGATTGTGTGTCGGTGATCTAACCAAAAAGCCAGTCAGAGGTCAGAGTCGATATTCACTGTCACCAATCACCTGTTTCCAGAGTCTGAAAACCCCAATGATGGAGGGCATGTTGAGTTTTATGATGGGGGGGTTACAGAGCTGTCTCCCCATGACGTTGTTTTTCAGTCGTCATGTTCACTGGTTTGACATGTCCACCTGTTTTTTGGAGTTGACAGGGTTGACATTTTGCACATAAAATACAAGAAACTAAAACAGTACAGGTAGAGATGAAGTGAAAATCTGGTGGAATTGTTATCGTCAAATACCAGAAACATGTACGCAGTCGTATGAAGTGAGTATGTGTAAGTGAGAATGAGTAGTTGCCTTCATCTGTAATCTTTGTGGTTAGATATGTTTGTTGAACTTTCAAAATACAGAACAATGATAATACACACAGGTATTCACACACACATAAAAAAAAGATAAAATCAAGCAAAACCTACTTAACCCTCCCAAACCCCTTGCTGTCACCAGATACCTGTATGCATATACACTGAACAAAAATATAAACGCACCACTTTTGTTTTTGCTCCCATTTTTCATGAGCTGAACTCAAAGATCTAAAACTTTTTCTGTGTACACACAAGGTTTATTTCTCTCAAATATTGTTCACAAATCTGTCTAAATTTGTGTTAGTGAACACTTCTTCTTTGCTGAGATAATCCATCCACCTCACAGGTGTGGCATATCAAGATGCTGATGAGACAGCAGGATTTTTGCACAGGTGTGCCTTAGGCTGGCCACAATAAAAGGCCACTCCAAAATGTGCAGTTTTATCACACAGCACAATACCACAGATGTCACAAGTTTTGACTGTGCGAGGAAAATGGCGGTCACACCAAATACTGACTGGTTTTCTGACCCCCCTGGACCACCCAATACAGTAAAACTGCACATTTTATAGTGGCCTTTTATTGTGGCCAGCCTAAGTCACACCTGTGCAATAATCCTGCTGTCTAATCAGCATCTTGATATGCCACACCTGTGAGGTGGATGGATTATCTCAGCAAAGGACAAAGGAGAAGTGCTCACTAACACAAATTTAGACAAATTTATGAACAATATTTGAAAGAAATAGACCGTTCGTGTACATAGAAAAAGTTTTAGATCTTTGAGTTCAGCTCATGAAAAATGGGAGCAAAAACAAAAGTGGTGCGTTTATATTTTTGTTCAGTGTACAATATGGCACTGTAGAAATAAATAAAATGACATACCAGAGTATTACATACAAACATACATCTTAACTTGTGAAGGACTTTGTATGTGTTGTAGGATTGTCAAAAAAGTTTAAGAAAGATTTCCACACTTTATGAAACTTCTGCTCAGATCCACATAATGTACACTGGATTTTTTCAAGTTTAAGATTAGAGATCACTTCTCTGACCCAATGTCCAAGAGAAGGTGGGGCAGGATCCTTCCACCTAGTAAGAATAAGGCAGCGTGCCAAAAGAGTAAGAAAGGCAATCACCTTGTGCCCACCTGCAGGTAGCCGTGGCCTTCCAGGAGCGATGCCAGACAATGCAGTAAAAGGGTCAGGGGTGGTCCTAACTCCTATTCATCTGTAGTCTTAGAGGTTATTACCCCCCCTGCCTGAAGGGGAGGCAAGGGGTATTGTTTTAGGTTCGGTTTGTATGTTTATTTTAACACTCTAGCAGCAAAACTATTTGTTGAATTCATACCAGATTGGGTTTATAGATTGTCAGTGACCCAGAATAGATCTGATTACATTTTAGGAACAGTAGATCAAAGTTCACATTTTTTCTGAATGTTTTGAATCTTTTTTTTTTTTAACATTGATTTATTATGGGCGAAATTTCACATGTATATAAAAACATCAATTCTGTTTCAATTTACTTCAAACTTGGCACATATATAGAAGCAATTGATATGCTGACATCACCACATGCATAGACATGATGACATCAGCTGGATCGTTCCCAAAATAAGCTACAATACATGCAAGGGGCAGGGTTTGTTGTGCCTGGCATCACTTATTGTTTTGGTGTTTTTCTGCTGTTATGGTCAACTCTGAGAGAGTTTACTTAAGTGCCAGATGTGTTTGCATAAAATGATGATCTACTACAATAACACAATGAACCAAGAGTGAGAAACATAACGAAGCCCCTCCAAAACCCTGTGTCCTGATAAGGCTGTCCATTATTGAGTAGATTGTTCCTAAAACACCTTACAGGACATGCAGTTATAAGAATAATTGGTTTTATTTTACTATTCATACACATATTGACATTTCTTACACATATTGACATTTCCAGCCCATAACAGGAACTAGAGTCACAATCACAACATTAGTTACACTTAATAAACAATCAGAAATACGACATGTTGACATTATTTTTTAACTGTAGAGACAAATGCAGCTGACTAGCCACCATTAAACGTACACTCTTCTATTCTGTCATCATCAGTTGAACAAAACACTTCTGGTTTTTGTAGTTAAATTTCGCTACATATGGATATTTTTAACTCTTCATAAAAAGGGAAAACACGGAAGAAATGTGATTCTTCAACTTGCACCCACTTCTTTATCCTCCTCCATTAACAGCATTTATCACCTTCAGTTAGACCTATTTAGAACAGTTTCAGTGGTGTAAAATAATATCTGTGTATGATTTTGTAATTGGATAAACTTCTCTCTTGCATCTTTTGTAGCCCAGCCTTGTGTTCTGCCATAAATCTTCAGTAATTTCACTGCATTAGTCTTCAGCTTTTACATATTCTGCTTTGTTAATGTGAGGTTTTTGTAGAATAATGTTGCTGTGTAATGTTTGGACCATCCTCTGTTGCTTATACATTATCTTTCCGCTGGTGGAAATCACAGCTTCTGCAGATACTTTTATCTAAAGAAGCTGAAATCTTTAGCTAGCTCTATAACTTTGTCTCTGGTACGTGACGTTAGAACATGCTGTAGTGTTCTATAGCTCTGTCACTCAGGTCTTCGGCCGTGTTTTTAACGGGCGGCGGAGTCCGAGGCTGGCGTGACGAGCATGACTCCTCTGGGTACCCTGAGGCTGTCTGCCGACGTCGTCCGGCAGCCGGCGGCGTTTCAGCCGAGGCCTGAGAGCCTGGACACAACCTGTCATGCCATTAAGCATCTGTGCACTCTGGGAACTCATGCCAGGCCTGGACCTGTTGCCTGATGGATGGTGCAGTCACTGTAAACAACTCCACATCACCACTCGGGTTCAGGTTCAGGTTCTCCATTTGGCCAAAAGGGATCAAATTATTTATTAGGTTTAATTATCTCCATTATTCATCTTTAAGTTTTCGATTCTACCATTTATATTTTGTTTTGCTTCTTTTTATGTTTGCCACTTTGTCATTTTGCATCTATTTTTCTTTCATTTACTATAATATGTGTAATTAACCATAAAGACCCAAACAGCCACTGGCAACCAAAACCATCTACTGATCTAAAATGTTTATATGTAATATTGATTCACCTGTAAAACCCATGGAGTTTGATCAATGACAGTGGATGGAGACACTTTACATTCAGTTAATGATATATTTTACTGAAAAAGTCACGTTTTCCTCAGTTTTCTCTGTTTCTCATATAATAACCCTCAACTTCAATCATAGGTTTTATGACTGTCTACATCATTAGTAAAGTAAACGTAGGAAAATACTTGATTTTCCTTGAAAAAAATGCAAAATACAAAAGATAATATTACTGGTGGTATTAATGGTGATAAATCACTTAAGAAAAGTTGAATATAGAGAATTGCCACAAAATTAGTACTGGGTCTTTATGGGTTAATATGTGTTCATCACATGTAAATATCATCACCTTTCTGCAGGAAAATAAAAAAATGCATATATGCACAGCGGATCAATTTGCCCTCAGGACTTCCTGGCAGAAATACTTGTTGTGCTGCTGAATGGGTGCAGCGTATCTGTTCCAGTGTTGGGTTCTTCTTTTTTTTTGCTGTGACTTAATCTAAAACATGATCTTTTTGCTGGTTTTTAAACATAACCAAGTGTTTTGGTACCTAGAGCTGAGCACACACTCATCAAAAAAAACCCTGAATAGCCAAATTCTTTGTTAACAATAGGGTTTTGACTTTTTTTTTTACAACCACAAAAGGTGGTAGAAGTTTTATGTCACCTCTTGAATTACAGTATGCTGAAAGGTAATTTGAGGTTTTGCCACTTGATGTTAGAAACCACTAAGTACTGCAGCTTTAACTAATGCTATACCTGTATATAAACCAGGTAATGTTATGGAAATCAAATATGAATCTGTTCCCATTACTGCTGTCTCTAAACAGTATTAATTGGTACATTCAAAGCTTCCCTCGTTACTTTCTTTGTCAGTTTTGATGCAGCTCGCAGGCATTCATGCTCTTTCCAAATGCCAAACAAACTTCATCCATTTTACTTGTCCTGTGAACTTCTACATCACAGTTTTTTGGACAGTTCTGTGTTGAAGCCAAACACTGGACTGACATGTTTTCAGAATTTGACCACCCTGTGTCACACTTTACTAAGCCTATGAATGAGACTTGGTCCACTTGGTGACAACCATCAAAAAAAATGTATACTAAATAATTATGCAAAGCAGAAGCAGAGAACGAAGTGTTTACTTTAACCTGTTAAACCCTGGGCCATTTGTTTAATAGTTGGAAACATTTCAATGTGACACACAACAATGGATTAGCCAATAGCAGAAGCTTCATTCATATAAACCAAGAGAGAAAATTCCCAATCATCGCTCGTCATAATGCGACTTTTATTTTTGCTCTTTTTTTGTCTTGTTCAGTGAATTTCATCAGTAGAGAAATAATCCTTGTACTGTTGGATCTGCTTAGTGTTAGCGCTCGTGGGTCTGTTGTTGTATTACATTATTCATGATTATTCATACACTGATCTCAGATTGTTAGACTGGTTTACATATTTGACCCTTTAAGTGTTTGTTGTTTTGATTGTTTTTTGACTTTCTGAAAATTGCTTTTGTTGAGCTGTTAGCTGATGTTCTTCTGGTTACATGGATGTATAGAACGTATATATGACTACAAGCATTGCATAGCATTACCACGGCAACACAGATGGAACAGCACCAGGCTTTAGAGGTTGCGGTCTGAAATGTTGTCATGTTGGTGCAGTTTTAGTGTTTATTTTTCTTTGAGTCTTAAAGTCTGTCATGTTTCCTCTGGTTGCCATCTTTGAACTTCATCATCTTATTTCATTATCTATTGGGATCTATCTTTACATTGTTCTTACTATTCACACAAAACAAAGTGGATGTAGTGCCCTGATTCCATCGACACTGGTTGACACTTTTTAATTTGACACAACCTGAATAATGACAAATGTCACTTTGGATGGTTTGTATGAAGGTTATTAAATCTGTCACAACAACAGAGAAATGGATTATCTCTCCATAGTTTGTAACTGGAACAGACTGGAATCGTTACAGGGCACAAACTACATGACTTTATCTGCAGACTGTGGTCACGTATTCACATTCAAAATCAGTCGCAAAGTCAGGGACTATTTCTTAATCTTTAACTTTAGCAGGTGTTTTTGTTACCTAAACCTAATTAAACTGATTAACTTAGCTCAGGATGAAAACAGTCCACTGTGTGACAACAAACAAACAGATGAATAATCCAGATGTGTAGAAAGCTATGTTTTACGAAGCGTACTTTACATCCCTATCATCATGTGTCGTGTTAAAAGTTGTTCCCGTGACAAGACTTATTACTCATTCATTAACTCACATGACACAGAGCTGTTCCACAATCTGTTGGTGATAAACCTCAGACACATGCCAGCAACGTCCTTGACCTCACAGAATTAAAAACCAAAAGGAAAGATGCTCTCAATCCAAAGCCATTCTCCGAACTGTCACACACTGACAGTAAGGCTGTGTATTCTAAGCTGCAGCTGATTTATGTGATAAGAATGTAAAAGGTACAGCAAAGGTAAATCACAGAGCTTCAAACCATCAACAGAGTGAATACAATCAATGCATTTGATTAGATTCTGTCTCCCAGTATGATTTAATAATGCCTGTCATCATCAACATCATAGGTAAATGTTCATCCCAAGGGCCAGACTGGAACCTTGGCCTTTGAGCCATATGTTTGACACCCCTGGTCTTATGGTCATATGTTTGACTTACAGTGACTTCCCTCTAATATCTACATGTTAAAAACTGATACGAGAACCAACATCTAAAAAAAACCATCTAAAATATATATATATATATATATATATATATATATATATAAACTTTTTTCATCTTGAGAAAAAGAACAAACTAGAAAAAAAAAAAAAAGTTTCAGCTCAATGTAAATACTTGCAGGTTCAGGCCTAGAGACTATATCAAGAAAGAAAAACTAGTTTTCATAAACAAACCCTCTCACAAGAATAGTCCAGATGTTCAGACCAATGTACAACATGAAAGGAATCCAACAAACAAGGTCAGAACGGTCAGTTTAGTCTGAACTGTGGATCAACAACCGGCAACTTACCAAAGATAATAACATCCCATAATAACTTTATAGCTTCCTACCGTCAGAATCAAACTGCATGTGTCATATAATCTTCACATACATACTTTTACTTAAGTGAAGTAACTTATCCATGTAGTGTAGTATCACATCATGTATTTAAACTTATTAATATTTCTACCAACACTGACCTTATTTAGATACTGGCAGGAGACAAATGACAGTATTTATTGACATTTCAGTCTAGTCAAAGTGTTTCTGTTACCTAAACCACCCGATTAAGTGGAGTTTTACGTATTTCGTTGTTCTGTTATTGCAGTTTTGCAGAAACATCCTGTCTGTCCTCTCTCCTCCCCTTGTCCTTTATTCACGCCCCAGCAAATACATGTTACTGACTGGACTTCTTCCCTGGAGTCTCTGTGCTTTTGTCCTCACAAGTTTTCCCTTGATCATCTCTGGACCTGCTGCTGTGGTCCTACTTCTATCCCTCCTCCATCATCATTATTCATTATTCATTTAGTTGTGATAGTGTTTATTATTTAGTTACTGGGACGGTAGAGGCCTCTATTGTTGGTACTAACAGCTGCTGTAGTACTATATCCACTGTTAGTACTTGGAGTAGTAGTATTAACAGTTATGGGTATTTGTACTTACTACACCTGTCTTTTTCTCTTTTTGTATCCTCTGCTTGAGGTTTCTGTCTGTTAAAAGGACGTTTTTCCTCTACTGTCACCAAGTGTTTGCTCCTGGAGGAATCTGTTGGTATCTGTGAAATGGTTTAAGAGTCTGGTTTAGATTAGCTCTAAATGTAAAGTGTAATGAGGTAACTTTTGTCATGATTTGGGAGTATATAAATACAATTTTTATGGTCAACCTTGTTTATATCTGATTGTAGTTCATATCACTGATGTGTGTTCATCCAGACTCATCCAGTGCTGATCTCAGTTCTGATTGAGCTTGTTAACACCAACACTGAGATTTCACACACATGCAGTGGCTGAGAAGTGCGTCCTCAGCACCCGTCAGGACATCGGCTTTACCACAGTGTGACAGCGCCCTCTGAAGGCCGCTCAGAGAGTCAACACCACTGACTCATACACTGTGTCAGAGCCCGGTGTCGTCTCTGACCCAAGGCGTCCACCTGGCCCTGACCACGGCCCTGCTCTGTTTGGCTTCACCGCCATGAAGGTGCTGGTGCCAACCAGGCCTGGAATCCACAGGATGAATAAAAATGGATTTGGCTGCAATAGACGCCTAGAAAGATGCCTTAAACCAGGGGTGTTGAACTCATTTTAGTTCAGGTTCTACATTCAACATAATATGATCTCAAATGGGCCGGATCAGTAAAATAATAACAGTGGAAAAAGTAAAATTGCATCATGAAAATTTTTACATTTACAAACTATCCTTTAACCCTCTGGTATCCTGTCCAGCGATGCCCTTACTGAGCACCAAAGTGTGCATTTTTGGCACTCTTGTGGAATAATGTCAAAAATTTTTTCATACAGTTTGTCTTTAATTCTTTTACACTTTTTTCTATTTCATCAACTTGAGCCATAAATAAAAATACCAAATACTCAGTAATTGTCACATTTTTTAACCCTTTAAATACCGTGTTTGTACTGTAAACAAACCATTTTTTTGGATGCAAAAAACACAATTTTTCTTTTTTTTTTTCAATATACTACATAAAAAGTGGATCACATATTGTTCGATTTTTTCATCCTGGCATATGTCAATGATAAACTCCAGCACTGGTTAATTTGCATTATTATTTTTGGCGCTAAGTCAAATGTTCAAAAATACTAGCATCTGTCACCAAGTGTGCGTAAAATGCACACCTATAAATCAAACTATTAAATATTATATATTTATTTATTTTTCTGTTCTAATTTTATTTTATTTTATTTTTGTAAATCAAGGTCAGCCCTAATGATACATATCAAATAATCATTCATTTTACATTTTTTTTAACCCTTTAAATGATCTCTTTTCATCATGATATCACTACATTTTTGATGCAAAAAAAACAAAATATGATTTTTTTTTCAAAATACTATATAAAAATTGGATTACATATTATTTGATTTTTGCAGCCTGCCATATGTCAATGATTTATCCAACATTAACAACGTTAATAAATTAATTTAGACCCTCCCCTCTCAAATGAAGCCCAGATAGCAGTGAAAGCATGATTTATGCCTTAATAGCTTTCGGATCAAAAACAGTGGTTATAATGGAAGAAATGGTGCGTTTTAGGCACACTTGGGAGACAGATGCTAGTCTTGTAATTTTCTTTTGTTTACAATCTACACATTTTAGTTGGTGGCCAGAATTTGAAAGATCTTGCAAAAATGAACAACTTTTGAATTCTAACCTTATTTAAATTGTGAAAAATAATATGAAGTTTTTTAACACAAAGTGCAAAGTGTGCCTAAAATGTGCACACGGATACCGGAGGGTTAATAAAATGTGAATGACTTGAACAACCATGAACAACCTGAAATTTATGTTTTTTTAAAAAGTGCAATTTTAACAATATTATGCCTCAATATCTTTTACACATTACAACTTACAGGTCACAGTGGATCTACAAATACACAAATATTTAGTAACAAGCATAATATGATTAAAATGGCACTTTTTATTAATTATGTTGTTAATTTTGTGATTTATTTGTTCATTTTTGTTCATTTTTACTCAGCAGCATTTATCGACAGGCTTAGTATTGTTATAACATTGTCAAGACATTTCAGGTTCATATTTATTCAGGTTATTTACATTTAATTGTGAAAAGATAGTTTGTAGATGTAAACTTTTTCAGATAATTTAACTTTTTTACACTAAAATAAAGAGAAAACTTTGGAGTTGTCATTATTTATAGGTCATTATGTTATTCTTTTACTTGTCTGATCCATTTGAGATCATGTTGTTCTGTATGTGGCTCCTGAACTTAATAATATCTTCAGTGTAATTTTCATCCCATGGGTTGGATTGGAACCTCTCTGTTGTGTTTCAGAAATCACACCGACCTGCAGATCTGTGAACACACGCCTCCATGACGTGTGACCTGAAAATTAACCTCTTGACAACATCAGCGCCTCAGTATCCGCCTCCATTTCTACCGTCAAACCACCACAGATGATAATTTCAAACAGTAAATATCTAATCTTCGTCCCTACGCGATGCCTCTGGATATTATGTCAGAATAAAGTCCACGTTATTGGAGGACGGAGGCTGTTTCCTGGCACGGCGTCCTCTCCTCCCTCCGTCTCCAGAGGCCTTGGACAACAGACGGGTCACAGCGAAGCCACGTTGTAAATCCGGTGTGCAGATGGACATCAGTAGTGGTTCCAAATCCTGAAGCCTTGGCAAAGGGCGACGGCAGTGAGAGAGAGAGAGGAGAGAGGAGAGAGGAGAGAGAAAGAGCAGGGCGAGAGACAGCACTACAGCTCCAGGTCGATTTTACTACAAATCACATGCCAGTCAGTTGGAACACTTTTGTTTATCGCTAAATTTAGAGCTGTGAGAAATGTCACGGAATAAAAAAGCACCTAAAAGAAGCTATTTTTAAGGTGTCTCTCCAGGCGTTTTACTTTTATTAATAGATTAGGAATGAAGGGATAGAAGGGGAATGATATTTAATCAGCGAAAAGGTCTTTTTTTTAACAGAATTCAGACCCTGCACGAAAAGTCAGACTCAGTTAAAAGTTCGCAAGTATCGGCACCGATGTGCATTTAAAATGGTTCTCACAAGTAGGGGTCAGTCTGGTAACAGAACACACCAAATAACCACCAAATAATCAACGCTATGTATCCACAGACTGTATCAGTCACTGAGTAAAGTATAAAGCTCATTATTTACACATATCTGTATTATGGTATCATCAAGTTTTCCTCTTTAAACTAAAACTCATAGATGTTTATTTTAACGACAGTGAAAATAACACTTCACATGCTGCATCAGCTGATAGTTTACATTATAGCTCTGTTAGCTTAGCTCTGTTTTAGACATAAAACAGCCACAGTAAAACCACTCATCACCTCTGTTTTCTGTACAGTTTTTGTCAGTATCTGCACTAAAGATCTGTTTGGAACGAAACAAAAAAGGTCAGAACTGTCACAATTTCATCTGAACCGTGGATCAACAAATGGCAACTTAGCAAAGATAAGAACATCCCATAATAACTGTATACCTTCATAAGCCTCAGAATCAAACTCACCTGTGTATAACAAACACTTCAAACTCCATTCTTTTCATTTTCAGCTGTGTCTAGTGGAGAAAACAACGACCTCTATTTTTATCACTTCTTTACTTTGACTCTGACAGTCGTTTCTTTCTGGTTCTCATCTACAACTTGGTCTTGGTCAGCACAGTGACTTACTACTCCCTCTAGTGGTCACATAAATCCCTCAGACCGCCAATGGAAATAAATTCAGTTCATATCTCTACAATCCGATACATATTTTGCAGAACTTCACAGATCTTTATTCTAAACACTTTGACAATAATTTTAGGTCATTTTTTAATGTTTAAAATTAGAAATACCACATATAGACCCTTGAACAAGGTCTCCTATAAAAACTAAAGTGTAAAGAGTAAAAAGTACAGAATCAGCCTCTGAGATGTTGAGAAGAAAGATGAAACAAACTCAACCAACTCATAGAATAAATGCTTCTGTATATGATGATCCATTCGGTGACTGAAAAGTGAGCCACAAGACCAAATAAGATCCAGAATGAGGGCTAGAAAAGTGAAATTCTACATAGTAGAAATGTACACCAGTCTGATCTGCTTTACATTTCCAGGCTGATAATTCTTCAATAAAAGGGACCTCAGATAATAAAGAATTTAGGATGATTCTGAATTTATCCAATGTATAAACAAGAAAATACAAAATAAAGAAGGGAAACTAATAAAAAAAAAAAAAACATATGAAACATGGGGACTTATTCTACCAATAGTTACACAACAGCTTGAAGTAAAAAAAATAAAAAATAAAAAAAATAAAATATATATATATATATATATATATATATATATATATATAATGGAATATAGTGGAACAAAAAGTCTAGTTCTTTCATCCTTTAGTTGCACCATCCATTTGATTATAAAACTGAGATTGATGATGTTGGTGCATCTGAGTCTGCTCATTATTTTCCTAATAAAGTGAAATTAATTCAGCTTTTCAAATTAAAGCAATAAAACAATTATGATTCCAATTTTTACCCAGAGTTGATGTGGAGCTGCAGAAAGAACAGTTTATCATGGAATTTGACAAGGACGCTGCTGACTTTGAAAACTTCAGCCATATTTTTGGCCTTTTGGAAAAGACAAGATACCTAAATGAACAAATAATGAAGAAAAAATGACAAGTCAATATTAGCTGAAGCTTTAGTGAAGGTCGAACGAATTAAGACAGATGTCACTGAAAACCCAAAGATTTTTATGTCACAGACAAATATGACAAACAAAAGCCCCAGTTTGTAACTTTGTAAGACTCTTCAAACCACTGAAATCTGCCTAAAAAAATCAACTATGTATTTAACGATAAATCCGATTTTTATGACCCTTCTCTTCCCTCTCAGCCTCATTCACTTGTTTCTCGTCTCTTGTGTCGTTTTGCCGCCTTTTGCCAACAAAGTGAGTCTCTGAAGCCGCTGCTCACATCACCTAATTCCCTGTCCGACCTTGCATTACCCACAAGGCCGTGGGTCATCAACCGCGTGCTCACCTAATCCCACAAATTGTGTCCAGAGCTCCTGTTCTGTCGAGTCCAGCACTTTTGTTTCCATTTATAGAGCGGCTCTTTTCAGGATTCTGGTCATTATTTTCACTAATAGTCTGAAAGAGGAAAGGTGAGCTCCGGCTCGGCTGAATTCTTAATGACAGCACCTTTTCATGGTGGCAATGGGTATTAAACCACAATCATATTATGCTGTCGAAGAGGATGGAGTGGTGCTCACACCTGTATTTCTTCTTGCCTTTGTGCTGGACGTGGGTGGGAACGTCCTGCTGAAGAAGCTGACCACCCAATTTGGTACCTACAGTTGAGGAATAGGTCCATCTCCACATTAAATACGTTTTTTTCTTTAAAATTCCCTTTTTTAAAGTCAGGAGGGACTGATTTAATTCATGTTTCTAAGTAGTTGCCAGGGGGAGGGACAGGAAGTAGCCTTGCACATCCTGTCAGCCTTGCATGACAGGAATTGAAATTAAAAACAGGAACGATGCATTTATGGTCAATGAAGAGACTAGCAAAAACAGCAAGTTGGTAGGACCAGTATTTTGAAGATAGTCGTAATTTTGGAATACAATGGCCTTACAATCCCGTTGCTATGCCCACAATGGTTGGCAGGAAAAACAGTGCCATGCTGCATGATGGGAAATGAAGTTAAAACCAGGATCAACACATTTACTAACTTCACTCCCTAGATATTGGTATTCATTTATTGTCGTTTCAATTTTAAAGAATGATTTACCAAACAATTTTTATGTCACTACTTAAAATATAGACTCACGTCTTTTCCCAAAACTGCTCTCCCCAGCATAAAAACTACCCCATCTAGAACCTGAGGTTCCCCACGGGTAAACGTGCTAGTATTCAATAATACAGCATTCAGATCATTACTTAGGTGAAAGTATGCAAGTATTATCAGCAAAATGTAGGTGTCAAAGTGCTCATTGAGCAGGAAAATGGATGCTGTCAGTGTTTGATTCCAGCTGTACTTGTTAGAGGTTGAGATCATGTGAACTTCATCAACTTCTGGTAGTTACATCTACATCGATGCATCATACTCTGGAAGATCATATGTTTGTAGTGTCACTGTCTTGTAAGAACCACAAATCTAAAACTAAACTGAAACAATGCTAAAATAAACCACAGCTCTTCAAAGTAAAAAAACAAAATTAGTAGTTCTGCATTTGTAAAACTAAACAAAAAAAATGAAAAACCAAACTGAAAAACAAGATGGAAAAAAAAAAAAAAGACAGACAGACAAAGAAACAGACAATAACACAATATTTATTTTTGGACTTAAAAAAGAAAAAGAAACTAAATAGGTTCATTTATTCTTTTTTGTAAAGCCGAATACTGTCTGGAGTCGTTTCCCAGAGTTCAGACCTTTGGGTGTTTTAAGGTATTTGTCTCCCTCTTATGGAGAAACTGTATAATTACTTCACCTTTAGTCAAGTTGCATTGATGGAACATTACTCTTTATTTCAGTCTATTCTTTCTTACTATATTCTCATATCAAAAACAAAAAAAAAGCAGCTTTATTCTGATTATATTTTAAAAACATATTATATTAGAGATCCAGTCTGGTCCATCAGTGCAAAAATTACACTGAAGACATTGACAGTCCTTCTAGTTCAGGTACATATATACACATATAGACCAATTTGATTATTAGTACAATAATGACATAACATATTAATAATGAAATTCCAAATGTTCCTCTTGGTTTGTGAAAAAAGTAAAATTACCCCATGAAAATATTTACATGTACACATTGTTTTACAATAAAATATGAGTAACCTGAACATATATGAACAACCTGAAATGTCTTAAGAAAAGTTAGTGCAATTTGAATAATATGCTTGTTACTAAATGGTGTTGAGTAAAAATTACAAAATAATCAATAAATTGAAGAAAATTTAACAAATTTATCACAAAATAATCAGCAAAAAGTGCAATTTTAGCAATATTATGCCTGTTACTAAATGTTCTGTGCATTTGTAGATCCAATGAGACATAATATGTTGAAATTGCACTTAAAATAAGTACAAATTTCAGGTTGCACATGGTTGTTCACGTTATTCACACAGTTTAACTTTTTTCACATTAAAACAAAGGGAAAAATTAGAATTATTGTTATTGCTTTACTTGAGATCACACTGGGCTGTTTGTGGCCCCTGAAGTCAAATTTGTTGTTGTTAATGTTGTGCGTCTGTGGTTCGCTTCCTAAAACCCTCCCTGACCTGATGCCGGTTTGGGTCCAGAGTCCATCGTCTCTGAGCGCGTGCGTGAGCCGGCTGCAGATGGCTCATTGCCGCGGTGTCGGCGGCAGATGGTGGAACGCCAGGCTGATGGATCCTCTGTCGAACGCTGCAGACGAGGAACCTGCTGCCGCCCTCGGTCTGAGGAAACGCCTCTGCAGATCCCCAACGGCACATTGAGCTCCAACACCACATTTATTACAACACATCCACACTTCCACAGCCTTTACCAATGATGCTTGGTATTATTTGTGATGTGTAAAATGACTGCGCTCAATAATTACCATAATACTTAGAAGAAAATAAAACGTCAACATTTTCTTCTCAAATATTAAACTGAACAGTGAAGTGTTTCTAATCCTCCTTTTAGAGATTCATAAACTCATAAAACCCTCTTGGATTCATGTTGCGTTCCAGGCCGGTTTTTGAGCGCGTACGTCACGACTTCAAACCACGCCTCATGCCTTTTTAATGCTCCAGGCAAATCACGCCAAACTGCCTGAGCGCAAGGAATTGTTGTAGTTAGATGTAAACAAACAGCATGGTGGACTGTACGTTATGCTCATTTACAATCAGTTCTATCGCCAAAGTGCTCGTTTCTTGCTTATTTGAGGAAAACAGGAGAAAAAACAGTGCATAAGGCAAGAGAAACTGTTATACCTTTTATGTTACGTTATTTGTATATTAGGATACGTATTTGGTATTAATTTATTCTTGTTCTCAATTGACTGGAAACTAGCTCACACTAGAGTAGCTGCTGATTATGAATAACATTTGTGGATAAGTAATGTCAGAGCAATACCTTTTTTTAATAAACAATTTGCATGAACACCACATCCATGGGGGCCGCCATTGTTGTTTCATGGGCTACGTGATGTCAGAGCTCGGAACTGGGAGTACATCGATCTAGTAGGAGTTCATGGGTTCGAAGTCACTGGTTTGACTGGCATTCCAGTGCA
The DNA here is from genome assembly GCF_902148855.1 of Sphaeramia orbicularis. Taxonomy (NCBI): domain Eukaryota; kingdom Metazoa; phylum Chordata; class Actinopteri; order Kurtiformes; family Apogonidae; genus Sphaeramia; species Sphaeramia orbicularis. The sequence continues at coordinate 26,516,360 of NC_043964.1, read as the reverse complement.
TTTTCACTGGTAGAAGGCTGGAAAAACACAGGTTATGAGCTGCCTGGAATGCAGCATCACTGTAAAATATATCGTCACGAAACATGAAAAGTTTGTTTCTCATACAACAGTGACGTTGCAAACATGATGATTTGAAAGAGTACGATGTATCACTGTAGACGAAACTATGTGACGAATGAATCAAAAACAGATCTAAAAATAAAACAGACAGAAACTCCTATTTTCTAAAGTAAAGAAACTCATATTTAATCCATCACTGCTTTTTACAGACAACCCCTGAATGCAACATCAACGCACCAGTTCATCTTGCATTAAAACACAGGAAATACAGAAAACAACAAACACATGAATCAGAGTCAAGTTTATTAAACACAAAACATACAATAAACAGAGAAAGTAACTCATCGTAAACATGTTTTTAATGTGAGAGCATCTAAACCCCAAAGGCACCAAACTGTAATTAAAGAGGATATTTATCGTGAACATGTTACACAACGTACGGCAGAAGATCAGCAGTGAAAAACACTTGGATGTGACAAAAAGCCGACATTAGACTCACCCTAAACCTGTCACATGCTCGTCACAGCTGATGCGACGTCCTCTTCATCCTGTAATGAACCGATGAAACGGTTTTAAAAGCTGGTTCAGATTCAGTCCGACCCTCATCTACAACCATCACCATCTCATCAATTATCTTTTATTTTATTTGCTGCTAAAAACGCCACGTGGGAATCCCGTACCTGCAGAATTGATGGCGGCTACAAATATTGGAGGTGTGTTTTTCTTTGACACCAACAGACTCGGCCGTTTCGTCTCCGTTCCCTCAGCTAGATGTGCCGTGACTTGATATATCGGGTGTTTTAGCCCCCGCTTTGGCTCAAATCCAAGGCCCATTTGTACAGATGGGGTTTTACGTGGGCCATTTTAGCAAAGCACCCTCCCCATAAAGCCAAAGTGTCTCATCGCTTCATAATTGTGTGATTATGGTCAATTGCTGTGGTTGAGGTGACAGATTCTCCTGGAGCCCAGCAGATGCTTTTATCATATTTTAGATCCTCATTTGACCTTAATCAAGCGTTACATGTATGAATAAAACCAGGAGGTGATATTTCACTCCTGAGGTGTCGGATTAGACGGAGGAGATGAGAAAAGTGGATGTGTTCTCTGAGATGAACCAACACTGAGGCCTCCAGGAGACCAGGACCAGAGACACACACTGCCCCCGTGTGGATGGTCTGTGTTATTACACTTACACCATACGCACTGCGTCTCTACACTCTACAAGTTTAAATGGAAAAACGTTAATTGTAAAATCCTGTTGATCATTCTGCACCTCTTTAACTTTATTGTACAACCTCTTAACTTTGATTATTTTATGATTAACTCTTGTTCTGTGAGAAAACAAAATCCATTTTCAATGACCAATTCGATGAAAACAGTTGTCATAGTTTTCTGAATCAAAATAATGTTTGTCATTGTGTGTGCGATGAAATTAGGAGTGTTACTCCAGTCAATGCAACAATATGAATAATTAAAAACAAAAAACAATATGTAACAAAATAACAAGCGAACAAGAAATTACTAAAACTAAAATAGAAAATAAGAAAATAGAATATACAATTTTAGTAAAAGTAAAATAAGAACAGAACTAAATGGAGAATGCTTTTGAAATTTATGTTTTTGAATAACTATTGAATAAATATTGCATTATTATTGCAAGAACAGAGGATTTTGAATGAATTTATTGCACATAATTCACCTTATACAGGGTTAGTACACATTATTGGAGGTGATTGCACAAGGATATATTGAGGGAAGTGATTGTACAGGACAGAGTTTTATATGTAATGTGGAAACAGTTAATACACAGTTATTTTTTCAGGCTATTTCTAAAGTTTTACTGGTGTTTACCAATGGCTCCAACAGTGGAATAATGAGGCCACACTAGTAAAATGTAGCAGAGGAGCCCACACAGCCCTGTGCCCACACACATCCACCAGCTCCACACATAGAATCCCTCCAGTGTGTCCTGGGTCGGTCTGTTCCACGCACGGATCCCCCAGTTTAAATAGAACCGCATGTGGATCACTCATATTAACGTGGTCCACGCACACACGACTGATGCCTGTCACTGACTGACACTGGTATCACTGCTGTGGGCCCAGATACCCAGAATGAATAAATAAATAAATAAATAAATAATTTAGTCCTCTTACTTGCTAAATTTTTCATTCACAAATGTAAGTTCTGGAACACAAAACCAAATATTATTTATTTTTTGAAAGATGTTGAACTTTTTTTTAAAGGTGTTAAATAAATCTGAAAACAAAAAGGCAGATATAAAAAAGGTGTAAAAACAATCAGTATTTGCTCTGATTTGGACATTGTATTATAGTGTATTCCCCCTGGCAAACTTTTGTTATTTTCTTGTTGAATACATTGTTTGTATACTCTACTTAATTCAATAAAGATTTAATTAAGAAAAAATAAACTCCTGTGGGTTCATCACGTGATACCATCACAGATTTGAGGTCAGAGCAGTGCCTTGCATTGTGGGCTGCTCACGAAAACGACATGCTGACTTCTGTTGTCTTTTGTAGTTTTACCCAAAAATCGAAATCAAAATCGAAAATCGAGTATTTAGAGGAAAAAAATCGGGATTTTTTTTTTTGCCAAAATCGTGCAGCCCTAAGTGGAGGATACCTGGTGTTTTTTAGGTTGATTCTGAACGTCTTATACACATTTTTACTCGATTATTTAGTGCTTCCTGGTTGATTTCAGTTCTTTCTATGGCTCCAACACTGGAATAAAACAGCTTATAAGAAGCCATATTGGGAAATGGATGAAGATGTTCCTCTACAGTGTTTGGAATATTTGCTGAGATGTTAATAGTTGCTACCTCATTTGTTTCAGGTTGTTTCTGTGACTTTTTCTGTCTGTGATGTTGGAGTGGAGGAAGGTATGTGCTCTGAAGTGGTCATTATGAACAGGTTTTCTGTGTTTTAGATGATCATTAAGACACTGATCAGTGCTTCCTGAGGTGTTTTAGTTGATTTTTAGGTTTTTTAAGGTGCTCACTGATGGTAGAGTATACAGGTATGACATTCTGGACCTATTTTAAATCTGTCAGTCTGAAGTGTTTTAGATCATTACTATGGTTTTGGGTGGATTCTAAGGGTTTTTTACCTTACCGGCTGACAGGCCTTAAGCTATTGTTGTCATGTGGCGTCCAGCGGCGTTGTTGTCTGTCATCGTCGTCTGTTGCTGTCGTCTGTGGTCCGTTACAAAACTTTCAATCATCTTCCTCTCCGAAACTACAATTCCAATTGACTTCAAACTTGGTATACAGCTTCTTTATGATGATGTCAACAAAAGTTATTGAAATTATTTGGATCCGGATCTGATTCTGGATTTGGTGCAACTTTGAAAAATTTCCCCATTATAAGAGATAGGAAGTGGATGGATGCAATAACTCAGTAAATATAAATGATATCCAGTGTAAATTTCTACAGTCCAGCCCTGATGGGGAGATGAGCAAAACATAATGTCCACATGCTGATCAGGATCTTCTTCTGGATCCGGGAACTTACGGAAAATTTAACATGGGCTCTTATGGGGAAAAAATTTCAATCGCCTTCTCTGCAACTCCTGTTCTGATTGACTTCAAACTTGGTATACAGCTTCTGTATGATGATGTCAACACAAGGTATTGAAATTATTTCGATCCTGATCTGATTCTGGATTTGGTGCGACTTTGACAAGTTTCCCCATTATAAGAGATAGGAAGTGGATTGCTCCAATAAATCAGTATCAATGATATCAAGTTGGAATTTGAATTTTTTACAGATCTGATTGGAATATGACCAAAACATGGGCTATTTCTGTAATATAATAAATACACAGAACTGGGTGATAATAAACGGCATCTGGATACATTTCCCAAAGCTTTTCATTTGGCCGGTAAGCTACTTGGCCATTGGTCCTATTTTTCAGGCAGTCATTGAGTATCGTTGGAAGTGTATACCATGTGCTGGGAGTCTTCATCTTTTCCATATATTTCCATATGTACTTATAGAGTTACTTGTGTCTTAATTAGTGATTCTGTTTGTGTTATTAAAGCTTTCTCAGTTGTTCACCTGCAGCCTCTGTTCATGGTTTGGTGAGACTTTACCCCAGTCATCAGTTATAAAGTCTTTACAGATAATAGGAGTAATAAGTCTGTACTCTGTGGTAGTAAAACTGTCCTATGTACTTACACCTGTCCTCTGGGAAACCTGAGAATAACATTAAAACAACTCCCTTCTTTTCTAGAAACACTAGAAAAACACAACAAAGGGTGAACAGTTCCTCCCTCAGGCACAACAACACAACACCTATCAGTCACACTGAGATGTAAAGTACGTGTTATCACCAGGTTCAGAACAGTGAACTGAGGAACAGATGTTTAAATACACATTCAGACACAAAGTTTTACAGAGTTACTAAAGAAAGTCCTGCCTGTTTCAGGTTGAGTCGAGTGTTTTTTTGTTCACTGGCCGATGGACCATGTGGAGGTGTTGTATCTGGCATCGTCTTCATCGTTGTTTTCGTCTTTGTTGTCTTCATCATCTATGTCGTCATCTTCCTTAGCAATTTCCTCAAACATCTGCTACAAAACTACTGGTCAGATTCATTTCAAATGTAATATGTAGTTTCCTTCAGACAATTTTACAAAGTTTGTTTACAGTTTTGACCAATGCAGATATTTGAAGAATTTTTGAAATATTAAAAATTTGCCTTTTGTTATAATACTAAATTTGGTCAACTTAGTACAGCGCCAACATTGGTTAGAGTATAGTTTGATGTGAAATTTAGTCGTAGTATAGGATGTGATAACAAAATATGTCATTGTATAGTAGGATGAAATTTTGGTCTTAGTATAGTTTGGCATCAAATTTGGTAATAGAATAGTGTGACTTTAAATTGCATCATAGTACAGTGTGGCATGAAATGTGGTCATAGTATAGTATGACTTTTAAAAATGGTCATAGTATAATATGATGTCATACAGTGACACAGTGGTGCAAAGCATAGTACTTTTGCCTCACAGGAAGAAGGTCCTGGGTTTGATTCCAGATGGGGGGGGCATTTCTATGTGGAGTTTGCATATACCATTTTTGCATGGGTTCTCTCCAGGTACTCCAGCTTCCTCCCACCATCCAAACACATGCACTAATAGGTTAATCGGTGAAGCCAAAATACCATAGGTGTGAATGTGAGAGTGATTGGTTCTTTGTCTCTATATGTCAGCCCTGTGTCGGACTGGCAACACATCCAGGATGTAGCCCACGTTCACCTGAAACATAGCTGGGACAGGCTCCAGCACCGCCACGACCCTGTCGAGGATAAAGCAGTTCAGAAGATGAATGAATGAATGAATGAATGAATAGTGTGTTGTGAAATTTGATCATAGTCTGCTTACCTTCTAGGGTTAGTGAGGTTCATCAGTGTAAAGTCTTTTCAGATAGTGGGTAAAACACTGACCAGAGATCCCTGAGGTGTTCCAGGTTGTTTGTGAAGCCTTTATAACGCAGTCACCATCAGCTCCTGTTCATGGAGTAATAAGTCTGTACTCTGTGGTAGTAAAACTGTCCTGTGTAGTAACACCTGTCCTCTGGGAAACCGATAACATTAAAACAACTCCCCTCTTTTCTACAAACACCAGATTAACACAACAAAGGGTGAACGGCGCCTCCCTCAGGCACAACAACACAACACCTATCAGTCAGAGAGAGAGATTTTCATTAGTGCTTCAGAATAAATTCAATGTTATTTTTATTACTAATAGTTTCTGATGGTGGAGTAGTCAGACTACCCTGTGTGTTCTGAAAATCAACATTTTGGTCAAGTTTTTGTAATGATCATTAAGACACTGATCGGTGCTTTCTGGGGTGTTTTAGTTTTTTTTTTTTTTTTCCAGATCCTTACCAGTGCTAGAGTATACAAACATGATATTTTAGACTATTTATATATGTCCTTCTGAGGTGTTTTAGATCAATATTATGGTTTTAATAACACATTCTTGCATTTATGTGCGTAGGAGTTAAATTCTACTATGGCCTTTTGCTTCTAAAACGTTTTAACCTTTAGTATTAATTTGGTCCCTGTTGCATTTCAGGTTGTTTCAGGGCAAACATTTGCAACAAGATTGTTTTCAGACACTTCAAGGAGAAACTGAAACCATGTAAACCTGTCCATCTGGGGTCGATGGCGCCAACGGTGACTCATCCTGTTAAACTGCCAGTGGCGGCTTTTACAACCCAGGGTTATATAGTGTTTGTTTTAGTATTTATTCAATACTAGAAATACAGATGTTGTAAATAACTCACTACCACTATCCTCATTCATATTTTAAGATGCTACACATTAGATCCAGCCTGAAAAGCCGGCAGTTAGAACACCAGTCGACCGTTGTTGCTATGGAAATGCTATACCATCTCTTCTGGTTGTGTTGATGTGAACTGGCAGCTTTTCAGAACGCTGCAGAAGCAAGTTTTCAGTTCATCTTGTTGTGAATCTTAAGGCTTTTGACGTGGCTGCCAACAGCCTCCAGTGGTGGAGCGTTCAGGCTGTACTGTCGACAGTAGAACTGTGATATGAACACGTCTGGTGCACGTCTGGTTCTCGTTTTTCTTCACTTATCAGAACACAGTGTGAACATTCGCAGCTTTGTGTCGTAGCTTTGGTTTTGTTTACTTCTCCTAAATGATGGAAGAGAGGGCTCTGATTAAGAGGGACGTCTGATCCAATCAGGTTGCAGCGAAGGCCTCGGGCTGATAAACAGCAGCATGTAAAGGATGAAGCACATTCACCTCCACACAGACGCCGACTACAGAGCAGCACCGCAAATAACAACAGTGTTTTCTGGATTTTCTTTTTTGGCTTTGACAAAAAATCCCATCTCCCATTGTTTGCAGAGGCTCAAAGGATTAAACAAAGTCAACAGTGATGGAGAGGCACAGATCTTTTGAAGTATTTACATTTGTGTGTTTTTGCTTCTCCTTCTTGCCCCTGAAGGCGTACGTCTATATTTTTCTTCAGCCTGAGTTTGTCTTTGCTCCGGTTGGGTAAATGGCGGCCTCGGCGACAGACAGGTGCTCTCCATCTTGTAAAACCCGGGGGTTGGGGGGTGGGGGGGTACGGCACAAGACAAATAGGTGTGAGAGCGTGGCCCCGCCCCCTTCCACCTGCCTCATCTCATCCGGCGTCGCAGCAATGCCACGTTGTGGGAATTCCACCCTTACCGTTAAGTCCCAGAGCGAACGGCAACTCATCACTCAACACAAAACAGCACCGACACACACAAGCTGAAGTAGACAAGTTTATTAATGATAATAATGAGGATGATGAGGATGATGATAATATTAATAATTAGTCATAATTATAATAACGTTAATGTCATAATAAATATAACTCTTCATCTGAAGCACGTAAAGAGAAGCATACAGAAAGAGAAAAAACAAAAACACAAAGTTCAGAGTACAGAGCCAGAGGAGGGGGCAGGGACTTCTAGAGACATTTTTTAACCTTTCAATATATCCATTTAATTTTTTAACATTTTTAAACTTTATTTAACTGGAACATTTACAAAAAGAGAAAGAGATAGATTTTAAAAAATCCTTATAAATAAATTTTGTCATCATTAGAACAAAATACAAGATTTTGGGGAGTCAGAGGATGTTTTTTTTTTTTTTTCTTTTCTTTTCTTTTTCCCCCTGAAAGGTCTGCTGGGGAGGGGGTGGTGGTGGTGGTGGTGACGGGGGAGGAAGAGGGGTTGAGGTTATTATGTACAGAACATCAGGAATACAAAAGGGGTCCAGTCGACTCACATACTGGGGTTGGGATGGCGGTGGGGGTGGGGCGTCAGATGGGGCAGGTGTGTCAGGGTCAGGGGGGAGGCGGGGGACTCTCAGAGGATGTAGGTTTTTTTCTTTTTTTTGGGGGGGGGGGGGGGGGGCATCCTGCTAGTGTCACAGCTCAAGCAGTTGTGCTCAGGAAGATCAGGACCAGTTCATTATACTGAAGGCATCTGAAGGGAGGAAGGGAGGGTCGCGTAAACCCCGCCCCCCCCGGTCCATCCCGCTGCTGAGGCACAGGGGGGAGTTTTCATTGGACGAACCAGAACTCCTCTGGACGCAGACAGAAAGTCATTTACAAAAGAAATGAACAACCACAGTTTTTTCCAGAAAGTTAAAAACATCGTAAACAGAAAACGTAAAGTATAATCTGTCCCTGACCCCTGATACTAGCGCTGCTACTAACATGGAAGACCAGCAAGATGGAGTTGAAAGAGCTCGATATTTCAATATTTTACACTAACTATTGATAAAAACACACATTTTATAGCAAGGAAACAAACCCACAAAGTGAAAACATCTCAAATATGTGGTTTTCAGCTCATTTTCACGTTAAATCATCTTATAAACATCACTCGTAGTTTTCGATTTTTTTCTGCCAAAAACAAAATTTCAATTAATGCATTCGTTTGTACCGTGAAACCTACTGGGTAAACACTGATGAGCTGCTGTCTTGTAATTTTTCTTAATATTCTTACTCTTGATAGCACTATACATTATATATATATATATGTATATATTACAAGAAAATATGACATTTTTCAAATATGTTTTTTTTTTTTTTTTTTTTACCAGAAAAGTGTTTGATATTTGCCAGAGGAAGTGCTGCTGAATGTTAGTCTGGAACCTCACTTCAAATGGCACATAACAATACATGACATTACATAGTTCCTTACAAATCTAAGTAAATCTATAAAGAGTCGTGTCAAAAACGCATCATATCACACACGTTTTATGTCTCCAGCTCCTTCCATGTGGATCCAACAGTCATCATGTGCAAATAGAAATAATAGCAGTAGCACGTCTTTGTGAAGTTTGAACCGGATAATCATGTTTGCAGTTTGTAGCTTAATCAGATGTAACATTTAGAGGCATTGTGTCAGATTGTGTCTGATGTTTACAGGCTTTATAAGCATCAGAAAGAAAAGAAACAGGTTTAGTTACTCAGTCCCACAACAGTGAAGTTTACATGCACAAAATATTCGACTTTTTGTTGTTGATTTTAGTGACTGATCAAAATGAAGACTCCACTAATATTCCTGTTTACATGCAGCCGTTCAGACCCAGATGGTGGTATCCTGTCTTTTCGGCTTTTTGATATTTTCTCATATCCAAAAACCTTTTTCATAATGTTTAATAGAATCAGAAACATTAACTTTTGGTTAGATTCATCCAGAGGGGTTTCCTCTCCAGCTGACTGTAAACAGGCTTCATGTTGGTAAAAAAAAAAAAGCAGACACACATCCAAAGAATCCTCCCCAAAAAAAAAAAAAAAAAATAGAATAATATCCTTAGTCATAAAAGGCCGAACTCATGACACCTGTCGGAATCAGAACGTCGCCATTGTCGGAATAATAGTGGAACATTAGTGTGCATGTAAACAGTCAATCACTACAGCACCAAATGTGGATGAATCCACCGCTGAAAGTAGTCAAACGTCGTCCTGTTTGTTTGATGGAATCGACAGTGGCCAACTGAGGAAACTACTGGGCCGTTTGTTTTTCCAGTGGGAGTCGATGGGCTGTGACTCAGACAGATAATGCATCGTCTTCTTCTTATGAGATTAGTTGACAGTAATAAAATCGCAGAATAACGGCAGCCTTAGTTATTCTTTTTTTTTTTTTTTTCCTTTTTCTTTTTAAAGTGTAAGTACTCCTGGCTAACAAGAATAAGTGGCGTCTTCCTAAAATGTCCCTACCACATGTGACATCAAGTCTGTTGAGTGCATAGATAATTCAGTGAACAAAATCAGACCATGTGACCAAACATCAAACTGTGGTTCTTCATTAAGTCGACCGTCAGGCTTGATTCTGCCTCCCAGGAAGTTCCTGTCAAAGTAAAACTCCGCCCTGCCTCTTGAGTCGTTTCTGACCCACCACAACTCTGGAAAAGTAGGCCAGATGAACCGTGTGACTCTCAGAAACAAACCTACAGCTACGAAAATGCAAAGCCTGCATATGATCACTGCATGGGAGAACAAATGACCGACTTTACCCCATTTAGACTTCACAACAGTAAGTTGCCATGATATAGATACTCTTTGTAATATATGAGAAGCTGTCTACAGATGAACAGAGGTCGCGTGGGTAGGAGCCCTGATTCAGTCTTTTTTTTGAACCTGAAATAAGATGAAGTTAATCAAGAAGTGTGAGGTGAGATTTACTGTACAGGATATTAACAGTACACACTGCAGTTTTGTACAGGAAGTCAGGAGCTTTACCTTCTGGGAACAATTCACACAAAACCACTACTACCTAAGCAGTGTACCCTGAACTCTCAGACAAAGTTGTGCTTCACCCAAAACCTGCTCTGCCTCTGACGATGAAAAAAGTTTCTTCTCAGGGCCAGCAGGTTACTTCCAATATGCAATAAAGCCCAGCAGGGTCAGCGTGAGATCAGCGGTTCAGAGGCCGCCGCAGGAAGCTCGTTACGTTAGCGCAGCAGCGAGCGCCTCCTCGGCTGCGATGATGAGCCAATGAAATCTGGGTCACGTCAATACACATCCGGGCTTCGCCGTCATCACCGAGTCCCGCTGTCTCCTGATCAAAGAGCACTGAGACTGTGTTCAAATCATACTTTGGTTCAAGTTAGAAAAAAAAAATCAATATTCATAAACTTTTTATCTGACACCCACAACACATTGCGCTAATTAGCGAGTCTTCCCAGCTCCAATGAAGGGCCGAATTCATGTTCTTCCTGAAGTGTGCGTTGGGTTAAAGGAGGATGTGATGCTTTGCTCTGGATGGGAGATGCTGTCTGGGATTGTGTGTGTGTGTGTGTGTGTGTGTGTGTGTGTGTGTGTGTGTGTGTGTGTGTGTGATTCTGCTTCTGTTGTTCATCTACGGTTTGTGTTTGTGTAGTAAAAGGGGAGGGGGGGGTCAGAGGGGGAGATCAGTTCACACTATCACCATCACACTTTCAATCATATAACACATGATCACATGTTACAGTAAATATCAGGGACATATTTAGTTGGAGAGGGGTCTGATATCTATGTTTGGGGGCCAGAGGCTTTCCTGCCCACCCCCTCTACTCCCTGACATCACCACAGCCCATATAATAGATATGTATATATATTTATATACAGAAAAAGAATACATACGTATTGGACACCCTAGACATTAAAGTACATTCAAAGAACTGAACCAACATTCTTGTTTAAACACGTTTACAGTGACTCTCCTGATATAAAGAATTAAGGTTTTGTTTCCACCAAATTAAAACTTTTTTTCCTCTTTAAAACTTTTCAGTGCTGCAAAAAACAAAAACACACAAATAATAAATATTCTCAGAATACATTGACAAAAATAAAAAAGAAAGAAAAATTGACATATTTCAGCCCTCGTTCTTTGTTACCGTTGGATGGGCACTACTGTATTTCTATAATGTTTTCTCTAGCGTCGTAGTCTATGCCTCAGGCTTGTGTTTTGGTTATGCACCTGCTGATGTAGTACAATGGGATTATTCGATTATAATTCAATTTGTTACATGGACGATGATGAGTTATTCTCGTCAGGTGGAAACGTGCATCCTTGGTAGTTGTACGCACCGCATCGTGTTGGTCTGCGTTGGATAGTTTTTTCCGCCGGTGCAGAGTGACACAAAGGCTTGGGCTCGGAGTCTGGCAGGTGAGTAAAGTCGGCGACTTTTTCCGGCGCCATTTTCTCTAACTAGTCCTCAGTCAATGACCTCTGCTGGGGCGTGGAGAGGGGCAGACCGGGGAGGCTCGGCGTTATACCGTCTCACCGTCCCGCCGTGGCTCACCCCCCCACTCCCCAACGCTGTAAACCAGTGACGCTGCCCATTGGGGAGGGCGGGGATGCCCAATGGTGCTGCCAGGAGGAAGTGACATCACGACAGTATCCACGGGGGACGCTGCTAACAGTAGCCGGCCAGTGACATCGCAACAAGGAAGAAAGAGCGACGTCAGCGGCCAAAAAAAGGAAGGAAGGAAGAAAGGAAGGAAGGAAGGAGGGAGGAAGAAGGCGGAGCAGTGAGACCAGGACCTGGACTCCACCCACAGGAAGTACAGCGTAGAAAGTGCTTCTGCCGATGCCGAGCTCTCCCTGCCACCTTTCTGTTTGTGTACATAAATTTTTTGTTTTGTTTTGTTTTTTTTGTCGACCTTGGCGACAGGAGCAGTGTGCCTTCGAGAAAAGAGGCGGGGGGAGGCTCCTCCCTCCTCCTTCCTGCGTACCACAGAATCAGCATCAAGGGCCAACTGTTCATCTCCCTTACCAAAAAACATAAAAACAGATTTGTACATATATACTGCTTTATACACACTTTTTACCATTGTAAATCACAAAAGTATAGAAAAATAAAATGTTTTATAATAACGGGACACTTTTCATTCTCGCTCTGTCTTTTTCTACCCGGCAAAAAGGTGGTCCCTGGTGGAAACTGGCTCACTCCGTCTGTCAAGTTTGTGGCTGGTTTGACACCGCTGCCGCGGCGCCACTTTGTTCGCCTCCCGTCTTCCCTCGCCAGCCTCAGTAGAGGGACTCCTTCTCGTCTTCTTCTTGTGTTATTTTCCTAAAGCTAGTTCTCCTCTCTTCGTTGTTTTCATCTGTGATGTCCATCAATACTGAGTACAGCTCTTCCTTTTGTATTTACTGGAAACAGGGGAGAGAAGCGGGAGAGGTGGTAAATATGCAGGATGTTATGATTCGGATACGCATGCATAATGAGGAGCTATGACATGGCAGTAGATCCGCCACTAGTGCATGATGGGATATGCCTGAACTGTGAGTCATTCAAATCCTTCAGTGAAAGAACCACAAGGTGAAAAGTATAACTATAGGTAAATGTTGTGAATTCAGAGCATTTTGTATGAAAAGCAAACGAGATAAACCCTGTCAGTGATTTATTATAAATGTTTTTTTTAATAACTTGACTATTAACTATATACTATTAACTATTGAGTCACATTCTAGAGATGAACATATGCTTGTAGCAGTGCTGACCTGTGAGAAACACATATTTCTAAAATGATTCATAAAAATCAGAAAAACAGGTCTGTTTCTGTTATCTGCATTAGCTTAAAGACCATCCACACCAAGAATGAAAAGGTCTAAAAATCTGACGTCGTTGCAAAATTCCACCTTTAAGGACAAATTAATGAACTGATGGAAACCTGACAAAGTACGTCCACAATTTACAGGGACCCAGTTTGTCACATCATTATTTGAGCATCATTTGTTTGTGTTTTTCTTATAAAAGCAGATCCTAACATGAGTCTCTTAGTGTGGATGGACCTTCATCCTCTGGTTGGAGACATAGGTTTAACTCTAATCTGAAATGAGATCAAGTTCTCAGACTAATGCCGTGGAGTAAAAAGTACAAGCTTTGCCTCAGATGTAGTTAAATACATGTATAAACCTGCAGAAAATGGACGTACTCAAGTAAAGTACCAGTACTGCACATTAGTACACATCACAGGAAGTAGAAACTAGACGTTGATTCTACAGAAATACAAGTTAAAAATGTAGGAATAAACAACACACAGCTTCTTTAAAGTTGTTCCTTCACAGCAATTTTTATCCAACTTGTAAAGAAGAAGAAAACACAGTGAAGTCACAGCAGGAAACTGGAACCTGTTAAAACTCAACTCTGCGAACTTTGAGAGACACAACAGCTTCATTGACGTTTCATCCCGTTCTTGTAAAGTTGAATAAAACCAGCGGGAGTCGAGCCCCCCCCCCCCCCCCCCCCAAACAACCCCCCTTCCCCAGAAAAACATCACAGGAGAAGGAGTGGAGATCTGCACTTTGGCGAAGTGAAGTGAAGAGTCTGGGCGTAATGGAGGCGGATGGGAGGGGAGGGGGCCGTCCCAGGACCCTCGTCATGACAGATGCTCGCTAATTCAGACTGATCTTCAGCAGCTCCGCGGAGCCTCGTGGAAAAAAAATTAAAGAAATGAAAAGAGACGAGGCTTTAATTTCCAAACGGCTTTGTAGTGCGTAACCTCGCCTCTCCACTCCCGATCCACAGAGACCAACAGTCAAACCGGTGGCATCCTCAATCAGCCTCTACACCCGACCCCATCCAGGCTCGGCTTCACCTCCTCCTCCTCCTCCTCCTCCTCCCCCTCCTCCATCCGTCCGTCCTCAGATTTACCGAGCGCTCATCGGGGACCTGCCATACAAAAATATCCGCATGCAGTCGTTGGGCTCAGCAGGGAGCAACACAATACTGTTGGAGCTCCATATAGTCCTCGCTGACAGCAAATATATTAATCACCCACAGACACCGAGGATTCAGGAGAGGATCGGTTCAGGTGTTCTCTCCTTCTTCACGTCGCAATTAAAACCTGAGCACATGGAAGGTTACGGACTCACATTTACACAGTTGTGCAGTTGCAAACACAGGGTTTTCATTAATTGAGTGAAATGTTTCCACCTGTATCAGGAACATGTGAAAACCAGAGAACTCAAACCAACACGACTACCAGCGGTTCGGATGTTTGCAGATTTCACATATCGTTAGTCTCATAGCGTAATTCCCTGAGTCGTATTTCTGGCCTAAGTGTAATATCTGTGTGTCTTCGCTGCTTCATTTTATGCAGAGATCACAATTTAGCCTAAAATGGGACTTTTATAGCTGTTGTACTATGAGGCTAAAGAAATGAGAAACTGGTCTGAATAGGTGTTTTAGACTTTTAATCTAATGTTTTCAGATAATATTTAATGAAATCAAAGTTTTGGTGGAAGCATTTTTGTCTTATTTAAGTGCTGCAGATAAATGTAATTAGTTTGTTTGTGGGATTTCTGAGAAGTATTTAAGTTTCATAGGTTTAAGTTTCTGACATCAGATATTGGACAAAACTAATACCGAAAAAAGTCCTAAAATATTCACATATAAGTCTATTTAATGACCTTTGATGCCCGTAAACATCCTGTTGATAAGCAGAGTTTTTATTTTGCAAACCATAACGAAATTCCTCTACGTTTTTTTCTCGCTTGAAAAAAAATTGTAATAATATATTCATTACATCTCTTACAGCTCATAGTTTAGGTAAAGAAATTTTTTTTTTGTTTTATCTGCGTGGTAAGAACTCATCATCCTGTTGAACTATTTCTGATTGCAGAAACTTTTATGTTATTTAAAATGTATGATCATGTTTATTTTGCTTTATTCCAGGCCTTAAAATACTGCATTGCTGATACTTTTAACATGTTTTACTTTTATTTAAAACTTTAAATAGTAACAGTAAAACCACTGGTCTCTTCATTTATTCCAGACTTTTCTGTCAATTTAAGGATGTAAACTGACAAACAGCTGCTTTTCCAGCTGCATCTGCTCCATTTTTTAAGCTGTTAATACTAATAGGTAATGGCAGAGTGCAGACACGGGCATACTGGGAAAACTGCAAAACATTCAATAGCTCATAAAAAAATGTTGAAAAAGTACTACGTAAAAAGTACCAGTCCAGGGAAAATCAAGGATAAAACATTCAATATCAGGGTCATTTCATCAAATATTGATAAAGTAGTGGTTTATACTGATTAAAAATGAAGATGAACTTGCATTATTCTCTAGAAATAAACACCTAAATCTTTATCTGGAATTGGACAAAAAGATGTTTACATAGACACTCATACAATAAGTAACAGTATCTTTAGCAGCATTGATCTTAGTTTTTTAAGTTCTTTTACATAAATATTATCATGTAGATCTAATAAGTAAAGGACAGAAATCTGCAAACGGGCTGAAACCTTCCAAACACTGTTATCGGTAAATCCTCAACATCAGACACAAACTGAGCTCTGATCCAGTTTCCACCAGGTTCGTGTTTGTGTATTTGTGTTGTGGCGTCGGTTCCTTCGTGTCGCAGTCGTGTTGCGTTGAGCTCTCGTGGCCTGAACACAAACCATCCTCATTCGTCTAAAAAAGGACAGAAAACCACGAGAGGAAACTCAGGAAAAAAAAAAGACTTTAAAGAAAACAGATGAAACACAGGAAACATGTGAAACCAGAACCTGAAAACATCCACGTCATGTTCTTATAACTGCTTTATTCTGACACTCAAAACAATCAGATTACTTATGTCACAGTTTGACAACGAAAATAATCCATGAAGAAAGAAAAGAAAGTCATAATATTTTACTTTTACCTATGAAATGAACCCAAAAGAAAAGTACTTTACACCTTTGAGACAATATATTCTCATTATAGAAATTACATACAATTAAAGAACAAGTTCAGCTGAATTGAAAATACACAGATAACCCCACTTCATATAGGAATACATATAAAACAGTTACTCAGAGAGTTGCGATATAGTGTGTGTGTATATACATTTAAATGTATTTACAGGTTCTGTAGCTTTTTTGCTTGGTTTTCTTTTGTACAAATCTTTTCAGTGATTCAGAAATGCACCAGTCAGCTCATCACGACTCAGTGAAACATGAAAAACCAGCGATAAAGAGAGTTTTTCTCAATCATTTATACGAACTAATGTCGAGGTCTGGTTGTATATGAAGCTGGTTACAGAATACGACGAAAGCAAACGACTATCTGAGTGTTCGTCTTAGGAATTCACACAGAAATCACTCTTTTTTTCTTTTTTTTTTTAACTTGAAGCAGAACAAAAGAGCTCAGACCTCGACGTACGTTACCGACCAAAACATGACTTATTTCCATGTTTGACGCTGGAGCCCAGATGAGCTGACGCCGAAACACTTCTGTTTGTTTTCTGTAAACTGTAGACAAACCCGTGCAGACTGATAGACGACGATACTCCAGCTCATCCCTGGAATAACATGACCCAACGGGTGAAAAGGGAGAATTTAGCTCGTATTTACACCATCTACGAATTCAGCGACAAGTCTAGAAATACCAGGAAGCACAAGAAACTGTTATTCTACGTGTTAGTTATTAGTTTTTTCAACAAACTACTCGACTTTGGCTGTTTTCGATGCCTTAAATACAGGTTAAAGTTCAATTATTAGTAGCAAATGAGCGTCATCAGGTCAAATCAGTTAACCCATAAAGACCCAAACATACACAGTTGACCAAAACTATCTACTGATCTAAAATGTTTAATACCTGTTGATCCACTAATCCTATCAATACATGTAAATAATTGGTGTAAAATACAGTTTGTCATCTTTTCATGGTCATCAGATATGACCCATTTGAACATTCAGAGTCTCCACAGTGAACGTAGAAACACTTGGTTTATATATAATAAATAATAATAATAATAAAACAATAATAATAAATAAATAATATATACATATATATATATATATATATATATATATATATATATATATATATATATATATATGCGTGTGTGAGTATTAAATAAATAAAATTAACAAAAATTGGTCAAACATTTACAAAATAAAAAATAAGGAAAGAAATAAGCAAAAAGTTGACAAAAACGAAGTAAAATAGAAAAAACTAAGCAACAAAATGAGCAAAAACAGCCAACACAATCAATAAAATGAACAAAACTGAATAATAATTCATCAAAATACTAACATGAACAAAATAAACCACAAGCTGAACAAAATTGAAGAAAAAAATAAGAGGCACCAAAATGTAGAAAAATAAATAAAATAACTAACAAAATGGAAAAAAAAAATTCAAATGAATAATAAATAAAATGAATACAAATTAATAAAATGAATAAAACATTTACAAAATAAGTGACCCATATGGATGTTCAGAAGCTCTGTAGTTACCGTGGAAACACCATCATCTTCTACAACGTTGATTAACCAGTAAAACCCTTCATCCACTGTCATTTATCAAACTCCAAGTTTGACAAATGACAGTGGATGAAGACACTTGGTTTATGTTCAATTAATGATAGATTTTACTAAAAAAGTCTGTTTTTCATCAGTTTTCTCGGTTTCTGATATAATAACCCTCAACTTTAATCAGAGCTTGTATGAACATCTACATGATTGGTAAATTAAATATAGGAAAATACCTGATTTTCACCTAAAAATGCAAAATACTTAGGATAACATGATAATAAATGAAAGGTTAAATACAGAAAAAAAATCATTTGGTAACTAAAACAAAAGTATCTCTGGGTCTTTATGGGTTAAAGTAAATATGTTGTTCTTGTGTTGTGGACATTAAAACATGCATCAGTAATACAGAAATACTTTTGAATGAATTGTTTGTTAAATGAATTGGTTAAAAACGGTTGAGTCGATGTGAATAAGCTGCATAAACTCACAGATATGTCTTTAAACAATTCCTGTCCCTATTTTTCAATCTGATCACGTTCATCTGTTCATGTCATTATTACAGGGACGTGGAGTAAAGTCACATACGTTAGCGAACTGCATTCACGTCGTCGTCCTCGCTCTCCTTCCTCGCACACGTTGAAAACACACATTCTAAAGTACATATATATATATATATATATATATATATATATATATATATATATATATATATATATATATATATATATATATTTCTTTTTTTTATAGCATGTAGGCACACACATTCAGAAAACAAAACCAAAAGGAACAACAAAAGGAGTCTATTTCATTCCAGTCTAGCTTTACTTAAAGCGGACACTAACTCAATGCCCACACATGGACTCGCCGCCACTGCTGAGGTCACATGACAAACCCCTACGAGCGTTTCTCTTTGAAAACGGTAAAAATAAGACTCAAAAGCCGTTTGGACTCATAGAAAAACCCCAAATGGTGCATATATGTACTAGCATATAAAAGGAAGAACAATGTCTGTTTATCCACATAAAGATCTTCTCTGACTCATGAGATAATGGGTTAAGTTTCTTCTTTTTTTTTCTTTTTTAAATATACAACATTAATCTATATCATTTTAACATCTCGACTAAAGATAACTAGCTGTATAGGATACTTTTATAAATGTTACATCTCAAAGTTTTGAAAAAAAACAAAAAAACAGAACAGAAAACAAATAAAGTGCAACAACTTTTTTTTTTTTTGTTTTTCCGAGACCACAAACACTTTTGTGAGTACATAGAAATGAAATATTATTGGCAATAGCTTTGTTGTATTTCTGTAGCTGCACTGAAACTTTGACAGCTAACGTTGGCTACACAGAGATTCTTCTTTTCACCTCGAGTAGCAGAGTTTGTCGACTAAGGCGAGCACTGCTGCACTCTACACATGTACATAGTGTCTCCTGGGTGCTTTTATACGATATCTTATGTGTGTATACAGTGTAAAATACAGTATATGTCTACATAGATCTATAATACAGTAGCTTTAATAGGAACAACAGTACAGTCTTATTTATTCATCCTGTGTCTGGGTCTTTACTCAAACTAAAACCTTGTATTAAGCCGTGCTGCTGGTCGTGGTAGAAACAGAACTATCCTGCAGAGGAAGGTGTGTTGTTGTGTGTCTGTGAGTTTCATTAGCTTATCCTGAGGTAAAAACATTTTGTGCGATGTTTTCAAAGACAGCGCGGCGTCAGAGCGGCCGTCCATCAGGTCCGGCTTCGCTCGCTCTGTGTCAATGCTGTGTTAGTGGAAGTGTAATCTTCTGCACGTCGGCCCCGAATGCAACCACCAACGCAGCATTTACCGTTAGGATTTAGGGGAAGATGCAACAACCGCCTTTAGTTTAATGTAGGGGTGTCAAACGTACGGCTTGTGGACCTAAAGTGGCCCGCCCAAGGGTCTAATCTGGGCCGTGGGAGGAATCTGTAAAACGCAAAAATTACACTGAAGATAGTAACAATCAGTGTTAAGTTCAGGACATACAAACAAATATGATCTCGAGTGGGTAAAATACGATCATAGTAACCTATAAATAATGACAAATACACGTTTGTCTTTGAGTGTAAAAAAAGGAAAGTTATGTGACAATGTTTACATGTACAAACTATCCTTTCACAATAAAATGTGAAGAACCTGAAATGTCTGAAGAATACAACACTTAGAATACGTAATAATTACAATTTTAACAATAATCTGCCTGTTACTAAATGTTTAGTGCAGAGGTGTCCAACTCATTTTAGTTCAGGGGCCACATTAAGCCAAATGTGATCAGCAGTGGGCTGGAGCAGTGAAATAATAACAGAATAATATATAGATAATGTCAACTCCAAACTTTCCTCTATGTTTTAGAGCAAAAAAAGTAAAATTATGCAATGCAAATGTTTACATTTCCCAACTATCCTTTAAAACAATGTGAATAACATGAACAAATGGAAATTTCTTAAGAAAACTAAGTGCAATTTTAACAATATTCTGTCTCAGTTTGTCATTTACACATGTACATTACAACATACAGATCAGAGTGGATCAACAAATACACAAAACATTTAATAACAGGCAGAATATTGTTAAAATTACACTTCAGATATTTCAAAATGTTCATATTTGTTGCGGTTATTCGTGTTTTTGTGAAAGGTTAGTTTGTTTTAGTGTAAATACAGTAAAATGACATGAAAATGTTTACATTTACAAAGGGAAAAATTTGGAGTTGTGAGTATTTATAAGTTATTATGATAGTATTTGACTGATCCGACCCACTGCAGATGAAATTAGTCTGAATGTGGAACCTGAACTAAAATGATTAATATCTTCAGTGTAATTTTTGCATTTCACAAATTCATCCCAGGGGCCAGACTGGACCCTTTGGCGGGCCGGATTTAGCCCCCGGGCCGCATGTTTGACATCTGTGGTTTAGTGTATTTGTAGATCCATTGTGATCTGTAAGTTGTGATGTTAAACTGAGGCATAATATTGTTAAAATTGCACTTATTTTTCTTAAGACATTTCAGGTTGTTCATGTTTGTTCAGGTTATTCTCATTTTCATAATGTAATTTTACTTTTTTCACACTAAACAATGTCAAAGTTGTGTACAATTGTTATTTCTAGATTATTATCTTATTATTTTACTGGTCCGGCCCACTTCAGATCATGCTGGGTTGTATGTGGCCCCTGAACCAAAATGAGTTAGACGGCCCTGGTTTAATGGGTAGAATTTACGACAAACGACATTACATTAGTTACATTTAATAAGAACTAATAAAAGCACAGAATGAGAAACCCCGACAAAATCTTGGGGTTTTCTTTCAAAAACTACATGAACTTAAATTAAATACTCATCTAATGTTTATAAGGTCATTTAGGGATTAAAACCCAGAGTTTAGTCTTGGTTTTCAGGGGTTTTATTGTGGTCTGGGCTCCTGGAGGTTTATGATCTGGTTTAAAGTCATATGAGGGTCTCTGAGGTAGAATCACAATCAGTTTTCTCAACTATTATGAAATGTCAAGTTACAACAAAACTATAAAATATTCGTTTAGTTTTGTCTGGTTTCTGTTTTCTTTTAGTTGTCATATCTGACCAGAAACTCCTCCTCATAAGAGTGATAAAATCCAGATGAACTAAACACTATCTGCAGGTTTTCCAGTTATTACTTCAACTGTCATCATCTTAATTTGTTTTATAATTCACTTGAAATCATCTGTAAATCAGGCTTTCCACCCATTAGATCAGAGGCTAACAGATTTATGGGTAATCCCTTGTCATTTTATTTTATTTTTTTTTTAGCAGCAAAAGAACACTTTGCACGAACTCTTCACTTTAATATTGACTAAAACTGAATATTTTAGTTCAAACAGATGAAAATATCACTTATAAACAGATTGAAGCAACCTGGTTAGAGCAACACAACTAATAAACTAGCAGCACTAAGGTTAGATGAATAGAAAAGCTCTGTTTAGTTTTTACTTAATCTGTAGAATCTCTCAAAAGTAGATAATATGATGAACCAAGACCAGTCACTATTCAAGTCTATTCATATTCAGATCAGTATTTTGCTTTAGTTTTAGAGTTAGACATATGAAAATGTAATGTTTCTACATAAAAATATGTAATTTTACATAACTTACATGACAGTTTTATCTTTACATGTTTGAAAGTTTGGAAAAAAGTCAATGGATGGAAAAAAAAAATTAAACAACATGAACAAAAGCTTTTAGAAAACCTGGAAAATAATCTATAGCTATCTGGGAAGTTCATTTAGGCTACGTTCAGACTGCAGGCGAATGTGGCCCAAATCTAGTTTTTTTGCCCATATCTGACCTGTATTCGATCTGTTAAAGACACTTTGAACACCACAAACCCTATTTTTTTCAAATTCGACCCAGGCCACTTTCATATGTGGTCCCAAATCCAATATTTTGCAATGCGACTTCAGTCTGAACGGCCAGGGCGCATTTATCTGATTTTTACATCATTGAAATTCGACAAACGTCACAATTTTGCATCCAGGAGGAGGAGTGGTGGGAAAATATATTTACTTCCATTAACACAGTGCGTGCCTGTGTGGTCACGTATTACATCAGGACCTCTTTTGTGCATGTGGGTCACTTCAGGGTTGCATTCAGTTCATACTCAAAACTGATAGAAGTCGCATTTAATGTGTAGTATGAATGAGCGCACAAAAAAATTGGATTTCACAAAAAAAACCTGAATTGTGCATTAAGACTGAAGCCTGAATGTAGCCTTAGTTATTTTTGATGTTGGGTTTGGCATTTATTTTACTTGTGAACTGCA
The DNA here is from genome assembly GCF_902148855.1 of Sphaeramia orbicularis. Lineage (NCBI taxonomy): Eukaryota > Metazoa > Chordata > Actinopteri > Kurtiformes > Apogonidae > Sphaeramia > Sphaeramia orbicularis. Next base: position 26,493,708 of record NC_043964.1, on the reverse strand, counting down.
CCGAAGCATCGTAAGAGTAGTTAAACACCTGTTATCACCTCCACGCTATAGTTTAAACACCTTTAGAACCACTTTAGAACTGAACTGCTCCAAAACACTGAGAACAGACATGCTTGCAATTATTTTTTAAAGCGTTAGCGAAAATTTGAGTTCTGTGATAATTATGGAAACGTCCAAACCGAGCGTCAGATGTGTCTATCGATAATTGACCGTCCGTCGTTGCAGTTATGTGGATCCTCGTGTGCAGCGAGATTGGGCCAGTTGTCGCCGTTTATCCGATGTGGGCGGGGTTTGATATAATGATGGAATGTTGTAAACAAGAGAGCCGCGGCGGACGTGGAAATACAGTATTAAATCAACTGGATATTATCTATTCTATTTTGTGGTTACTAGTGTCAGGATGGGTTTAAAACTAAACCCATCCTCTGTTCTGTTCTGTTGTTTTGGCCCGTTTTGGTCGATAACAGCCCCTTAGAATCCAACATCAACTAAGAGGTTCCTCATCATCATCTGAGAACTGTTCTGTGTTGTTCTCCTGATCTCTGATAAACACAAATAATAAGAGGACGCGGCCTTTTGTTTTCTCAAGATAACAGAATAATTAATGACTTATCGCAAGAAAACAACTTTATTATCTCGAGATGGTGAATTTACTGAATGAGTAATAATTGGAAGGACGGCCATTCTCAGTTTCTCCACAGAACCCAACGGTCTTCGATAAATTAGTCATGTGTAAGTTTTAATTGGTATTTCTTTTTGAACTCCTGCATTAGAGACATATTGTCAGAATATCGTAGCCTCAAGTGTGTGTTTGTTACAAGCCTTTTAGATGATGGAACTGTTTTGTCAGGTCGCCCATTTGTTTATTTTATGCACCTTTGTCAATTTTCCTGATTAACTGGCTAATTTGCTAATTTTGCTGGTTATTTTCTTCACTTTTTGTCCATTTATTGATCATTTTGCTGATTATTTTGTCTCAAAATACAGAAAAAATGAAGGGATTAGTCAAGAAAATTCAGTCTCACAACATTAATTTGACGTTAACAAAATAAGTTTAGTCTTCATTCCTATTCATTGTATGTTTTACGTGGAAAAATGCTTTTATATGTGGATTTATTTTTTCTCCTAAACAGAGATAGCGTTCATAATGAAGGTTTGGTTGCCCCATTTTTCTCTCTTGGGTTTTTAACAAAAAAAAAAAAAAAAGTTTAGAAACTGCTCTTTTAGAAGAATAAGAGCAGATTATTGTGATAAAAGTCTACATTCGTCCCCTAAAACATAACGGTGAGTGCAGAGTAGTTGCATGTAAACGTTCAGTGTAATGTGCAGGAGACTGAGCTGGAATATGAGCAGACAAATCTGACCTTCATGACCCTTGTCTCTGCATGCTGTCAAACCACATAGTACAGCTTTTAAGGCTCCACTGCAAGTGCACAACAGTAGGACACTCCAACAGTAAAAAAAAATAAAAAGAAAAAAAGAAACAAAAGCAGTCAGAGCAGGGCTGTGTTTGAGCTAAGAATTACCAAGGCATGTTACAGGAGTTAGCGTTAACTGGAATTAATCAAATGTGGGTGTTTGTTTGTTTGTTTGCATTGGTCAGAGAAATGCCTCAGTATATTCTTGGTCAGATGACAGCGGCTGCATACACACACCTCTGAGCATGCATCATGCGTGCTGCAGGAGGCTCACATCAGTTATAGTGACACAGCACCCATGTACAGCAATCAAGATAATGCACATGTGCATAAAAGTTCCCAAAAGAAAAGCACAAAATGAATACAAAACAAGAGCAGACCAATGATGACATCAAAAAGGTTGTTGTAGAAATATCGGTGTCAGGGGAGGGGCTCAACGTGGGGACCTGGAAGCTTTTAGTTTGATTTAACTCTCCACCAAGGACCAAGGGGTTCGCTTGTTTTGCATTTGTCTTTTTTTTTTGTTTTTTTTTTTTTTGAAGGCGGAGGATTGTTTGTTTGTTTGTTTGTTTGGTGGAGTAATGTCTCTGTCTTTCTGGCATTTTTTCTTTCGTTTAGTAGGGAGTGAAGCGACTGTACCCTCCTCTGTATAGGCTAGCCTGCAACATCAAAGATGAAAAAGTACCAATCAGTATTCAGGTGACAGCTTAGTCCGTTTTCTCTTTCTCTACAAATTTCCTTCCTCTTTCCGTCACAGGTTTTAAAAGGTGGGACTGGTTCAGGTTGAGTTAAACTGTTCAATTGCATACATTGAGTGTGTGTTAGGGTCATCAGGAGTGAAGGGACATGTGTCTTTAACAACAGAAGCAAAAATAGCGCTTTACTTAGAAAGAAAAAATAATGGCGTGCTTTTACGTCATTTCAAGGACTATTGTGCTTTTTCTGCCTTTTGCTTAAGTAAAAACATTCTCTTCTCAGGCTGTGACAATAGCAAGAGATTGAACCAAAGCAGAATAAGTTCAGGGAGGTTTAATCATCCTTTTCAGAGCGTCTGCTCCTCTTCTGAAGGGCCAAACCAGCACAGGATATTAGCCCTTAGATTTAGCACCATGCTCCAGGTATCTAGGGCAGACACACACATAAAGGCATGCATGTGGCCTATCGCATGCACACCTGCACATGCACACTCCCACTTCCCTCCTCTCATCTTTCAGAAGCTCGGCTGCAATTAGAAATTCAACCCGACTCAGAAGGGCTACTGAATGTCTTCAAAGGCTAATTTCGCCTAATTTCGGGGAGCCCTTGCGCTCGTACAAAACTTTCATCCACACAAGATGCTTCTGTGCGTTGGAAATGAATAAAGAAAACTTCAACCTCAACCTCAGAGGAACTAATTATTGTATAGCTTTTAAATGCAAAAATGACTCTTCACTGCTGGAGAAGCTATTAATCAAATATGATTAAAGAATTAGAAACCAAACCGGTCTTTCTCTTTTAGACGGAGGCCTCGGTGCAGCCCGTCTCCCAGCGGCTTCGCCATTTGTTCATCACCACACACTCACACACCTCTGGAGTCTGTGTTCACTCCCTCAGCTCCCAACACACACAACAGTAGCTCTGGGATTTTTAGGGGCCGAAATCCGTTCTCATACTTTGATCGAGAGGACGATTAAAGCGTCAGAGAAATGGAAGGAAATTTGGAGGAAAAAGAAGAAAGAATAAAAAACATTCAAGCACATTTTTTAATTAAGTAAATGAAGAGGAAAAACAAATGTCTTAATTAATGAAAGCTTTTAGCTAGCAGCTGCACCGGGGAACTGTATGTTTTTTTTATGCTGTTGAAAAATCGCATGCATGCCGGAATGGTAAATTTGAGTCATTTCTCAAGCAGAGAGCACGCCTCGGAATAAGCTTATGGGCAGGAGGGGAGGGGGAAGCAGCCCCCTCCCTCCGACTCGCTCTCTCTTTCATGTCCCACGGCACACTGCTGCATGCGTTTGATGGTCCTTAATCTGTAGGTTTGGTCTGTGAGCCTGGTCCCATCCCCTCATCATCATCAAGAAACAAAACCAAAGAGAAACTTTCTCTGTTTGAAAAAAAGATGCTCTTTTATTTATCGTCACTTTTCATCTTTGATGTTACAGTAGCTGCAAAAGCTAGCTAAAAACAGACATTAACAATTCACACTTCATCCCTTCAAGTTTGTTTTTAGTTTGACTGAATGCAAGGAGAAAAAGAAAAAAAAACAAAAAACAGACATGATCCAACTTGCTCTGTGGCGAGTTGAGTGATGTAGAATGAACAGAAAGCTTGGAGATGTTATGTAGGATGCATAGTTCATATATCAGAGAAAAACACTGCAGTGATTCTGCTCGTTTCAGGAGGAACTCATGTCAAATCAATACTGTATGAGGTGAACACAACATAGCTTTGTTGCGCTAAATGTCGAAGCCAATTTCTTTCTTTTTTTTTTTTACTGCTCAGCTCCACTAGGGTGCGCCAGAGAGCATGACAAAACTAAATCAATTAATGAGGAAATTCAGAAATAAAAGCCAGCGACCGCTTCAGTCTCTGGTCTTTATTTTGGAGTGTGAGTCGTGTGTGTGCGGGCTCATGTTAGTGCATTCACACAGAAAAAATAAGGAGTAAAGAGGCGGCGTCTCAGACACTTACCATAGTCCCCACACTGTATGTGGCAGCCGGGCCAATCGTGTGGTGGTAGGGGTCTGCTGTTGCATAGACTCTGCCATAGCTGCACGACGGGAGGCACAGAGAACACAGTCATTGATCTATCATTGACGAGGAGAGCAGAACATTTATGCATGCTTGTTTAATGCTCAACCCCTCAAGTCAACTCTTTCAAGTCTCTAACACAATCAATTATTTCCCTCCTCGGCCTCCTGGGCTTCTACATTATACAAGGTGGTTCAAAAAGGGGAGTTCAAAGGTGGGTGAATTATACTTGTCTTTTCATTGTCATCTTGATTAGGTGGATGGAATAGGTAATGAGCACGCTGAGGCTCATACAGGCAGCAGAAGGAGAAGAAGAAGGCGAGGAGGAAACCCAGTTGGTGCTGGAGGGCTTGGTCTCTCACCCTGTTCTTGTTTACCCAGGCTGCACACTGGGCTCACGCCCCTGTCTTTTCATTGTTGCTGGTTTGGAACTAATCCTTCCAATTTCCTTCTGAGACAGGACAAGATGTGTCTGCCTTATTTATTTATTTATTTGACTTCACATATTCCTCTATTTACTTTCTTTTTTTTTCTTCAATGCTCGCTTGCAAATGAGGGTCTGCACGGAGCAGATAAGGCACACCCAGCCAAGGACTGAGGGCACCAAATCAACCAGGAATAAAAAAAAAAAAAAAGTGGAGAGAGGAAGAAATTCTCCTAAAGGAGACAACAAGACATACGGCGTTCATGGCTTTCGCATGAGCTACATTGAGTTATATAAGATCTAAATGTGGCTCTGCCCATTTAAGTCCGGCAGCACCCAAGGTCAGTGAGCAGGACGTGAAATTAGAAAGGCTGCCTGGGCTCCTTGGGGAGGAGGCCGGTGCCATGAGATGGTCAGAGGGAGTCTCCCTGGTCCTCTTATCTTCAGCAAGCACCGAACCCCACAGGCCCTCTAAGGCTAATATATCTACAAAATGGCTCTCACCAGAGTGGCATTGCTGACGACCGGCAGGTCAAACCACCCTGTGCAATGTCACTGAGCCTCCACAGAGCTGACTGGAAGCCAGGAGGGTCTTTCCAATGTGACTGGCTCCTCACAAGGACCCTGTGATGCTGCTGGAGCTCTGTGTGGTTACTTATAGGGCTGTGCTAATGCAGTCTGTGAGCACTGTGAGCTTTTCAGATAATAAATGTTTCATATTTTCCGGGGTTTCACACGCAATCCTGATGACCTCTTTTTATGATTGGCTGACTGCTCTGCGGTTAAGTCTGATAAGGTATTGCAGAGACAATACCGACAAGCCCCTATTGATCCAATGGGCATGACCGCTTATTCAAAAGGAAACAAACAGACAAAGCAAAACAAACAACTTGGGGGCGAATTACATTAAATCTCAGGGAAAAGTATAGGCAAGAGAAACAGGAATTAAATCACTCAGAGAGGAAAAAAGCTGCTGTCCAATTTCTGCTCTCGCCGAGCACGGCTGCTCATAATTCGAGCCGTGGCGAGGCCTGATAAATCTTACATTATCGATATGATCTTCAGGCTCTCAGGCAGGGTGTACGTTATCACAAGTGACATGCTCAATCCTTCCCAGATTACATTCCCAAACCAGCCCACATCCAGGCTGACAACGGCTTTCAGAGGCCGAAATGAATCAGAGACGCCTCCTCAGACGTAGCACACCTGAACCAGAGTGACATCACTCAGAGGTGATAGAGTCCCTGCCGCTCCATCTCCCCCCTCCGTCTGCCGTCCTCAGACCTGAGGCCATTCATAAATACCACTGATATACCCACTCTCCCATCACAAGCACACAGTCACCACATATATCACCGCTTTTCTCATCCAGTCCAACAAGGTTAGTCTTTTTTTTGTGTTTCGTAGCTTCAAGCTAAAAAGAATATGGTGGTTTCCCTAATAGATAAGATAACTGGAGAGGAAGAAAACCCCCAAAGAAACTACACACTGCATTTAGAAAATGCCGCAGAAGCAGCCGCCTCATTCATCACGTCTATTCTTCATCTACTTTTGGCTCATAGATGTGTTACTTTCTGTTGAGAAACGCTGCAGTTAATTAAGCACAAATCCTCCGTTTACTTCTGCGCCGTTACATCTTCATCTACGACGCCGACTGCAGTCCTCGACGGCTGGACTCATTTGTCTCTCTTCTACCTCGGTCGGTAATTTCAATCTGAAACTTTGAGCTGAACTAAGATGCAAACGTAAAGTGAACATGTCTGTGAAGTGATCTCATCGCTTAACACTCATCTCAGCCTCCAGCACCAGCAGATACAAGAGGAGCGCCACAAAAAAATAAGCAAAGAGCCACATTTTTCTATGAGATAAGCATTATGTAACCACTGTGGTTTGGGCTGCAGCAGATTCATGTTATTCCACATCATGAAGATTAATGATGATCATACATATCACACATGTATCTTTATTAAAATGCACTTGGACAGAGAACCTTAATCATTTGGTTTAAATGGAAGATACACTGCTTTGTAATTGATGTTACTTGATGCATATTTTCATTGTTTCACGAATCTCTAACTGATACTGATGATACTTGTGTCGTACATAGAGAGTTTCTCCAGGTTTCATGATTGAAGGTTTAGATCTACGTCATGTCATTGTGTTGGAGATGGTGAGCAGTGAATATTGATGTAACACTGGAGGACTGCAGGTATTTTTAAGGGGCTTTGTGATTTTCTAGCTTCCCTTGAATGACTTTAAACCCCAAGTTCCTAATTTTCTTGCATAAGAAAATGGTTATTTTCAACAGGAGCAAAATCCAGTTGATGATTCCTGTCAGTTATATTTATTCAGGCCTAACATTCTGATTTTTTAGTCCTCTTAAGAACCTGCAGAAACCCTTGTACAGTGTGATTTCCTGGATTTTCAAGCACTCATGTTCTGTGAAGATCTCACGTCATCAATACATGAATGTTAGTATTGATTGATCTCATGTAAATAGTCAAGTGTGAGGAGGAAATGAAACCCAATCACAGAGACTCTAGCATGACATAGCAACACAGTCAGAAACTAATTGATGATATTTGTGTAAAGTGTGTGAAAGGACTCTGACCTGTCACTGTAAGCAGCGGTGGTGGTGGGCTGGGCAAATCTGTATGCTGCATAGCCACCCTGTAAAAAAAAAAAAAAATACCACAGTGTTAATCAATGATTAAGCACAACACGCACAGATAAAGGTTAAATCTGAGAGACACAGTGAAATCACTAAACAGAGTTAATAGTTAAATGTCAGTGCACAGTGTTGGGAGCAGCAGCAGGCCTCCGTCCAGACACCAGAGGGTGCTGTTTGATGTATGGTGTCAGAGGCGCCCCACGCCACCGGGGGATGAATGATGCTCAGGGAGGGGGGAGTGTTCAGTGGGAGCCAGTCATTGACACATCGGAGGCTCATGCCGGTAGCAGCGACAGCATAACAGAGTCCACGTGAGCCAGATCTCCAAATCCAGCCCGGTTTGCTGAGATTGAGGAGGCTCTGCTGCTACATTATTGAAGAGACGCTTTTTTCTTTAGACGACCCCCCTGGCTCGCAAATGAAGTACGAAGGCAGGAGCTGGTCGGACCGTTGGGGAGTCAGGACTGTTGTATTCATTTGCCAGAGTGGGGAAGGAATTAAAGACCTCATTGTGGAGTGCTGCTATTACTCTCTTTGAAAAATGAAGCTGTTCTCCCACTGTTTTTCTATTAGTGCCAGTGGAGTGTGTGCCCATCTGAGTCCATACGGTGGATAGGTGGCTTTTAATAATGCATGTTTTCATTAATTTTTAAAAATTCAAGGGGGAAGACGTCCGATGGAGTGGCGGCGTAGCGATGGTCGCCGCTCGCGCTGCACACGAAACCAGGTCAGGGGCCACGGCGAGTGAATCCCGCTCCTCCGGTTGCAGCCCTTCAGGGTTTTCCGTGGGGACAGGAAGTCACAGCACTTGAGGCAGATGACTTCCTGTGGGACGGCCATGCCTCGGGACTGTGCTGATTACAGCAACAGCCCGAACAAACACAGACCAATAAATCACTCTCGCACATTGTCACATCCTGCACACAACAGAGCAGCACATTTGTTATTTTGTCGTGCCGAGTGTGTGTTTGTGCATTCGTGTGAGTGTGTGTGCGCTCATGTGTGCTTCGACATGGAGATGCATGCATGCATATGTATTAGCACATGCGATGTATATTTATGTATGAATGTATCTGGTCTCATTTCTGCGAACATGGCACAGAGTAACAAAGTACTTTTACTCAGCTACCCTACTGGAGTATTTGTATGACGTCTCTATATGGTTTTACATTATGACAAGATTTAAAATCCAACATATTATTACTGATAAAACTAGTCATTTCAAACCCTTCGTCTTCTAAAACCCAGGATTTTCGCTCACATCACATGTCTATGAATTGTTAAAACTCCACCAAATAGTGATTTTTTCCCCCTCTAAACATCTCACATGGTTTCATTTCAATAATCATCGTTCAATTCATCCAATATGAGATTAGAGAAAAAACGGTCCACAGACTGAAAACAGATGAGTGTATCAGGACTGAGTTTTTTCTTCCTTCGTTTCCCATTAATCATGTGATGAAGCCTTGTATTTCTCTGGTGTCTCTGTTTGTAAAACTGGAGATAAAGTTGTTCAAACAGCTCCACCTCCAGCAGAAACACCAACATTCTGCCACTATTAATAACCTAATATATAATGTCAGAGAGACCAAACCAGGACTTTCACTTCAGGGCTTTAATTACATTCTGCTGCTGATATTTAGATTCTGCCAGGGGTCTCAGCAATAATAGAGTTAGTTTGAGTACATCTTTAAGAAATGAGGGATCATGGGAGTTGTGTTTTTTGCCTCCTCTGCAGATGAGAATCACATCACATTAACAAAATATTAATCACAGGCTGAGTCGCTAAATCAGTGTGTTAGCATTGATGTCAAAAAGCTAATGGTGTCATGTATAATCATATATCAATTAGAAACACCAAACCAGGACTTTCACTTAAAGATTTGATCCACATTTTGCTGCTGATACTTTGTATTTTCACTTAAAAACATAGTATGTGATGTCCTTTTGTTGGCTTGAGCAAAATAAATTATGAAATAGTTCATTTCTATGCTGTGGAATCATGGGAGGAGTTGTTTTCAGCATCATTGTAATCATTTAGAGACAACATTAATGAACTAAAGTTTTATTCTTTTTTACATTTAGTGTCATACATTAATCTATTAATGTTAGCGAAGTAGATTTAATGCCATTGTCACATATCAACAAAAATATTTTAACACAGATATAGTTGTGTTAGTGCAGAAATATTACATATCATAGCATTAATGGTGTGATGTTACATAATCATGTGAAGTTCCTGTTCTTTAACGCTTTCACGTCATTTTGCTGCTGACACATGTCTACTTTTACTTAAGTGGGGTTTTTCATGCAGGCCTTTTAACTTGTAACGGTGTAGTTTTACAGTGCTGTGTTGGTACTTTCCTGTGTGTGTTCACTGTGTGTCTGCAGGTCATGTATCTCCAAACAGAAGATTCAGCACATCATGCTGCTGCTTCTGACAGAAAGTCAGTGTCCACTGAATGATTGTGGAGGACACTAAGGGCTAAGGGAGCGCTTCCTCTCGGTCACAGGAGACCTTCACGTGCACTCAGCCGGTCTGAAGCAGTGCAGTGGCCAGTACCAAAACTAATGGCGCTAAAGCACCAGGGGCCGGCCTGACGGCTTGAGTGATGGTCCGACCTGGTCAGACCTTGGTCACTGGGGGTGCAGACTTTGCTGGGGGTGGTTGAATGAATGTGAGAGACAAACAATATCAGTCAGAGCGCAGTCCAGGTCTCCTCTATGGCAGTGGGTGTCACGACAATAAAACCTGGTGAAATACAGTCCTATCATGTAGGCTGGGGGTGTAAGTCATATATCACCGGGGTTCAGCATTTCTCTCCCAGACTCTGGTCGTCGTCAGGGTGAAAGTGAGAGGCAACTGTCATCTCGCTATCGCAGCAGACGAGAAAAAAGAAGCAGCAGAATCAAAAGGACAAATTACATCCCCCTGCAAACGTTTGGACTGATGTCAAAGTGGGCCAGCGTGGTAATTTCAGCATTATCTCCACAGCTTCCACGCTTTTCTCTGTCAAGGGCGGCGTGCAGCAGGGCCGGCCCCCGATGTGACCCTGCTGCAGCCGACAGCTCCGGAGGGACAGCTAATCCCTTTATCTGCTGCCGCTCCTCTTATCTCCCACATGGTGAGGGGCTGGGAGGAGGAACTGGCTCCACTCAGGCCTGCACCAGACCCCCCGGGGCAGCAGGGATATCCCAGCCAAACACAAACACACAAACAACATCAGGCAGACGGAGGGCGCATGAGGTGGAGGGCTGCCGAAGATCTCAAAGAGCCAGACAAATCCAAACGGAGGAAGGACCTAACTTGACACGGGACACTGAGCCCGGGTCTGCCTCGCTGCCAAAGTCTGAGATCATAGGAAGTGAGAAGAGAGAAGGAGGGAGGAGCTGAGGGGGTTTTAAATTTTGTTGTCGGGTTTCTTGGCACAGCAGACTGAGGCCTAATCGACGCCGGCTTGGCAGCGAGGCTGGGAGAAAGCTGGGGGCTGAAGAGATCACGTTTTTGTCTCTGGGGCTGCGCTTTTTGTCTGCTTTACTTCTGTTTCATCTAAGCAGGCAAGAAGAAAAGCCAACTGTACTTACATAGATCTCTGCGCCATAGAAGCCATCTTGGTACACAACCCTGTGAAATTAGAGAACAGGAGAAGAGTGTTAGCTGATTTGGCATTCAGGCTGCCCAACTGAATCCCAGTTCCTGATGTTTTTTTTTTTTTTCCTATTTCAACCATTTGCAGGTCTATGGGGTCAGCTCTTAGCAGCTTTAGTGTACCACAAATAATGAATGACACATTAAAGCGGGAAGTGCAACCGTTTCACATCCCGGTCCAATTTTCTGCTCTGGTAAAATTGTTTGTCTTTCCAGTTGCTGCAGTGTTGTCAGGAGGGTTGGTGGTGGAGGCGGGAGGAGGGGGGAGGACAAAAGAAGGCAGCGAAGGAGCTCCGTCACATGACTCCGCTATATAAATCAAGCAGCTGCCATCAGTAGCAAAGGGCCCCTGAGTGGGAGGGAGGGGAAGGGAAAGGGGAAGGAAAGGGGGGACGAGGAGCTTCCAGTGCCGAGTCTCCCTGCAGTAAGACGGATCCCGATCTAATCACAGATAGACAACTATCCGGAGCCCTCGGTCGGCCTCCGTCAGACCTCTCCCACGGCCACACAGACCACTGCTGATAAGAGACGAGTGAGGCAGGGCTGCACAAAGCCGGCAGATCAGCACAGGCCTGGTCACAGTCCAGTGAGATCTGCCCAGTAATACGCTATCTCAGCTCTCTATAGCTCTCCCTGTGGCTTTGTCAGCTCCTCCTTTGTCAACAGATGACGTGCAAATGTAAGGACGGGCAGATATATACTTAGATATCAGCAGTGATTTAAGTCCCCGAAGACCCAAAGCTACAAGGATTAACAGAAGAATAGTTGAAATCAGACACGACATCGAAGCATCACACTGTCAAACCCGCGGAGTCAGCAGCGATGGGATGGAACTACATATAGAAGTACAGTCTTGTACTTGAGTGCAGGTAGAAGAAAATACACTCACAAATAAAAGTCCTGCAAGCAAAATACACTTCAAGTATTAAATATCAAAGTGCAGAATGGAACCATTTCACAACTGTAGATGCAATAATGGTCACCTTTAACGTTGCGGCGAATGATGGTGGATCGGACTTTATTTGTACATTTCAACTACCTTCATCTATAATAAAACATCACAATTCAGTGTTTGACTTTATGTTAATAACATGAATCTGCAAAAAAGCTAATACAGTAAATGTAGTGAAGTGAAAAAACGCAACATTTGCTTCTGAGATGATGTAGTGGCAGCATCTCAGGTACTGCAGTAACAGCATGCACTTGTACTGCAGTTTTACCCCAGTACTGAACATCATCTCAGAGACAAATATTATACTTTTTACTCCACTACATTTGTCCGACAGCTTTAGTTCTTTTTACAGTTTAGTTATTCATCATCTTTCTCTCATAAAACCGAAAATTTGGGATAAATTGAAGAATGAAATGTTTCCTGACAGGAACCATTTTACCGCACAGTTGATGATAATACGTACATACCTCTAGTTGTGAAATGTTAAGTTTATTTAAATGCAGAACTTTTACTTGTTGAGTAGTTTCTTGTACTTTTATGACAACACCTGAATACTTCTGAACACCACTGGTACTTGTGTCAGTTAACTTTTGGATAATAATGACAATGCATACAGTATCCCACACAAATTCTGTATCTTATCTTTGGATTTTAATCAGATTATGACCAACACATTTGACTTCAAACGGAAACACAGTCTGATCTGTTTAACGCATGCGAACGCGCAGCATGAAAACATAGATCCAGATTCAACAGAATACAATCAACTGTGTGGTTACTGTCTGTTGTGATTTGAGCTTTGACATGTGATACTCACGCTCCGTAGGCTGGGATGGGTGGTGGTGGTGGAGCTGTGCGGAACGTGTTGTACACAGCCCGCCCCCGACCTCGCAAGTGGGCACCTCTATAGGCCACGGTGGCGCCTGTGGCCGGGTAGGGAAACCCTGTGACTGTGAAAGGAAACACGAGAGAAAATGACTTTGAGAGAACATCCTCGACTTGGCATTGCTTACCTTATGACAGAATACATTAGAGAGAGACGTGTGGCACTGCTTTCCCTATGACAGAATGCATTATGGGGAAGACAAGGAAACAATAGATTTAATCTTTTCTAGGTGCGCCTCATCGAGCACTCTCCCCTTTCCCAGCTCGCTGCTTTGTGCCGTACTCAGCAAGGATCCACATTTGCTGTACGCATCCTTTCCTGATGCCTGGTGAGGGGCAGCCTTGAAGCATAGGCAGGTAATGGATGCAATACCACTAGTTTCGCACCACAGCTTTTGCATAGTTTAAACACAATGGGCTAGCAGAGAGGAGAACAGTGGGAGGGTGGATGGGGGAGATGTAGAGGGCATTTCTAGGTGCCGGGGAGAGACAAATGGGAGGTGAAGGTTGTTGAACAACCTGACTAGATGTTCAGAACTTCCCCAAGGGGATATGGAGCAGATGGGCTGGACAGCCAAGGCCCAAACCTCAGCATGACCCCCATCTCCAAACCCATCTGGGACCATCTTTAGCCAATCACACGACTGCATATGTCCTCTGCTGATGGCTAACGGTGAAACAGGAAGGTGAGCTGGGGTGAAAGGCTCCAGGGTGAGTGGTAAGGGTTGGAGCAGGGCTGTGCAATGTGGATAAAAAACTCATATCTCAATATGTTCAATGCTTCAGTAGGCAGTATTTTTTTGTTGTCATTGGGGGAAAATCCATAACAATATTTCAGGGTTTTGTAATTCAAGTGGCCTGAAAGAAAATGCAACGTCTGTTCCTTCTCGAGGGTTTGCTTTGAGAAAATGTAGCCTGTGACAGAAGATTTCAAAGGTCAACCACAGGTCTTATCAGGGAGACGGCTGTAAAAACAGGTGATTGACAGCAGTAATAACCAGTCACTGTCAAGAACCTGCCAGACGCGTCGTGATTGCACAGGTTGTGTGGTTTCCAAAACCGTTACAGAAGCAACACGGCAGCTCCCCTAACTTGGAGGAGACTGGTTTGAGTTTTCAACAGCAGAGTGACACATTGTCCATCTGCATCTTGAGTTCATGGACAGAGATGAGTGGTACAGGGGATGGTGTGTATTTTTACATTTTGTTTTTTTAATTATTTTCTTTTATGTGGCACACGGAGAACACAGGCTACTGTATCTCCAAACTGTACAGACAAGTGTGGATATCTTGTAAATATTGGTTCCTACATATGAACCCAGTTCTCTACTTCAGTCAAAATGACTTGAGTCCCTTACTGCATTAGTTCATTGATGCTGTAAAATGCACTGTTTAGTTTTAATGTTTTTGTAGCATTATCTGCACAGCACTGGACTCTCTCTCACTCTGGAACCTGAACTATCACCACACATGATGATGATGATGTTTGGTTGTTTAGAAACCCGTGTAGCTGATATTTACATGCGGTCGTTTCTTAAAATGGTTGTGAATATGGTAATAATTTTGATGTTCCTGGCCTTGGTTAGAGGGACGGTGCAACAGAATGTCTCCAGTCAGAGATTAGAGGACAGTGACGTGATCCTTGACTCTCTACTTAACCTTCAATCAGTGCCGCGGCGGTCTGATTACACACTGTGGAGGTGCATACAAACACATGATCTGCAGACATGATTAAGTTGGCCTCCAGCAATCGAAATTCTCTCGCATCCCCCTTCCACTCTGCTCCTTACCCTCTCTCCCTCCCCCAACGCCTGGTCCATCAAAACACACTCACCCCCATTATTCTTCATCCTGGGCTACGCCCCCTCGTCACCCACCCCTCACCTTATTCTTCCTTATTCATTTACATGACATGTTTTGGGTGAATTCATCACAGGCCATTTCCAGATTCTCCAATCAGAAGCTGCAGTGTAATGGCGAGCAGTGAAGCTCCTGTCTGGTCTTGCAGGGGGGGTGGGGGGGTGGGAGAAGTAGTGCAGGTTAATAACATGTATCCAATGTGTTTCAGATGAACCCTCTGCTGCAGAGGAGACAGAAGGCAGCCCCTCGCAATCGCAGATAAACTAGACCGCAATGAAGATCCATGGTGGCTCGTATATAATCACTGGTGTATATAGGTTTGTGGCTGAGGCGTGACAGCGTGGCGTTACTGTGCCGTGTGCACCGTTAACCCTGCAGGTGGACGAGACCGGCGAGCGCTCTAATGAACGATGCACAGCCGAGGCCCGGTGCTACAATGAAGCTGACAGAGAGACAGATTAGTAGTGCTTTTAAAAACACAGAGAGCCAGGTTTAATGTCTTCTGCCATTAACATCACGCTCCATTAGTGGGTCCGCACACATATTCAAACTCTGCGTCTCATTTGGCCAGGTAACGCCCACACAACCCCCCCCCCCCCCCCCCCCAGCACATACGCACCCACCCACCGAGGTGCAGGGCACTTTGTTTGCTGCCAGCATTGCCGATAGACTGCCTGGACTTGCAGGGTGCCCCTTTTCCCCCAAGTGATTTATAAAGCTGACCTTGACATTTAAATTAGTCTCTTTTTTTGGAGCCGTGGACATCTGAATGCGGCTGTGAAAGGGCAAAAAGAATCCTCTTTGATAGTTTTTGAGGTGTTTCCTCCCCGTCTTCACAAATCAATGCTATTTCTAGGCCACGGTTATTATAGTTTTGAATTTTTGATTAGTTTTTGTTTGGTTTGGTTTTATGATTTAACTTGAGGTTCACAAGTGCATAAGTAGATTTAATGTATCTTATTTTGAGGAACTGAGGTGTTATAGTTGAGTTTTTGTTTAATTTCTTGAGCCTGTTTACAATCACACTAATACTCTAATCAACAACTGATTTCTGGAGTTATCAGTTTATTAGTGATCATGCAAACAACATGATGTGATGCTTTATCAGAAAACTACAGTAATCTGATTATGAGAAATCAGATGAACACACCTGGACGTCTCCCCAATAATCTAATGTCTTCGTGCATGCATACCTACTAATCTGATTTATTTCATTCTTTTACATCTGCATGTGTTAAAAAAAAAAAAAAAAGTTAAATCGTAGGAAATGGAAGTGACATTGTGAAACATGAGCTGAAGACAATAACAGGATGTTTGATTCTACCGTCACTACGCACATACGAAAACCTGACGATTCGATGATGGACTAAAACCTCTAAACCAGGGTTTTTTCACATTTATAAAGTGTATGTTAATGGGCTCAGTGTCAGTTGGGGTTTTTATTTATTTTTTTTGTTATTGTGAGGAAAGACATGATTTCTAGAAGGTGTATAAGGTAGGATGAAAAAAAATCATCAAATATAAGCTGTTTCACCATAAACACAGTTTGACCCACATTAACACCTTGAGCGGAACCAAAACAAAAACAAAAATTGCAGGTAAAATCTGCTCTGTTTTCATTTTAGTTTCTGCTTTTTACAGCTAGTTTTAGTTTTAGTCTCCACCATAATAACCCTGTTCTGGGCCACAGAAAGTCCTATTGCTTCTTTCTTTCTTTTCTGGAAATTTGTATGCAATATGCATGCAGTGATGTATGTGAATGTAAACTCATAATGAGTTGGCGATAGGCTACAGTGCTTCAATAATAACCCATAAATCAAAGGCTCTGTCACACCTTGGTAAGCCCGTGAAAAGCAACAACAGCCACGGTGTATGAAAGCACAAACCTGGTCTAGCCACCAAAGTCAAACACCTTTTCCGGGAGGGGGGCTGGAGAAAATATGAGTTATGTGCCGGAGGGCGGCGGGGTCACACTGCACCTCATATGTCATATGTGTCAACCTGAGAGAAGCTCAATACCTGCAGAGCCAGTTGGACCTGAGGTAATCCAGCTCTGTGCCAATGATGGGGTCATAACCGGCTCCCATAAAGAAAGATCTGATTTTCCACAAGGTTGATCTCTCTAATACTTCCTGCTCAAATACATGGGGCAATGAGCACTTAATCCACGCACAGGGGACCAAAAACAGCTTAATCTAATCAAGAGTCTGGAGCTTAATTATCCCCCGAACGTACACTCCAACAATGAGAGGATCTGTCTACATATATTAAGATGGCAATTAGCCTTTCTTTTCTGTCATTTACACAGCTGGTAGGTTTTCACCAGTCTTCAAGAAAACTGCACCTCAGCAGCAGAAAAACGGATAAATGAAAAGCCACTCGTCTGCCGTCCCTCTGTGGAAGGAGCTGCGGTGGAGGGGCTTCGGTGCTCGCCGGGGGGGCGGCGGCCAGATGACGGGATTTCAGAGCGGCAGCTGTCCGTGGTGCTGAAACCATCCAGCAGGAGAAGGAATCTAGAAAAGTTGGCCAATTTTATGAAGATGAGAAACAGGGGTATAGGGGCTGCATATAGATTTGATTTGTTTTGTGGAGCCTTTGTTTTGTTTTTTTTCATTAAGAGCTGCAGGACTTTTATTAAAGAAAAACAATGAGAGGAAGTATTAACGTGGATTAAACCTGCGCGATGAAAGAAAACCTGCAACGATGACACAACACCTCATACTGATGTGTGCATTAGCTACACAGGACCTTTAACACCGCTAACAGACCACAAACTCTGAACAGCCTACTGAATAAAGAAATTAAATTAATTATATTATTGAACAAATTGCACATGAATGCCCTGGCAATTAAACAGAACATTAATTTAAATAAGACATTATAACTCCAAGAAATTAAAGTTTTATTTCCCCTGCTCCAGTTGAAATATTTTCTTCTAAACTCAACCAAAAAAAAAAAAAAACCCAAAAAAACATCTCTACAAATGAAATAATAATAATAATAATAATAATAATAATAAAATATATATATATATATATATATATATATATATATATATATATATATATATATATATTTGGGGAAAAACACAAATGATTAAATAGATGGCAATAAAAATAACTAACGTCTCCCTTTACACTCAGCTAGGCCTTTGACTGCATCTGACAAGGTGCAGATCTGTAGTAAGAGGAAAAAAGTATTCTTTTTATTCATCGTAGTATTTTAAATGTGTTTGTTGTGGTTCATTGTGTTTAACGTTCATACCACAATGCAAGTCAGATTAATTAGTCGGCACAGGTAGATGTACACTAGAGCAGTAAAAACACACCCTTAAAGGATTGAAAACAGTCACTACATGTTCGACACTTCACTGGTGACTATTTACATGAACACAGTCTGGAGACATATCAGATATATCAGTTATTAAAGGTCTTTGTTAATAAAGTATGTAGTCAGATTAATGACCTGTAGGTGGTGGTTTATGGGTAATGTTCTTGAGGTTGTAGCATTTTTGGAGTTAGCTTGATGGTTGTTCGGATTATGTTGCACTGCTTTCATTGGCGCACAACTCGCTGAAAAAGTCATGTTGTATGATACTGTGTTTTGCTGATGATATGTATTATTTTCAGAAAAAAACAATACACAGACTAGCGGCTTTAATTTTGTGGTTCAACTCTCTGCTCAATGTCAATAATTCTAAAATATCATCATAGACACTAGGTGTCTAAGTCGCAGCTTTTTGTGATCATGTAATGGCCAAAAGCTAACAATATGATTCAAGTCAATGAGCAGCTCTAAACCTTGATCTGGAGCAGGGTGGAAATAAAATTTCATTTTATAAATCCCAAAAGTGAGCATTAAAACTGGGAATTAAACACAGACCTGGTAGAATTTTACTCCACTCGCTTTGTAAAACTCAAACCTTGACAACAACTGAACAAAGATGCTAATGGAGACTGCATGTTAAGACGCTTAAAACTAAATGATGTAAATTTTCATAAAGGAAGATATTTTGATTGACCTTTTACAGATGAATGATACTGATACAGATAATTGTACCACTATGGTTAAAGCATATTGACATTTATACTGAGAACAGAATCAAACTGTTCCAAGCAGTTGGAAAGGAATAGAGGTTTTTTTTTTTTTAACTTTAGTTTTCCTTCAAAAACTTTTGCTTTTCATTGGCTACACTGCAACTTAGCCACAAAATGCAAAGTTTATGATATGGGCAATCACCAAATCATTGCTTTAATTATTAAGTTAAACTATATTACCTTTTTTAATGTCAGTTAAAAGGAAAAGAATGTGAAAAAAATCTACTTTTAAAGCTATTTTTGGGCCTAAACTAGGCTATCTGCGATAAAAGCAGTAAAAAAAGCAGACACACTATGGTACAGTGACAAACAACAGAAGGTGATAAACAACATCTTCACTAATTCATCTACACTGCATAAATGTGAACTTTTCTGATGAGTAATGTACAGATAATTGCCTTTAAATTTTTTACTTGTGGATGTTTGGAAAGTAAGGAATTCATTCACTAACTGAAAAGTCTCCATTTGTGGTCTAAGCGTCTGTCTTCCTGTTAGCTTGTATGTGAAGCAGCACACAGTAAAAGCTAAAGTGTGCACATTCTGGATGTCGACGGCCACTGCGCGCCATGATTTGTACCATCGCTGTGTTTTATTGCCAATCGCTCCATTTGACTGGCAACCCAATCCACGACCCCCTCCCCTCTGGAGACGGCGCCCGGTGCCAACAGAGGACACGGACCTGAGGCCAGCGCTGCCCGCCCGCACTGCTCTGCGCGCTCCACCCCCCTCCTCCATCAGTAGGAGGAGCCAATCTACCCTGGAAGAGGTTAAGAGCGGGGAGCCGGCGTGAGGCTCTCATCCGTCATTCTCCTGAATGGGTTTTGAGGACAATAAACCTGTAGCGCCAGGACGAATGGAGACGAAGTGTGCTGTCACCGAGCCAGGATTTATGGCTCCCAATTTCACTGATCTCCCGCACAGAAATGAGGACTGATAAACAGTGATTAATCGCCTTTATATCCCATTTTACTCCCACCAAAAGTGTATTAACTGTAGCTATGATGATTTTGGAATACGTCCTGAATCCAGCGCACCTGATTCCTTTTTTTTTTTTCTTTTTGTTCAGGAGGGGAGGAGCATCTTGCTGAAAGCCATGGTCACTGCTCTTATTTATTCCGCACTATTTTCAGAGTTAAAACAGCCTCGTGGCACTCATTAGGACGGTTTTGTTTCAAAAATGTATCTCTTATTTACGTTTCCCATCTTCCCAGCTGGCAAGCATATGTTGTCGTTTAGGCTTGGCAAACTCCAGCGCCATGTCAAGACGACTTGAAAAATTAGCAGCCAATAAATCACCCAACCCCTCCTGCTTCCCCTGCCTGGAGTGGTGGACCACACTCCCTCTGATTTATGAGATGATTTGGGAAAGTGTGTGTGCGTGAGTGTGTGTGAGTGTAAAATGGAGAAAGTGCATGAAAGAGGCGACATGTATATGTGTCTGTGTTCTACATAGGTTATCTATTTCTGTATGCTCAAATGCTTAGGTCCGAATGTAAAAAAAATCTGAATATATAGGTCAAAGAAATGTATGTTGAACAAGTTAAGACTGAAGAGTCCACTTGAACATATGTTTGAATGCACGTCTGGAGAGGGATGTGTGGATGTTTGTACGTGTATAATTATCAGGGTAAGATGTCGGAAACAAGAAAGTGGTGGGGGGAGGAGGAGGGTGAGAGGCAGGGGAGAAGGCACGGAGGGGGTGAGGGGTTGGGATGAAATAAAAATGATAGATGGCTGCTTTCTGTCATGGACAGTTATTTAGAGGTTCGCCGTAAAGCTGTCCGGGGAATGAACAGATTTTAGTCTAATGAGCAGAAAGGAAAGCCGTTAAAGTGGCGCGATGTGCTCAGCACTTCTTCCAAATGAAATAGTACCATTTCCCCCTCATTAAAATGCAAAGGGTTCATATAACATACAGCAATAAAGCTGGCATGTCGAGGCAGGGAGAGATAGGGAAAACCCCACTGAGCTCATCTCATTCCTCCATTACTGAGACCAGAAGGAATAGCGGCCTTCGACAGGGTAGGTGCCAACAATATCGCTCACTCAATCTCCCTTATTCGGTTAGCTCTGTAAAAGTCAATCTGGCGCACTTGGCAAATCCATCCACAGCAGCAGCCTCCACAATCTGATAACAGTTGCAGGGGCGCTTGCTCTTGAAATCATTTTTTTCAGCTTTACAGTTGCACACGGAGCAAACAATGGCTCAGGCTCCCTCAGCCACTCAGAGAGGCTTGGATCATCCACTGCTTATCTGGGCCGCTCTCAGATTCACTTTGATTTGAGGGGAATTTCATGTTCAGTAGGTTCAGGATGAACCTGATTGTAGAAATTCTGGGGCCAGATTGGGATTGGTTGTGGCTGATAGTGGCCTCGGGTACAGAGGAAAACACACTATAATATGAAAGTGCAGGCGACTCACCGGCGTACAGTTCAGGACCGTAGACGGCACCGACCACTGGATTCAGCTTCCAGCCTGAAGAACAAACAAACAAACACTGGGTGAAAAACAACAACAGGAGCCGTAGTACCTCTGGGTTTTTCATGATAAAAGTAAGTGATGGAATCTGATCCACTCATGACTGTCCACAGTGTCCTTATGGAAATCCAACTGGTTGGTTTGGAAAAAAGTGAAACTGTAGAATATGGAGCGTGATGTGTTGATGTGAAACTGAAAACATTGGGGAGATGCGCTATAACCCCCCAGTTCCAAAAGCATGTAGTCAGCGCAGTGCTGTACTAATGTCAAAATGTTCCTCAAACAGTTTTTAACTTTTTTAAAACTCTTTTTTTGTATTTCATCAACTTGAGCCATAAACAAATGATAACCCTTTAAAGGCCATGTTTGTAATGTAAACAAACCATACTTTTTGATGCTAAAAAACTTTTTTCCAATATACTACATACAAATTAGATTTTTTTTGTAGCCTGGTATATGTCAAGGATTAATAAGAACATTGGTTAATATGTATTATTATTTTTTGTGCTAGGTCAAATGTTAAAAGCTAAAATGTGTCAATGCACATTTTTTACTTGCTTCAGTGAGGGGCGTTAGTGTTGTAATTTTCCATTGTTTACAATGTGTTGATTTTAGTGGCTGAATCAGAATATTAAAAATCATGAGAAAATGAACAACTTTTGAATTCTGATCAAATACAAATAATGACAAAAAATATGACCTTTTATATCATGAAGTGCAAAGTGTGCATACGCTCTCCTGGATACTGGTTATTTTGGGATATGGATGAACATGATGTGTCTTTCTTTTTGCTCTATTTTAACCGTGACTATAACTAATGCTGAACATCTTATAAACAGAAAGGCAGGATCTTCTTAAACAATTCAACCACAAAAACAGTAAAAAGAACCGATTGTAACTCTTACCATTTGTGTAAGGGTTGGCCACTTTTTTGTTTGTCATCACTCGTGCTGTTGCGTTGTTCACCTGTTCAAATTGATAAAATGTAGTGTGTGACCACTCGGCGTTGCATTCACTGTTCATTCATATGATGCGTTCACGGTCGACTAAAATGCAAGCAGCCGACCAGGACTAAATAACAAATTCATAACATGATAAATAAAAATGGGTTGGCACAAGCACTGAATTTAGTTCGCCTTTTCAGAAATTCATCATTCCAGCTTCTTTTTTTTAAGATTTTTCAATTACTGGGGGGGAAAAAGGCGAAAGCATGCACCAATTACCGACACATATGAATAAAATAAAAGAGCATCCTCCAAAATCAGTAATTGGTAGGGTAAACAAATGGACTCCAACAGAAAAACACAGACAGTGCTTTGATTTTCTTCTATTGACCTGATGGGAATGACTGAGTGGGGGCTCAGCTCGTCGCAGGATCGGAGCAGGCAGCACTAAACGATGGTGACAGGGGGAATGCAGGCCTTCTCCGATCTGACACAAACCCAGAGGATGACGGCATGCATTCATTCTGCATTGTCAGGTGATGATGGACAACTGGTGTGTCCGGGTTGACATGTATGGATCCCGCATTCTACTGAGAACAGGTTATACGCACCATTATGCACGCATGCATCCATGCACACACAGCGGCCACATGCTTATTCATGGCTTTAAATGTAAGTTGAGAAGGGTTTGGACAGCAGGCAGGAAGGAAGAAGGATGGGGGGGGAAGAGAAAAAATGAAAGCACCTCTATTTTGCGTCCCTCTACGATTGTACCGTTTAGTTTCTCCCGTGCACGATCAGCATCTGTGCTTGTTTCAAAAGTTACAAACCCAAAGCCCTGAGAGTTAGCCACCGGTGGAGAAAGAAGAAGAAAGAAAAGGAGGATGGACACACACACATTCACACAAAGAGGGGGGAGAGAGAGAGAGGAAAGAGAGGTGAGAAGGCAGGAGTAGGTGAGCAGCGGCGGCGGCAGAGTCGAGTTGTAAGCAGCCAGATTAATTAGAGGCAGTTAGTGAGGCGTCAGGAAACAGCAAACAGAGAGATCCGAGGAGGAGAGGATAACAGTGACATGACCTCACACAACAACACCAACAAACCTGCCTGCTTTACCCAATTAAACAGCACAGCACCGGTGCCATCGGTGAATGTCAGGAAGCAGCGGATGCAAAACACTGTGTTAGCTGCCATAATAGTCGTATAATTATCTACACAACTTCAGCCGCTCAAAAAACGGCCCCGTCTGCCTTTGAAGGCGACGGGTAGAAGGAGTTCTCCCAGGAGATGTTCACTTGATCTCTGACTATTTCTAATTCGCTGCACTAATAAGTAGGACATTCTTATTTTTTTTATGAAGGGAGTTGAAGATTACGCCGGCTCATTGATGCAAAAAAGTGAATGGTGTCACCGCAAATACCATGATCTGATATCTGATAGAGAACGAGGAGGATATTGACTTTAAACCCTGACCAAAATACACCCAACCTCTCATTTCCATCCCCCCACCTCGAACTCTCTGTCTCCCCGGCTCCCCTGGGGGGTTTGTCACTTCCTTGAGTTATGTGGACTGGGAAACTGGACCTGAGCTCTATAGCAGGAGCATTAAGATATGCTGGCCAAACAAGTCCCATTCCTTTGGTTTCTATATATACTTGTAGAGGTATGGGCAGGGGAAGAGGGAGCGTGGCCGGCGCTGCCTGATAATTGCTTGAGGATGTAATACATGTGAGAGATGGCGAGCGGCGTGATCTCGTATGCATACACAGGATCTCCGGGCTGCTATTCCTAGCATAAATAACACGGGACCTGTCCTTGGGGAAAGAGAGATAAAGAAATAAATTCAAAAAAGGAATTGAGGGCAAAATTAATCCTTTGGACATTCACCCGGCTGTGGTTACCCCCCTCTATCTTTTTTTTTTATCATGCACAAATAATTAGCTTACAAGAGGGGAGAGCGGAGCCACCATTTTTCAAAGGAGACAAACATATTGAATGCAAATTGCCAAAGCTTCATAGGAAATAGATTGTTTATTAATGGCCTGGTAGGTTCATTATATAGCACACAGGGTGTGGGAGAGAGAGGGAGAGAGAGAGGCATCATGGGTAATGGCTTTGTAGGGCACAAACAATAAATGCTTGTTACGGCGGAGGAGGCAGGTTTATCCGGTGCTCAATCTTGTCTGGCAGCGGCAGAGGCAGCGTCGCCGGGTGCAGCCTCCCTCCATCCCTGTATATGAGCCCAAACGACTCCCAGGTATGAATGGGAATCAATAGTATTCATGCCTCAACACCCAGCCGGGGAGCCTGTCTCCTTTATGAATGGAAAGCCGTGGAGCTTAGTACACTCTATTAAATGAACAGCTGGATGAGTAGCACTCGGCTGTTCACACCGCTGCAGGCTTCACCTGTCCATGGTAGGTGGTTAGGAGACTGATACTGCAGCGAATGCAGCAGCACCAAGGCGGAGCGGGTGGGGGGGTGGGGGCTTTTCCCTTTTTTTCTGCTTGTGTGTTGGTATTCTTGGTTTAGGTGGAGAAATTTCCCCTGAGGTGCATATATACAATCAAAAAATGTGCAATGGAAACATCTAAAATAAGGTTTTAAGAGCAGAAATTTAATTTCCATCCATTTTGTAAGATTTTCTGAGGCTGTTGATATGGAATATTCTGCCCAGGGTCCACGATTTATATGAAAAGACCAAAACAAACGGATTGCTTATGTATCTGATGCATGATTTAGAGCCGGAAAACGGATTAAATCAGTGGTTGGATCTAAGTCAGTACCAACTGGGGGCTTGGACTTTACTCCACTGTTTCTATTTCCTGCAGCTTTATCCTCCTTCTCCGCTGCATCTGAGACAAATACTGGACTTTTACTACATTTGTCTGACACTCCCAACTATCTACAACTGGCTCCACATTGACTCAAAGTATCAAAATACTCCTACACCATGGTAATGAGGTATTTTATACACCTTTACATCTGTACAATCAAATGCTGTTAAAGCGAAAGCAGCAAAATCCTTTTAAACCAGTATTTTTGTCCAATTCACTGATTTCTCTTCTACATCGCTGTGTAATAAGTTGGATCATTTCCTCTACATCATCTCTTACAGATGTCCCCGACATTCCTCAGCTCAAAACCCAGAAGAGATATTTGCTGTCTCTCCTCCTGACATTAAAATGTACAAAAATTAATTAAATCTACATTTTCTACTGACACTCAGTAGCTGAGATGAACAGATCAGTGAAGCAAAAAGGAAAAGCAACGCTCCAGGTGGAAAAAGTATCCAGAGCCTTTACTCAACTAAAAGTACAAACACCACAAGCCCTGAAATCCAAACCTTATGGACTTTTTCCACATTATACTATTATAAATTATACATATTATTAGTTTAACTCAAAGAGGAGCATCTTTAGTGTCAAAGAAACTGCATGTGTTTGTGTGTGAAAACTACATGTATTGAATGTATTGAAAGTTAGTGCAGTAATAATAGTTCCTAATGAATGTGATGAAGTTAAAAAGAATAAAGTTTGTCTAATTTGTACCTTAATACAAGAGTAACCTCTTATATTTTTACATTTTATTGCATTTCACTCACGTTTGGGTCAGTTTGGAGAGAGTGTAATATAATAATGTTTACATGTAAAAGTACTGACTTCTGTACTTGTAATGTGTTGTTTGTTCCTTTACATAATGAAACGATCGGAGAACTTCTTCCACCTCTGTTAAAAAGTTTCGACTGAACGCGCCCACACAGGTTTATTTATACTCAGTGGGAAACGCTAACGCCTGCACACACTCCACCACACACACTTTTTCTTAAATAGTTAAGTTTTTAATAGTTTTAGTATCTTCATCAGGTCAAAATGTTTGAAAAATGTGGAAACCATCCATATTTCTACCTGGGCCGACGGGGTGTGGAGATGACAGGTGTGTTTAACCATCCAGAACCACCCAGCAGACGGAACCAGAGGCAATAAACTGTTCAATACACAAATATCAAACCTACAGCTTTTATAAGCATCACATCATTCATCTCCACGTCATGATGTTCTCAACAAGGAAATCTGGTCTAAACACCCGTCCATAACAAGTTAGAATCACCTGTTGGATGAATAATCTGACTGATGTTTAACCCTTAGGGCCTGATTTACTAAAGGCTTGCTCGAGTAAAAGCGTGCGCAAACTTGACTGCGCACGCAAAAACACCACGCTGAAGCTTATCTACTGACAGGACGCAGCGACGGTTGTGTCTCTCAAATGGGCAAAATAGCTGACACAACCCATTTAGCGAGTTTGCCCTGATGAATAAGCAATATGGGCATTTCTACCAGAACGCACAAAATTTTTAGTGAGAGTAGATGCAAATATTTATGTAGTGCACGGAATGTGATTTAAAAACCTGAAACTGATTGTGGTGAAACGTCTTTAGCACGTCTGAAAGGCAGGGTTTAACTGGCACAGCTTTGCGCAAAACTGGCTGCAGTTGTTGTGGCGAGGAGGCGACATAGGCACAACCAAAGTAAACACACAAAACCAATCTTTTCTGCTCGCCTCAACATTTTTGGAATGACGGATGAAAAAATAATTGAGACTTATGGCCTACTCAGCAACGCCATTTTAGAACTTCTAGATGAACTAGGGGATGATTTGGAGGAGTCAACCAATACCTTCTATGATGAAACTCCTCCAACGTTACATTTCCGTGCATCTGTGTCATTCCAGTCACTCTTGCCATTAGCGCTGCCGTATCCCAGAGCAGTTTTTCCAGCGTACTGTCTCCATGACGACAACCAGTAGCGCACGCAAAATCCTCATTTAAATAGGGCTGTCTCCAAGACTTTGCACCTGTTGTCATTTGTGCAGGCAATCTTAGTTGACACGTAAATCAATAGCATGTGCATTTTTTAGTGCGAGCAAGCAAATTTGCATCGGTTATTTGTGATCTTAGTAAATCAGGCCCTCAGATGCATAAGTGGTTCAACAATTACCCAGTGAGGTTGTTTTATTGTAATATCTTTGTAATGAAAAGTTATGTCGAATTCCAAGTATTTCCCAAAAACTATTGTTATTGACGTCATGCCATTTAAATTTTTAACTTAACTTTTATAGATTTGATGAAATTGTAGATTTTGTGTTACTACCACAATCTTCCATAGTTGAGTCAACATGACCCACATTCATTTTCAGGGGAGTTTCATCTGAACCTTTGATTCATTCTACAGCAAAGCCAGAGGACGGACTCACAAAATGGATGTTGACATTGTTCTACTGCTGTTATGTACTACTATGCTACATATTATATACTATATATACTTTGCTTTTCAAATTTTCAAAATACTTTAAAAAATATTTTCAAATTTTAAAAATGTTTACACACACACACACACACACACACACACATATTTCAAACATAAAATCATTCTTTTATGGACCACACTATAATACAAATGATTATTTTTAACATGCCAAAATGATAAATGTGGTATGAAAACAACATTCATTTTAACGGGTCATTTTGACCCATTTATGGACTAGTGGAGGGTCCAGACACTCGTGCATCTAAGGGTTAAAATATACAAGTTCTAACATAATTCTACCGTCACTTAGCATTTGAGACACAAAGTTTGATCTGATTCTCTATTTTTTGCAGATGCTGTTTTTGACAATTACTCCTTTCAATCTCAGAAAAACTGAACAGAAAATGAAACAACAAAAACACTTTTTAAGGAAACTAGTTGTTTTTATCATAGATTTCTGTCTTTGGGAGAAACAGACTGAAAGAAAAAACAGACTAATTGTTTGTTTTGGTCTTTTCATTGCATCGTATCTTTAAAAAATATAGAATAAGACTTTAACTGTGACTTAAACATGCTTTATTCCTCCAATCTAGTGTTTAGAAAACAGATTAAATATATATATTTTAATAGGAGGTACAGGTAAATGAGTTGTTTTTATAGATTTCTGTTTACTGGGAAACAAACAGAAGATGGAAATCTGATGAAATGCCAGACTAATTGTTTGTTTTGGTCTTTTCTTTGCATTTTGCCATTAAAAAATATAGAATAAGACTAGAGGAGCGCCTTCTAAACACACCAACCTGGTCAATTGATACAAAATCTTTCAATCTTGTGTCCATTAATCCACAACAAATTTGCATGATTTTACATTTACACTGAAATTAAATATCTGTATTTGTAGAGGAAACCATAAACCTGTGAGCTAGATTATTAGATTCCTGTGATCAGAATTACCAGACAGTGAAGGGAAATCAGAAGAAATGAGTGATGATTAGTTTTGGTCCTGTCAGATTTGTTTGGTCTTTTCATTGGATTATATTAGTTTGAAAATAAATAATATGACTGAAAGCTCCTTAAAATGAAGACGGCTGTAAACCTCTGACCTGTTTGTCCACGAGAGTCCATGAATTTAAAACTCATTTACATAATTTAATGTTACCAGCGTTGTGGCAAAGGTTTATGTTGAAATTAAATATATGTTTTTGAAAGAAACTACAAAAAATGGGAGCTGGAGAAACAGACGGTCTTTTCATTGCATTTTGCTGCTGTAAAAATATAGCACACGGCGTAAACACTTCCAACCTTCAGACTAATGTCCATGATTTAGCACTGTCGGTGTTTAGCGGAAGAGTTTACATCAAAATTAAATATATCTGTACAGTTAGATGAAAATATTAACATGGATTTATGGAAAAACAGACCATTTACCAGAGAAATCAGAAAAAAAAATAACACTATAGTTGTGTGTTTTGGTCTTTTCACAGCATTTTGTCATTACAAAATATTCATAATAATATTAATAAATAAATAACACTAATATTTTTGTCATAGTAAATGCTGTAAATAGTAAAGTAGTAGTAGTAACAACAATTATGTAAATATACTTCCAATCTGTTCATCCACTCTTTAAAATCTTTCAATCTAGTCCATGAATCTAAAGCAAAGGTGCATGATTTAGTTCCACAGATTGAAACTAAACTAAACTAAACTAAACTAAACATGTTTTTAGAGATTCCTGTGTCTTGTGTGTTTTACTTTTCTCTTTGTGTTTTGTCATTAGAAGAAATAAACAAAAACACTTGTATTTATAAATGATGATGTGAATATTCTTCCAACCTCCGACTGTTTCAGTCTAGAGTCTGTTCATCTAAAACCAATTTACATGTGGAAATATATATCTAAATTTCTCTCTTCAGGATAAACAAACCAGATGAAATGACAGATTAACAGTTTGTTTTGGTCTTTTCACTGCTAACCCTCCCCCCCAACCTGTTCATTAAAACTTTATTCATTTTTGTGTCAGAATCTTCACCACATTTACACTATAGGGACAAAAGTATTGGGACACATCATGGCTACCGCATTAAGATGTCCTGTTCATGCTGATTTGACATATAGACATCAATATTTTCTAATTTAATGTTAAATGAGAGATTTTTCTTCCTAAGTGAAATGTGAAGAAAGTAGATGGTTATCTGTAGGAGCATGAAAAATATGTTAGAAATTTGGAGGTAGAACATTCAAGATCATAGTCATAGATAAAAAAAACAAAACAAACAAAATCAGCGTTGAGAGAAATGAAGAAAAAAACATCTCTGAGGTATTTTGGAAGCAAAGATAACAATTTAAACAAAAGTAACCAGTGCAATGCAATGATATTTATCATGATATAGAACTACATTATAACATTCGTCATTATTGATTTGTAGCCCAGACCTGTTAGAAAAGAAACACCTGAATTCAACGTGTCCCAATACTTTTGTCCATATAGTGTTCTGTTTTCAGGAGAAACAAACCAGATGAAATGATGGATTAACTGTTTGTTTTGGTCTTCTGGTTGTGTTTTGTATATATATATATATATATAAACAGAATAAATACAGATTAACACCACCAGCTCCTTCTTAATGATGTCCTGAACCATCTCTACGCATTTTAGCGTCAGAATCTTCCACACATTTATCTGTAAACCCTCCCTAAAGACTTCCATCTGCGTTACTGAGACCCGGATGATAAAACCTGAATAACGCCGGGCCTGTTCTAATCAACGGTCCGGCTTCAAAGACGGACCACGGTTCCACTTCCATCAGACCTGCAGCCCGACCGACGCTGAATTAAGTGAATTGTGAAACAGCTCAATAACGAATTGATTGACAGGGCTAATGATTCACAACTCGGGTTAGAGCTGCAACAACAAAAAAACAATAGGGAGGGAGGGAGAGAGGCATGGTGGATGCTTCTCTCCAGGACCGGGCTTAGAGACCACTATTCTCAGCCAATGTACACACCACACTAATGCCATCATTAGGAAACAGAAGAAGTACATGGTAATGAAGCAGCTGGCGTTCTAGTTCACTTACCTTGGATCCTCGCTCATTAAAGATAATCTCCACATCTAAAATCTTTCCAAATTGCTGCAGAGAGAAAAGAAAGAGAGAAGACGAGAGGAGAGGAGAGAAGAGCAGGGCAGAGATGGAGTTAGACGGAGAATTCATGAGGAGGACGACTGGAGAAAGAAAAACCATTAAGGCAATATGGAAATGTTACTTTTGTGAGGAAATGGTGGTCAATTTGCATTTGTTAGCTTGGCAAACATTCTTGAAGCTGTCTGGCACGCTTTAAAAAGAGAATTCATGGCTGCTCCTTTAATGCATTTTAGTATTTTATCAGTCCTATATGAAATGAGATCACAGTATCAGTACAGAAAAACACACAAAAAAACAAAACTACAGGGTCTTTGATTACATCTGAGACGTTTGTTCACTTTGTTGTTTTAACACAAATAGGTTAAAAAAAATGGATTTGATGTTCAGATATGAAACCTCGTCCACCTTCACGGTCAACAACAGAAAACACGCCTCTTTAAGTCAAGTTTTTAATGGGTTTGATTCAAAGATCAGATTTTTTTTGGCCACTTGACTGGTTTTTAGTTTTAGATCGTATAAAAAAAGACAGGATTTATAGAAGCTCCGATGAAAGAATTAATGACTTTAAGTATGAGTTTATTAGGGTTTTTCAGTCTCATACCATGAATCGTTTACATCAGAGGAAACAAAGATGATTTGACCTGTGATTCTATTGAACTGTTGTTAGGTTTCATCATTTAAAAGTGTCATTTCAGCTCTTTTTTTTCTCTTTTAGTTGTAGTTTTTGTCTTCGTTGACTATAATCACCATAATCAGGGATAGCTTTTAATGTCTAATGATGTAAAACCACATCTACGTCCACACTCCAAGGGGAGAAGGAGAAGTTTTTACTCTGAGTTTGTTTTTTCATTTGAGTTTTGATTCCATTTTTTGCCAGTACTTATTTTATTTTGAAGAACTGAAGTACTTTGTGTTTTTCTTAGTGTTACTTTTACTCTCAGGAGATATGTCTTGGTTTACAGATGATGAATGAATGCATGAATCAAATACGATTTACAAAACCATTCTGCAAATCTGTTTTATTTTTGTACCACAAACCTTTGACAGCAGCTGCTTTTATGTCTGTTTCATTTTTATTTTGTGCTGTTCATTGCACATTGAAAACTACCATTTGTATTTTCACTTCTAACCTTAGTTTTACTTTTCACTGATTTTACTGATATTTCCTTCATCTGTGAATATACTGATGTCATCAAACTTGCTTCCTCGTCAGGATTTTGTCTTTCACTTGGGTTTTCATTTCATTTTTTTAACAGTGAACACATGATTTCATTCTTTTTTTTTTACCGAACTGACCAGTATTTTCTATTTTTATGAGTCTTAGGTATCACTAACAAATACTTGATGTATAGAAGTTGAAGTACACTTTACACAACCAGTATTTATTGAACCTGATGGTAAATGGGATTCTGTTTCATTTTATTTTACACATTGAAAACCACACCTTGTATTTTCCGTCGGGTTCTGTTTTTTCCATTTTAACCTTATTTCCATTCTTCATTTCCTTCACCTGAGGATGATTTGATGTCGTCAAACTTTGTCCCATGAGTGAAAACCTGCTCCTTCGTCATGTTTTATTTATTTCATTTTGGTTTTGTTTGAATTTATTTTGAAGAACTGACCAGTATTTTATACTTTTATTAGTGTTTCAGGTATGATGAACAAATACTTAATGCATAAAATGTGAAAAAGTATTTTACCTTTATCTGAGAGTGAGTGAAAACCTGCCTCTTCATTGTGTTTTTATTCAGGATTTTGCCTTTTATATGGGTTTTGATTTAACTTTTTGACCGTTTTAAAAGTGTACATACAATTTTAGTTTCATTTTGAAGAACTGATCAGTATTTTGGATATTTATTATGAACTAATACTTGATTTATAGAAGCTGAACAGGGTTGAATGAAAGAATATACTTGACAAAACAGGTGTTTATTGAAGGTGCATGAAGCAGATATGAATGTCCTTTTATTTTGTTTTATTTTACACATTTAAAACTACCATTTGTATTTCCATTCTAGTTCTTTTTGGTCTTTTTTGCCTTCGTTTTATTCTTTGTCAACTATAATAACTGATGTGGGAATAAGTGATGTTGCCACCTTCATGGTCACCGGGGAAAATGGGCGTCTGACTCTGCGGTGGATCGGTGCTCTCCTCTATTCTTTATTCTCTCTTTGTTTGTGAGCTTTCACAGTCAACAGGACCTAAGGGCCGGTCCCCAGGGGTTAACATGCTTCAGCCTTTCGATTTAACAGGCCTGCCTCCGGATCATTAGAAAACAGAGGAATGAAAGTAAACTGTAAGTTCCTCTAATGAGTGGAGTGAGAGTGACTTTTAATTGCTGTCTACAATGGCCGTATTATTTCATTAAAAGTAATTACCCTGTCAAGCGGTCCGCATCGCCTTCATTTCGGCACAACAGGGAAGAAATGGGCCTTCCATGTGGTCGACACTCAATGGGAATGGATGGATTGTTTGACTGAGCCACTAATAGGGGTTAGGAGGAGCTGGCTATTATCTGGCTGGACTGAGTGGAGTGGGTTTATGGGTGAAGGGAAAACATATGTCCACTCACACTTAAAGGGTTACTGTGGAGCTGCTGGAGTGGGGCTGGTTCAGGTACTTCTCTGGTAGCGTTTGGACAAGCTGAAGTCGGTCTCAGTTCAAGTGGACTCTGCATTTAACCGATTTTCACCTCTTCAGTTTGAGTCCGACGACACTTTCAGACACAGAACTGAAGCAAAACCAACGGGTTCATTTGACGGAAACTGGAATTATGTCTCCAAATGTGGGGAAGGTTATCCTCTTACACCTGGGACTGAACAGTTACTGCAAATATACTTTATTTCCATGTGATTTATTGAAAAGTGGAAATTGAATGTAAAGTGTTTAAAGAGGTATTTTGATTCATCACCCTGATATAACTGTACATTCTATTCTATTCTATTCTATTCTATTCTATTCTATTCTATTCTATTCTATTCTATTCCAATATGACACCAGCTGTTTTTTCTTCCAGTTTCTAAACTTTTCATGGGTCAGTTTCAACACCCAGAGTATTTGCTCTGGTTCAGGGCTGGGTTTAAGAAACAAAATCTCTAACAGTATATTTATACATGATTAAACCAGCCTGGGATCTTTCCCTAATCTTTACCAAACTGTTTTATCCTAAACCTAAACACCCACGAGAGTCAGGATGAACCCATGATCCGCCTCCAGACAATTTACCAAAAACTAGTGGATCCATCAATGATAAATGATGTTTGAGTTTATGTTACTTTTACAACAAAATGCCACAGGATTTCTGTTGTAGTTGCTTCTTAGAGACAGGGTAGACGGTGTCCATGACTCACCATCTTCTACTGCAGGTAATCTACTGACGATGGTCCAGTACTTCATATAACCCCACTTTAAAAACCCAAACCAACCCTTTACATCGGGGGTGTCAAACATGCAGCCTGGGTCTTCAATTTGCAAAGTGCAAAAATTACACTTAAGATATTAACAGTCAAGGATGTTGAACTGGTTTTAGTTCAGGTTCCACATACAGACCCATGTGATCTCAAGTAAAATAACAGCATAATTACCTATAGATAATGACTCTAAATGTTCTTCTTGGTTTAATCTGAAAAAAAATATTACATTGTGAAAATATTTACATTGACAAGGTATACCTTAACAATAAAACATGAATAACCTGAACTAATATGAACAGCTGGAATAAGTGCATTTTAACAGTATTCTGCCTGTCACTGAATGTTTTTTGCCTGTGTAGATCCGATCCATAATGCACATGTTGAGGGATAATATTGTTAAAATTGCACTAATTTTTCTTAAGAAATGTAAGTTTTTTCAGGTTATTCACACCTTTTTGTGAAAGGATAGTTTGTAAACATAAATATTTTCAGAATTTAATGGGGTTTTATTGCGCTAAAACATTTGTCAATATTTATAGACTATTATGTTATTTATTTTACTACTTAAGATTAAATTGGGCTGAATGTGGTCCCTGAAACAAAATGTTTGACACTCCTGCTTTAAATCCCGTCGACTTCGGCTCTGAGTTTAAAGTTTGTGTGTAGACGCCTGTGTTCTGTGTTCTCTGCTGTCGGTGCCTCTTCCTATACGTCTGCTCTTCCATAGATCCATCTACACATCTGCCTCATATGGCGCTGAGCTCCATTGATTCGAATGGGACGCCTTGGCTCAGTCTCACACACACAGGCATTTATATCCCAGCGTGATGCCCCTTTCTCGCCTCAGATGACAATGCTTCCCCCACGCAATGTGCAGATGCTAATTGTTTTAACCGAGCGTAATGGGCTTGTGGCGTCGATTAATTAGTTTCAGAGGAAGTCGTCTTTGTGGATTTCCACATGGCGCTTGGGACTGCTCGCTGCTCACCAGTGATCTCATGCACTTCCATCCCCACCCACCCACTCGCCGCCTCACACACATACACACACAGAGAAACAGCTGCATCAGCAGCACCGATAAACAATAGCTTCATTGGGAGGAGTCTCCAGAGGGAGGATGAGAAGAGAGGCTGACGTCACCGGAGGATCTGCAGCTACAGCCAAGCATCTACAGAGTCCAACCAATTCAATAATCACAGCAAAATAATAACACAGACAGAAGCTTCCAAAAGACAGGGGAACGACCGGCATGTTCCAGCCTATTTATCATGTATAATTCATGTTTATATCACAGCTGACCATGTGCACTGTGCTGCTGAGTTTTACATATTTTAGTGCATTTTTTTCTGCTTTTCTAGGCAGAAGTTTTCTTCTAGGCTGCAAAAAAATAATTCATTTTTTCTTACTGAATAATCTGACAATACTTTTCATATTAGAGAAACACTGATTGGGAAATTCTCATCTGATACTGATGCTTAAAATAACAGTTTGGTGATGATTTTGTTATTTTTTCATCCTTTTGGTGCCAAGGGGATGAAGAAATCATTATATTAAAAACCTGAATGGTTTTAAAGTGTTTGAGCTCCTCATCATCTTCTGATGATGGTACTTAAAACTAAGAGATGAGATACTGCTGCCTCTGATAATCATGGTATCATGACACACAGCAATTCTACGATAAGACCCCATCATATGTGACACGTTGAGGCTTATGTGCAATGAAGAAGAGAGAATGTTAATATTTTTCCTCTTTTCGACAAGGTGATAATGAGCTGATACTGATGTGCAGCTGATGCACTGGTTCATCTCTAGTTAATATAGAAAATATCAACATATAATAATACTATCAATAACATTCTGTGCTGGTAGTCATTAACTCTAACTCTACTGTATTTTTAATAAAAGTTTGACAGTAACCTGTGATGCTGATGCTGCCTGATGCTGCTTTTAGCCTTTTTCCATCTTTATTTGCTCATATAGAACATGCTAGAAAAGTAATCTAATATGTTAAATTACTTTGATGAAGTTACGTAGACTTCAACATGGTTACAAATCGATATCCCATTACATTTCAGCAGTAACTTGCTCCACTCTGCTTCATCTTTGTTGAGAGTTGCACATGTGCAGGGTAATTAACTTCAGTCTGTGCTGTTATTTCACAACCACTAACAAATAACACGATTGATATAGGGGCAAAAACTGACCTCAGGCAAATAGCTATAGAAATAACATGAACCAGTGAGCCCTGTTTCTACTAAATGAAACTGTAATAACAGAGCATTTCCTCCACTTGAAGCTGCTCTGTGTGGAAACACCAAACAAGGCCTCTGTGGCTCCGTCTTTGATTAGCCTGAATATCTGGGAGCTCTTCACAGACCTATAATTACTCGTCAGCCCCGTGTATCCAAACAGCTCAGTGCCATGTTCAAGCAGCAGTCAGCGTGACAGCAGGACGGGGGGTTGGGGGGATGGGGGGCAGAGGTCCTGATTGCTCAGGGGGTCGCTGTGAGAGCCCTCCGACGCCGCTGAAGAAGCCGGTCGCACAAACGAGGGCACCCTCGAGCAGCGCAGCATGGGCGCAGCGCTCACTCCTGCTTCGAGTGTTTTCATTTCCCCCACACTTGCTCGCTCTCAGAGATCACAGTTTCTAATTACTGATTAAGGTCCGCTGTGGTCGTCCTAATGAGCCCTTCATTCAGCGCCTCGTTAAAGGCTCACAGGTTCCTCCGCACCCTTAACCCAGTAGCGTCACCGTGACGATTCACATTTCAGGACGTTGCCTCTCAGGCGACGTTCACACCAAACGCTAAAGGCGCCAAAAAACAGTGGTTTGGCTCATGTGTGGATCACATCTGATTTCTTTCAACAATGGGCCTGTTTACATTAATGCTCTGATCATTATCCGATTTCTGGAGTTATCAGATTATTCAAGTGATCATGTAAACAACATAATCTGATCTGTTTTATCACATAACAGCAGTGATCTGACTATGAGAAACCAGATTAACACAGCTGGATTTCAGCTTAATCTGATTTATTTTGTTCTTTTACGTCTGCGCATGTGTAAAAGCAATTAAAATAATGGATATGAAATAATATGCAGTCAAACATGAGCTGAAGACAATAATATAAATGATTCATAGTTGATTCTACCATCACTATGTACATATGTACGTACTCTGAAAGAAATTCAATAATGGACTGAGGCGTCTAAACCAGGGTTTTCGATTAACGCATTTCTTAAGTGCATTTAAATGTGTCAGATCTGATTATTACAATTATCTGATTACTCCCACTTATCAGATTTTTATGGTCGTGTGAACAGGCTCAGTGTGAGAAACTCAGATTACATGGATCAGATCATCCATATGTGGCCTTAAACAGACACAGATCACTCCACATCCATGTGATCACAAATTCACTTCCATGAACCTGTAAACAGGTGTGTTTGCATCCAGCTGCTATTATTTGCATTTTCAGCCTCTGTATAAAAAGCCCCAAGTGGAAATGTGCAACATCTACTGAATTAATACAGTAAACAAACATGAATGGCCGATTAAATGGAAAAAAGCAAAGAAACACTTCTAAATGGATGAAGAGAAGCTGTGGAAGTGTGAAATGTGTGAAGCTAAGACCAGTTCAGGTCATATGATCCTGCAGATGTTACAGGATAAAGTAACTGGTAAAGTTTTCAACTGTGATGCTTCTAATGATGATAATGAAACACCTCCTATTACAGTGGATGGAAACGTGCATGAATTCACAAAACATTTTTGCCAATTTTCCATAAAATTTGTGATGCATTTGGATGGAAACTTGAATAGAATCATGTTTAAAGTGCAGGTCACTTCAGGATTAATGCTGCCTTCATGTGCTCTCGGGAAGATGATCCTTTCCACTTGTGAGTGTGTTGTGTTCAAGTGCTTTTGTTGTTGTAGCAAAATGAAAAATGGCCACAACACAATTTATCGTGACCTGCTACTTGGGTAAAACAGTTTTGTATGTGTTAATTCATCTGCAACTTCTTTTTTTTTTTTTTTTCCAAATTGTGTATGATAAAAATGTGCAAAATCATCGGCTAACAGCAGCAAAACATTATTAAAAGCATTGTTTATCATTCATGGTGAATCCCTTGTTGCTATCTGCCATGTTGAAAAGTTCAAAGGTTATTTTTATCTCTGTAGCTTGTATTCCCCAGTGGAAAATATGACAAGGGGGGGGGGCGTTCGTGTGCAATTTTCTAGTTCCTAACTAGTATTTACCATAATTCCCATTGCACATGAAGGCAGCATAAGACCAGAGTAAAACACTGTGATGAACCCAATAATCAGCGCCAACGTTAATGAACGTAGCCTTGGCGCCGTCCTGCCGTTGAACGCTCCCGTGTCAGCTACCACACGAGGTCTCAATGCATTGTGGGAGCAGATGGAGCTCCTGGCGGGGCTTGGGAGCGTCTCTACTGGGCCATGCAGCACCTCCTCTCTCCTCTCTCTCTTTTCCTGCTGCACGTCTGCGGGCTTCACTCATGTGGAACTGTAATGGCGTATTGAGCCGCTGGCGCTCCAGAAGCCATTAGAGCTGGAGGGATGAGGCTTTGCACACGCCGATCGCACAAAGGCCCATTGTGGAGGCCATGTCAGAGGGTGGAGCGAACCCGCTATCTCCTTGCCAAGCTCTACCCAGGACAATCAATCCCACAATCCTTTACTATGCCAACCACCAAGGAAGGATGAAGCAGGAAGGAATGGGCAACACGTGGGTGAGGAGGGTGATTGAGGGGGACTGGGTGGGCCGCGATCAATTTAGTATCGTATATCTGCATGCGGCGGCCAGGCACACAAAGCCTCCGAGCTAATTACTGAGGCGATTTGGATTCCACACGACTTGCACCAGGGCTGGGAACAATAAAGCCAACAATCAGCGAGAGAAAGAGAGGCAGAGAGCAGCCATGTTGTCTGCAATTTATAAAGCCACAGCCAGGGCTCTGGAGTAATTAATATCATCAGCTGGATGTTGTCTTCATAACGACGAGAATTAACGCCTCTGGGTTCTAATGGTCCAATTAGCGCATAACATTTAAAGTACATTTTTGGCAATCGTCTCCATTCACATCCATTATTACTATTGAATCAAAGGATGTTTGGTTCAATTCTTACTGAGGCTTTTGTCAGTCCAACCATTCGTTTAATTGGACAGAAAACTGCTGATGAGAGGCGGAATTTAGGGTTATTTTATTTATCTGCAGCGGCGATTTCTTAACCAGGTAAAGTGAGATGTGTCCTGATTTAAGGGGAATATTTGATTTTCTGTGATGATCTAAATCATATCCCAGCAGAGTTTGCAGTTCTAGAGCCGAAATTAACGACTGCTTTCATGACTGATTCATGGGAATGTGTCGATAAATAGTGAGAAAAACCTTTTGGAGTACGATATATTTCACATGAAACAGATAAAATAAGCAAGTTTTTACATTAGAATAGAGTATTTGGTTTCACAATTGATGCAGATTCATTTCTTTGGATCAAATTTTACTTTGCAAACTGAGTTTCTGCAGGTTTCAAGACAATTCTGAATGTGATTTATTCAACATAAATACTGGCAAAAAGTACAGTGAACTTAAGTTTATTTGCTGCAGTTTTTCAGTCACGTCTCATTGATTTAGCACTTTATGAAACTTGAACAGAAACTATTTCTTAACATGACTGTTGGATCAGTGCAACTTTTGTTTATAATCAGTACACACATAAATGTTACTTCAAAATCTGACAGATTCTGAAGACCTGTCAAAGGTGTGTGTTCATTGATTTAAGGCCAAAAACTCAAGTTATTTCTTTCTGATTAATCTAAAATTGCAAAAATAAAACCTTCCATCCTCAGAGTTATTTTAGTGATTATCATAAAAATCAGAAAATCAGCAGGTTTTCACATTAGCCTACTGAAATAAAAGACATTTAGCTGGAGGGGAAGTTGGCATTCCTAAAAATAACATTTGCTGATGACTTTTTTTGGACTGATTTGCTCTAGTCTTCAGCTTTCACCCTCTTCCTCTGCAGTGACGGGTTACCACCAACTCTTACATGCACTTTTAAGCTGTTGTATAACATCTGATTGTGCAACTGCTTGTGAATTCTTGACTGGATGCACTGACATTTTTTTATCAAACTTATTTTGGTCATGTTGCTTGTTATTTTGTTGATTTACTTTTTATTTTTGTTCATTTTATTCATTACTTTGGCTGTTTCTGTTCATTTTGTTGCTTATTTTATCCTTTTGGCTTTATTCTAGTACATTTTTTTTCCACATTATTTATTACTTTGTAGTTTTTTTTTTCATTCGTTTTAGTTAATTTTTTTTATTAATAATATAAAAACAAGTGTCTCTATCATGTTCATTTATTAAACTCCATGGGTTTTACTGGTGAATCAATGTTGTAGAAGATGACAGTGTTTCCACGTTCACTACGGAGCCTCTGAACGTCCAAACGGGTCATATCTGATGACCATGAAAAGATGACAAACTGCATTTTACTCCAATTATTTACATGTATTGATAAAATTAGAGGTTCAGAAGTTATTCAACATTTTAGATCAGTAGATGGTTTTGCTCACTGGTGGATATTTGGGTCTTTGAGGGTTAATGTAAAATTGGATATTTTATTTCATTCATCATGTGCTTTTTGTAATAGATTACCAATTGTTTTTATGTATTTTAAGACAGAAACTATGTTGTTGATATTTGTTGCACCTTTTTTATAAAATCTAAACAAAAACAATATCATCCCATTCCAAGATGATGAAGGAGGCGCCACGGTGATGAAGATGAGGCCTGTGGCCTGTGATGAAGGTACTCACCCCAAACATTTGCCTTAGGTCAGGGTCCCGGAAGCGGAAGGGAATGTTGGAGACATGTAACCTTTTGGGCTGCTGCTTCTCTGAAGAGTCTGAGTGCTGGAGCTGGAGCTGCTGAGAGCCCTCTGTTTGCGTCACGTCATCTGTCTGCCGGAGGGAAACAAACACAGAAAAGACACAAGCTGCTCATTAGCTGCTACAGTAGAATGTACTGTACCTCCCGGTCCTGAAGTATACCAAAAGGAGGGGGTGGAGGAGGGGGGTGGGGCGGGAGGCCTGCCTGACTAACTTACTCAGCGTCTGCTATTCTTCAATCCGACGAGAAAGCCAAAGCGATAAACAGCCGATGACTTATAGTGTCAAACCTGAGGTTGTGCATTACAAATCCACTTATTAATCTCTTGCACTTAGCTCTTGAAGATTGAAGGTGCTGACAAAAAGGCGTGGATATAGATCCCACAGAGCCCTGACATGTCTAGACTAAAGACACATTATTGGTGACGTTTGCACACAGCCATCAGAGTACGAGGCCCAAAGCCCTCAGCGTTGTTGTTTCCATCATTATGCGAATGCTATGCTGACATTTCTATATAAATGACGTGTCTGATGTCAATGACAAATTCCACTTGTTTCTCTCTGTGACACCAGTGATGGATTTCACTGAAGGAGCTGCCGGCTTGTCTTTACAGACAGACTGTGTTTTTGAGGTAGTTTCTTTTCAGATGCGTTTTCTCTGAGTAAAACCTGATTGGTTACTGGCCCCGGGTATCAAACATCTATCCGTACAGTTCTCAGATGTTAAAACAGGCTGTGTTCTCCGCCTTCTTTCTGATCTGGTCCTGGTGTCAGGCCTTTTCTAATCTCTACTTTGGGTTTAGTTAACCCATAAAGACCCAGAGATACTTTTATGGCAGTTCCCAAATGAATTGTTTTCTATATTTAACCTTTCTTAAGTGATTGATCACCATTTATTATCACATTACCCTCTGTATTTTGCATTATTAAGTGGAAATCAGGTATTTTCCTGTATTTAATTCCCTGATCATGTGGATGTTCATAAAAACTCAGATTAAAGTTGAGTGTTATATTAAAAACAGAAAAAACTGAAGAAAAAGTGACTTTTTCAGTAAAATATATCAACTAAACTAAACATAAAAACATGTGTCTCCATCGACTATCATTTATCAAACTCCATGGGTTTTACTGGTGAATCAATGTTGTAGAAGAGAACAGTGTTTCCATGGTAACTACAGAGCCTCTGAAAGTCCAAATAGATTTTACCTGATGACCATGAAAAGATGACAATCTGTATTTTACGCCAGTTATTTACACGTATTGATAGGATTAATGGATCAACAGTTACTTAATATTTTATATCAGTAGATGTCTTTAGTCGCCATTGGATGTTTTGATCTTTAAGGGTTGATTAATGAAACGACTTAAAATACTTGATGTTTAATTGGTTGAAGTCATCTTTGCGTGTCTTATAGCACCTAGCTTAGCATGAACTCTAAAAGTAAAGCGATACAGGTAGAAAAAGTTTTAAAAGTTCACATACAAACACATTATTTTTAGGGAAAGTTACATACTAAAACTATATTTTCATCCATGTCTTGTAGTGACTGTGAGTTGTCAAGTTTGGTTTAGGGCCTTATTATAGTGCTACAGTATATGGCAACCTGCACTGCAGCTCTGGAACAAATAAATGGTCTGTCAAAAAGTAGCTGCAAGTCCCACTTCCATCTAAACCGAAAAAAATGATGCAAGTCATTATTTTGTGAACACTATAGCTGCAAAAATTAGTGCAAATATTAAAATAGTGAAGTGGTGAAGGCCTTTTCTACATCAAAATGGAAATAATACACATCCATATGAATGAAAAGTTTAACAAAGAAGTAAATATGAAGACAAACAAGGATGTCAGTGGGTGGTGATGGAGACTAGATTGGCATTTTAAGCTCAGGGCAGTGAAATAAAAACAATAGTAGCTAATTATTTGCTCATTTACAGTTATTTGACACCTGTCTTTCACCTTTATTTCATTTCAAGTTACATATAACTATGACGTGAAGTCGCTGTTGATTTCATAAACTAACACTTTAAATTCACTATTTTCGCTGTCCATGTACATATTGCAGTGTTAAAACTATGTGGACGAGAGGCCAAAACATGGAGGAAAATGGTAATTCAGCAAAATATCTGAATCAGCGTTGATAAGGCATAATATTAAAAAATGATCAGTAGAGGAATCTATTATGAGTTGTGAGCAAATTAGGGCAATGAGTTGCAGTAATTTACATATTTCTGAGCTTTTAACAAAGAATCAAGCATCTTCATGTGATGAATGTTGAACTTTTACTTCAACCCTCTGGTATCCTGCACACAGAGTTACTTATAACAACCAAAAGACTGTAATCCCACTAATGCCCTACTGATGTCAAAATGTTTTTCATAGTTTTTTTTTCTTAACTTTTTTTTTCAACATTTTTTAACACTGTTTTATTTTTCAACAAAAATACCAAACATTAAAAAAAAAAACCAAACATTTTTTAACCCTTTAAATGCTATGTTTGATGCAAAAAACACAACAAAAAAGCCCTTCTTTCCAATATACTACATAAACACTGGTTACTTTTTTTGCAGCCTGGCATATGTCAATGACTAACAGCAACACTGGTGATTATGCATCATTATTTTTTGTGCTGGGTCAAATGTTCTAAAATGTGTCAGCGTGCATTTTTTACTCACTTCAGAGAAGGGTGTTACTGTAGTGATTTTCCACTGTTTACAATGTGCTGATTTCAGTGGCTGGGTCTGAATATTTAAAATCCTGCAAAAATGAAGAACTTTTAAATTCTGACCTAATACAAATTGTGAAAAATAATATGACCTTTTTCAACATAAATTGCAAAGTGTGCATAATATGCTCACCCGGATACCAGGAGGTTAAGGCTGAACATGTGAATGCCATTCCTTCTTCCTTTTCCTCCTGACAGAAGATTGTAATTACTTTAACGACCACAAGAGGCCACTCATCAGGGAAATACAAACATTTAAGGCAGTGGATATAGAGTGTAAGGGATGCTTTTGGTTTTTGTTGTTTTATGTGGACGGTCTCTGCGGACGACACAGAGCAAATGATTAAAACAAACCGAAATGAACTGTGATCCAGCGCCTGCGACTCTGGAAAGGGAATAAATAAAGAAACGCAGAGTGGGAGCTGGGGCTGGTGGGGTGGGGGTAGGGGGGTGGGATGAGGAATGAGAGAGTGGAGGTGGCAGATATTGAGTACAAAAGCTGTTTGAATGTGATATGTAAACTGCAAGGTCTCCTGGGAAGTGCTCTCGGAGCTTTGCAAACACACTATACACTGGCTGGGAAGTCACATACACAGACACAATCTTGTACCGAGATACAGACGTGAAAAGGGAGTAGGTTGTTTCCAGAGTACAAACGGTTCGAATGACACACACAGATAACCCTCACCCTGCTCCGAGGCTGTCAGACGGCTGCAGGCCTCTCTTAGTGATACATTTCCCACCATTTAGGAAATGGGGTAGGGATTTATTCATTATAATTCATCATCACAGTATTATCATTATCATCATGATCGTAATGATGATCGCCTTTATTATTCTCATTATCATAATCACAATCTCCACTGTAATGGCTGTCATTTATTTGGTTTTTATGGCCCATTCCGAGATGGTGACATACATTGTTAACAGTGAC
The DNA here is from genome assembly GCF_902148855.1 of Sphaeramia orbicularis. Taxonomy (NCBI): domain Eukaryota; kingdom Metazoa; phylum Chordata; class Actinopteri; order Kurtiformes; family Apogonidae; genus Sphaeramia; species Sphaeramia orbicularis. Next base: position 26,449,155 of record NC_043964.1, on the reverse strand, counting down.
AGTTGTTTGATTCAAGGTCCCACTTTGTCTCCCCTGCAGCCGTCCAGGTAGGGCAGGTTTGTGGCGGCTTCCTCAGTACCGCCGTCCCACCTAGGCTCAGCGGCGTCCCAACCAGAGGTTAACAAGTGGCGAAGGACGCGAGAGCCCGAGGATGCACCAAGCTGGCCAGGGCCGGGGCCGGTCGGCGGGGACGGAGTGGATTTGTGACAGAGGGAGGGAGGGGGGACAGAGGGGGAGCCGGGCAGAGGGGTCTTAACTCTGCCGTGTCCTCGCGCGCTGGAGGTTAATAGCCTGAGTAGCCATGTTGGGCCCTGGGGGTGACACATTGCAGACAGATGCTGGGACCGTGGAGGGTGACAAGGTACCAAAGCCCCGCAGGTCAATCTGTTTCATCGGTCACACATGACACTATCGACCTTTAGCGTATGTTACCAGACTACTGAGCACCGCTGTCCTCCAGCTCTGTCTGCCTGGCTTTTTATCACGGCAGGCGCGCTCGCGTGTTTGCAAACATCCAGATTAACTTTCACTTGGTGCTCAGACAGGCTGACATCGGGGGCAAATACACATACAGAGAACACAAATACTGAATTGCTGACTCCTGAGCACCTCAGACTGCATCCTACTAACTCAATAACTTCGAGTGTCACTGAGATCCGGGATGGCTGCCTCTGCCGCCGCTCCCGAGGCTCCAACCTGCCTGCCTGGTTGGGAGATGGTGCTGGAAAATAATTACCTCCGTATTACCATAGGAGGCCACCTTCAGTGGCACTTTACTGTCCCGACAGCTGCTGTCACACGCAGGAGGAGAAGGAGGAGGAGGAGGTGGGATGCAAAACACACCGTCGCCGCTAAAGCCAGCAAACCAGAGAGTGAGAGAGCTGTCAACTCCGGCAACTCTCCGGCTTCCTGTTCAGTCATTTCTCTAAAAGACTCCCTTGCTGTTATTTGCAAATCGCCTGCAAAGTGCTCTGCTCAGCACTTTCCCCCTCCTCACAGAGTGGCATTACAAGAGCATAATTGAAACTATCTGATTGGAATGCTGCCAAGCAGGTAGATTACATCCGATTAAATAGGGGAGGGATACAGAGTCTTCGCCCACAAGAATTATAATGCCTGAGCTTTAATTCATTATTTTCCCCTCATGGTCCTACACTGTTTGTTTTCTCTTTCTAAAGAAGCTGCATATATATCCCCTCCATCACCTGGGAGAGCAGAGGGGCCGTCCCCACCACCTCCCCCCTAATTCATATGGAGAAGCAAACATAAAGAAGCTATTTTAAGGCCAGCGACACTAAAGTGCTCTTGATGTAGTGCATGGACAGTAGCAGCGTTTACACCAACCCTAATATTCCATTAATAATAGGAACAACAGCCCAATCAGAATAAAACACCTCATGGAGACGCCTCAGTAAGACCAGACAGGATTAAGTGGAAGGTTCAGATAATCTGTGCAAGAAGAAAATATTTGCACCAGTAGTTGGAATCCAACTGGTCTGTTAGTGCATTAGTGGATGTGGTGTCTACAGGGGACACAAACATGGACATAGGATCTGTTGGAGATCTTATCCCTGCAATTTATTAGAATATAATCCTCTGCATTTTGCATTTTTCAGTGACAATCTAGTATATTTGTATATTTAATTCACTGATCATGCAGATGTTGATGAAATATCAGTCAATTCAAAGGTTATTATATCAAAACTGAATTTAAAAAAGTGACTTGTTCAGCAAAACAAATCATTAATTGAACATCTGATGACCATGAAAAGCTGACAAACTGTATTTTACATCAATTATTTACATGTATTGATGGGATTCATATTTAAATCAAACATTTTAGATCAGTACATGATTTTGGTTCGGTGGCTGTTTAGATTTTTAAGAGTTAAACAACATCTTTTGGCCTGAAAGTTGAAGGCAGTAAAAACACTAGCATGAAAATGGAAAATTCGAAAAAGTGTACAGGTATTAAAGCGTTGTGTACTTTGCAGCAGATTCAGTTAAATTAAATTTACGGAAAAAGCTTTTTGATGGCTGTAGAAGTTATAAAATAAATCCTCCAAATCTTTATAGTTTTCACGTCTTTGGTAAAATGGGACTTGATATTGTGTAATAGTTTTTTTCTTTGTAAAACCTAGTAAATACACTCTGCCTGCTCTTTGAAACTTTAATCAAGAATCAATCACCTCTCTGTTAATGATAAATTAATTATACATTCTAAATAGATCTGTGGTTCAGAGTTTGCCTTAGACACTTCCAAACTGACCCAGATCACACTGTGAAGGTGTAGTAAACACAGTACGACACCATGTGAAAAGATCAATGAAGCTGGAAACAACTGGACTAATGACCAAATCAGAAGAAGAGAAAAAAAAAGTCTGGATCAAGTTGTGGAAAACTGCTAACAATCTTAAAATCTGCTATAATTCATGTGGATTAGATGTGCCACAGCAGCATAAACATTAAACAGGAGCTAATAGTCAAATTGTAGGACAGGAAGTTCATCATAATGATTGAAACGGGTTTAAATCCTGTCCATGCATCTGCAGATCCTCTATATAAGTGATGATTCTGGTCACTGAGCTGAAAACTTCCCCATACTGACGCCAGTGTGTTGTTTTGTATAGATCTGATCACCATGAAAAGATGACAAATGAAAGCATGCCCTGGTATTCCCCAGGGCATGGTGTTGGGCCCAACCCCATTTTCCACTTATAGGCTCTCCTTTGGCCATCTTAACCACTTGACTACTGTCAACCTGCTAAACTGCACCAAAACCCTAGATTATCATAAAATACCGTGCCAAAAATCTGATCTAACTCATGTTTTTCAGATAGAGCAGTCCTGTATTTAAGCCTCAAACATCATCTCCATCCACTGTCATTTGTCAAACTACATGGGTTCTACTAGTGAATTATACATTCTAAATTGATCTACGGTCCAGAGTTTATTATGGACACTTCCAAACTGACCAAGATCACACTGTGAAGGTGTAGTAAACACAGTACGACACCGTGTGAAAAGATCAATGAAGCTGGAAACAACTGAACTACTGACCAAATCAGAGGACAAAAAAAAAAAAAAAAGTCTGGATTCAGAAGTGGAAAACTGCAAAATCTGCAACAATTCAGGTGGATTAGACACATCACAGCAGCATAAACATTAAACAGGAGCTAATAGTCAAATTGTAGAACAGGAAGTTCATCACAATGATTGAAAGTGGGTTTAACTCCTGTCCATGTATCTGCAGATCCTCTATATAAGTGATGATTCTGGTCACTGAGCTGAAAACGTCTCCAGCGTGTTGATTTCTATAGATCTGAAAGTACAGGCTGGTATTGGATATATTTAGTAACCTCAGAAAGGTGGTTTTGTTCCCAAGTACAAAAACAAAGTGTTCTCAATTTGCTACAACTCTGAATGACTCTGCTCTTCACGTAACAGGAGCAGAGCCTCATGGGTATTGTACCGTTCAGCACTATCTAGACATAATTAAAACTGTACCGACACGTTAAACTTACTGTAAAGGATTAGTTTGAAAAGAAAGCAGAGCAAGGCCACAACCAACGACTGATGTGGCTCTTTTTCCTTTTACTGTGTGTCCATGGTGATCACTTATCTTTTGACATGCGTTATAGAGCTTATACGCCACAAATACTCCCTAATGTGCTGTATGTGGATTAATCCGCTGCTGAAAATAGGCCCAAACAAATGTAATATTTACACTTTGCAGTAAGATTTTCTAAAAAGTCCAGGTGATATGTGGAAGCAAAAAATGTGGAACTGTTGCTAAAACACTGTTGGTTTTATTTTATGCCATAACCAAATATTACCTAAACCAAACATAATACAGGAAAAGTGACATTTAATGCATGTTTTTCAGGTCAAAGATTAAAATGATACCAAATAAAACATCCTAGATTGCTCATGTGAGTGGATAATGGTGAATTCAGAGACATTACATGGTAGAAATGGCTTTGTCTGAGAACTTACACTATTCTTTCCAATTTCACGTCTGCTGCATAAATACTGTGAAGAGTTTTAGAGGCCTAATCCCTTTAGTTTGACCCTGATAAAGTGGAGTAGTAGAGTAGAATGATAGTCAATAAGACCTCAGTGACTTAGAGCTTACAAAGAATATGTCAAAGATTTACGTCAAAAAGTGTATTTCAAAAATATGTTTGTTTTGTTGTATTCTTCACATCGATTTCCTTGGCACATATCACCTGGACTAAGCAGTCAGCTGCTTTAATAAATTATTGAGCCTCTGTGAAAGAATTAAACCTTATATTTGGAGAGCTGTTCGCAGATTGATATCTTGTTGGTTTTGGCCTTTTCACAGGATTTGTTGACAATGAAAAAAATACATCAGATTCATCCTTTTCAATTACCCGGGGGGTGTTTTCTAAGCGAGGTAAAGCTGGGGATATAATGTCTTTGAAATGGGAATCTACAGTGTGGAGAAGTGCGACTCCTCCTGCTCCCAGATAACACAGACATGCCTTCTAATGGTGGCCTACATGCTGCCATCAGCACCGCCTCTGAAAGCTACACCCGCTCAAGTCCCTTAAACACGGCTCATGAGAGATGAGTGTGTCTGTGTGTGTACTCATGCATGTTTGCATGTGCTCATCCATGTCTGCAGCGTGCCCTTGTGTGTTCTGGTGTGTTCTTGTGTGTGCGTGTGTGTGTGTGTGTGTTATCACGGTCCCCCAGAATACCCTTTGGAGAGTCTTCATGCAGCTGACACGGGCTGTGAAAAATCTGGAATTGAGTGCTGCTCTAATGCCACTGCCTTAATTTGTTATCTGAAAAGAGAATGATTACTCATGAAATTCAACCAAACCTCAGACTATTTGAACTGAGCCAGATAACGAGCTCAAGTTTTTCTTTTTTTTTTTTTTCTTTTTTTTTTTTTTTTTTTCAGCAGAGCTCCCTGGCAACCCTCTGCTACCCTCATCTCTAAGGATTTGGAGAAAAGTTGGGGGCTGCCTCTCTTCCTCAAGTCGCCTGCTTTCAAGTCAGCTTGTTTGAACATGGCACAGAGCGAGGTCCCAGAGGTCTGGCTCTGGACAACACCACCTTCCCAGTATAGATGGAGGGGGGGAGGGACTAGTAGACACAGACTGAAACAGAGAGGAGAAGCCAACAGACTCCCTGCGCCTCATTAAAACATACACACTCTCCATTCTCTGCAGGGAATTCACACTGAATCCATACGTTTCACTGAATTTTCACTCTCTTGACTCTTTTTAAGTCTTTAAGTCGAGAAGATGTGCAGAGTAAAGCGACGTCGTGGGGTAGAAGAGCTGAGTGTAGCAGAGTAGAGCCAAGGGAGGAGGTGGATGGAGGGGTGGGGGGTGGGGGGGAGTCGCAGCCAGTAGCTGATCTGCTCCCTCAATCTGTGTTTCTGCAGGGTGCCCTAATCAAAGGCACCCGGGCCCGTCTGTGACACCCAGAGCAAACAGGCTGGGTCTGTCATTAAAGCAGGGGAACACAGCAGTGGGCGACACTACACCAATGGCCCCTGAGGATTAGAGGCTCTGTTTACACCCCACTAATCTCATCCCTCTGTCCGCCCTGAGAAAGGATGGGTGGAAGGAGCAGAAGAAGAATAAGAAGAAGTGTGGAAGGCGAGGATGCGGAGGCTGAGGATGCAGGAAAGCAGGCGGGTATGGCGCAAGACGGGAAGAGCAAGAAGGAAAACAAGGCGAGCTCTCATCTCTCCATGGCCACCATCTCTGGGCTTTCTTCACAGCGGGTGAACAGATGAAATGAAATCAAATGCGAAATGAGAGAGAGGGGAGACGGTGAGAGACAGCGAGTGGAGGAGTGGGGGTATATAGTGTTGGAGGAGGATTCTGAACCTCCTGCCAAGTCTCTCCTCACTTTAAACTCGTGTGTGTCAGCCATTACTGTAAGTGCGCTGCAGAAGACAGAGTCGCACAAATCTTCAAATCAAACACTGCTACATTACAGGGTGGTGATAATACGCTATGCAATGCTATCGCTCTGCCGTATAAGCGCTTTTCTGCCACCAAATGTTCAGTGCAGTACTGTAATTGTTGGCTGGGAAAATGGAGTTATTAACAGCGTTCTTTATGGCTGACCCAGATCTCTCTCAGGGGGGCTGTGGCCTCGCCGTGACCCCTCCCAGCAGGTGTTTTCATGCTAAAGGAAAGAGGAAGGTCTGAAGGTCTTTTTTTTTTTTTTATCTCTCCTAACATTATCCGTATTCCTGGATGTGTCTGTAAAGTTTGCAGCTAAGTCGTCCTCTTTTTATCTACATCTACCTCTTGTGAAGGTAAATCCCAGGTCAAGGCATTTCATATAAGAGCATCATACACAAGAAAGGAATGTATAATGTATCGTTGAGGATTTCACTCACTCTTAAGCTGTGTATCTCAATGTGCAGCGATGCCAGGGGTTTGTTTCTCCACTTACGGTGCCATGTGCTTTAAATGCAAGGATACTTATGTGTTTGTGTGAAAAACAGAGTCAAATCCTGGCACAATTAGACAGAAGATAATGTCTTATGTCTGGAGGAGTCTTGTCTGCTTTTGGCTGGCTGGTCTAGAAAAGTGCATCTCTCTTTTGCTCCACTAAATTAGACCAAAAAAGATGAGGAGTAGGGTGTGTCCTCCTTTCAGGGATTCTAAATCATTCATGTCTACAGCATGTCAAATCCTCTGCACGCACATAAATAAAACAGCCAAGGTTTACATTTTTTTTTTTCTTTTACAGGAGCTCCAAATGGCTCCTCAGAAACTCATATTTTACAAAACTGCAGGCACATTTTTATGAGAATGTTTTCAATTAAATCCAGTCACCTACGATGTCAAACACGAGCTCTGCCATGACATTAAAGTCTGCAGTGACTCACTAATGTGCTCTCAGACTCAGAAACTGGCAAAAGTGCAGACAAACAGCATTTTATACAGGCTGCAGATCACTTCAGGTTTTACCCACAATTCAGTAAGGTCACAGTTAAAAAAACACAGATTTATGGGGCAATTTATAATATTCTTAGTTTTGAAAATTAACTAAAATTATCAACAGAGTAATAAGAAAGAAGTCAGCAGTAATTATTAAGCATTAGCTTGTTTTGTCTTGTAATACTGCTTTATACCTGAGGTGGTGTAGTGAGTCATAGTGTAATATCTAAAAAGAACAGTTAACATAACAGCGATTATCACCTGACAGACCAAAGAAAAGAAGTGATATAAACAGAAGTCAGACTGGTCAGATATAATGATAGTTTAAGATGTTTAACTAATGTGTTTTTTAGCTAAAACAGGTAAATGTACAGGGGTTTTACAGTGACATGCATCTAAAATGTTCTGTACCTCAATTGTGATGCAATAAAATCCTTCTGGTCCAGAATATTAAGCGAATGGGTAATTATTTCATAACCTTAGTAAGCTACAGACTATTTTTGTTAACAATATAACAAAAAAGTAGGTATGAGTAAATACTTTTGTTGAAATAAAAATAAGATAAAATAAGATTAAAAAAAATCTATAAAACACTAAATAAAATAAACTGAAATTATAGTATAATATATTTAGTTTTAAGATTTTTTTTGTCTTTGTCTACATAGTTTATACCTTAGCTTAACGTATTAATGTAAAACCAAGCCTTTTTATTATGCATATATTTCGACATACTGTATTTGTATTGTTATTTATTTGATCTTTATTAATACTTTTACTATTTGTACCAGCAGCATGTTTTCTGTCTATGTTGCCAGTACGTAAACACACATAATGCAGCATAAATCAGGAAAAAATAATAATAAGACAAATTTTTTAATTTAAAAACAAAACATAGCAACATACAGCTTTGCAAGCTGAAGTTGTAGAACTTAGTGTAATTGCTATAATTATTTTTACCTACACAAATTTTTATTTTTTTGACTGTCATGGTATCAATGTCAGGTGCGGAATTTTGTTTTTGTACTATATGTCTGTGAAAAAGTTCAAATTAAATATATTTTTTAAAAATACTAACTTTAGAATCTACATGAAGGCATATTCAGGATAAAAAAATATAAAACCTAAACAAAATCAAATAACCCACAAACGACGACAAAACACGATGAAATGAAAATAAAAACTGATGAAGAAGGTGAAATGCTGCCCCCTTCTGTTGATAATTAGAGTTAATTTTTCTCACAAATTGCACATTTACAGTCACAGTGAATGGTAAATGGTGGCGTCGTACTTGGTGTACATGCTGCTGACAGCGTGTGGTGCTCAGGTGCTGGAGGACACTGACCGGTGCGGTCGTGGTGGCGGTGATGGCCGGTGTGCTGTTGTCGGTGCCGGCCTGCTCGTTGTGCGTCTGTGTGGGCGTGTACAGGGTCATGGCGTGCTCGGGAACCCGGCTCTGCCCGGTGTAGTCCTGCGTCGGGAGCGGGTGCGGTGCCGCAAACTCTGCGGGGATGCCATTCTGTGGGGGAGGGGGGTACTGGGCTGGGGTGTACGGCTGGGCCATCGCTTCTGGAGGGTTAGTGGCCTCTTGGTTACCCTGTTGAAACACACAGCAGCAGGGAGTGTTAGATCCAGAGTTGAGATAAAAGTTCGTGCGCATTGTTTAACTTGTATAAGCAGCATGAAAGAGGTGGAAGCTCCCCAGTGCGATTCCACGCATCAGGGGAGACCTGTCCTGCAAACCAACTAAGTCAGGGGGAAACAACCATCATATCATATCTCAGCTCACATTAGAGAATTCCTTGATCATTGCTAATGAACACAGTTTATGTTGTAGAGCATGGCTCGCTGTCGGAGGGGCAGGAGTCTGGGGGAATCTCGATTGCACTCATGGCAAAGCACAAGAGGAAAGATCAATTAATTGATAAAATTTTGATTAGCGGCTTTGATTTCAATGACAGGTCTGTTAAAGCAGCAGCTGCTCCCTCTCCGAGCTCCGCTTTACTACTTTTAACACCGACCTGCATTCCACTTTATGAGCTCTGCTGCTGCTGCCTTTGTTTCTTTCTCAGTCAAGCTTTACGATTATTGGTTATAGGCAGTGGCACAATACAAGTTTCGGTACAACTCCTTTTATTTTCACGTGTTTTTAATACCTTATGCGCAGGAATAGATGAGTGTTTGTTTACTGTTTGATTACAGATGCAACAGGGTTTAATTCTGTCTTAACGCAGCACCATCTTTGGTCACATAAAACAGTCGGAGATTAACAAAACTCTTTATTTCCCCTATTCTATCGACGCCCACTGTACTACAAGACATAAAGTTGAGCCCTAGTCTCATTTCTACAACTCTCATTCTTCTATTTGCTTCCATAAAGCGCTCTGTAGTAGCTACACCACATGTGTTTTTTAGTTTTTTTCTCCTGACTTAAGTGATAGATGGTCCTTTGCAATAAAGCCGTTTCACAGACCCTTTGTCTCGAGTGGATGCTTGAGATGATGAGCTGCAGAAATAATGGACTTTTCTGGCTGGTGCACATTGTTAAACTCGGTAATGGCTGGACTACAGAAGTGCATGTCTTATTGTTGCGAAGCACTAGGCTCTGCGAATCCAGACTAATGAGCAGAACAGTGAGATCAGTGCTGCTGGAGCGGATATCCATCCCAACATTAAAAACACAGAGGGAAAAGGTGAGACAATAACACCAAAATCCAATAACACCTCCTGCAAATACCCTCAATCAAATTTAAAGATACAGATCATGCGAGCTCAACGCATAACTCTAGCGATAAGAGAAAAAGGAGGAAAAAGCACACAATAGCATCCAGAAGTAAAGGTTTATGATTGGAGAAAAACAATAACAGTAAACAGATAGAGAAGTTTCTGTCTCTTTCTTTACAAGCTGGCTGGGGATGGCGAGATAGGAGATAAATGTGTTTTATTCGTCTTTTTTTTTTTTTTTTTTCCTGCTGCGGTAGTATTTGGCCTCCTTCTGCAGAATTCCACAGAAAGCTCTATCTGGGCAGTGGTTTTAATGAGAGAGCCGAGCAACACTATGCTGTAAATGTAGTGGAAATAATTCTACTCTGACGTGTTGGCAAACAAACCTCGGTCTAAACTGCGCTCTGCCAATTAAGGAAATGCTCCATTATCTAAATGAAAAAAGAGAGAGCCTTGAGAGGAGGAGGAGGAGGAGGAGGAGGAGGAGGAGGAGGAGGACTGAGCCTTATGGAGTCCACCAGACCTCGAGGACTGGACCAGACCCTCACTCCTTCCTGACCTAATCCCCCTCTTCTCTTTTTCATTATACTGTATCTCTATCTCCTCTTTCTCCCCCTCAATCCCTCCTCCCCCTTTTCCCTTTCATGCTCATCTCTTCCTCCTCCCCCTCCCCCCCTCTCGCTTTTTATGCAGAAACTTTTTTAATCTCTACCCCTGTGCTCTACTTTTCCTCTCCCTCCAGTCATGGCATTATATAACACACTTGCATTGCGGGGCATCCTAATTCAAGGAAGCTCTTGATGTTGGCAATTTTCAACTTCTAAGCACCCATTTTAAAGGAGAATGGGGTTTGTTACCTAAAAAAAGGCACACCTCCTGGTATGACAGCTGAGAGTACTACCAGATAGCGTGTCCTCATTTCAACCGGCCGGCACCGACCATCATCGGCAGCTCAGCAGTCCAGCGTTAAAGTGCACATCAAACACCAGTATGTCACAGAAGACGATCAAAGGTTTACACGTTGTCTTTTAAACACTCATAGTCCTGATGTGTGTTTTTGAGGATTTGCTGAAGATGTTCTGAGCGCTGAACATGAATATGACTGCACTGGTAGTAATTGGATAAAAGAAACACAGTGTATCACATAACACCAAAGATGAGTCTCAGATGGAGCCTCAAGAAACATCTCCACAGCTGATTTTAACATGGAAAAAATAAATAAAATGAAATACCGGACAATATAGTTATCATTATTGTGATGGATATATCTACTTATAGGCATGTTTCTTGTGTCTTCAAGGTTTATTTTGTTCACCTTCTCAACTAAAACACATTTTACTTAATTTTACTCGTGCATATGTTGAACAAACATTTCTAAAACATTCTCCTGTCTAAGTGTTATCATGTTCTCACCACAAACAACCATCCTATATTTATCGTACTACTCTTTTTCAATAAGAACTCATTCACAAAATGAAATTAAAATAAGTGTGAAGGAAATCAGCACAAAACACAGACTATGAGTATGTGTGTGTTCCTTTTAGGAATAATGTAAAACCAAAAACAACCGTCTAGTTTCCCCAACGTTCACTCTACAGACAAAACAATAAATAAATAATTCTGCCAACAAAATTGAAAGAAATAATTATTGGCCAGGTATCAGGAAAATTACTCAAATAGCACATTCACAACAGCCCTATCACAGTAAAACTGCATCATGTAACCATTTCAACAGGAGACACTGTGCTGATCAGAAGGATTTTCCTGTCAGACAGAGAACGTGGTGTAAACCTTAAATAATCTGTTCAACAGGGACAATTTTCTGTGGTTTCAATCTGTGCCTGTCTGTCCATGTGGTGGTAACATCAAGTGATACGATGAGTTTCCAGGAGGAATAGAAACACGGTGGGCAATATATTTGTTGCAAACATTTAGGAATTATTGAACACTTTAATGAGTAAAAGACTCCACCAACAAGTGTTTGAAATGATGAATGAAACAGGGAAAAACACAGAAAAAGATGTTATATTTCTGTCAGATTAGACTCTACACATGTAAGAAAAGATGCTACATAGATAATATTCTACTGAACACACCAATACAAACAAAGAAATTCATACTGCAAACACTACAGTTCAGGATTGCTTGTTTTAAATACAGGTGAGTGCCTACAACTAGAGGCCAACAGCATCAACTGGAGGTAAATCAGTCCTGAAATGACAAATCCAACTGTGATACAGTTAAAAACTATACAAATATTAGATTTGCATACGTTCATAAAAATCTGCTTTCTCTATGTTCCATCATATATTGGATAGAGTCAAATTCAGGACTCACAGTGGGTAAACCAGTATTCATAGAAACACACTATTTGGGCAAAAATACAGACTCTATGGAATTTTTTGCTTTTTCATGTGGCTGTGAAATGATCATTGCTTTTTTCCAGAGAACATGACGTTGTTTGGGCGCTTTATTCTCTTTGCTGGCTCTGCTCTGCAGGTTGTTAGAGAGCTTCTTGTTTTAGTTTAATGTTTTCTCTGCTATTTATTTGACAGTTTTTCAGTTGACTTTCCTCACTTGTGGAACGAGCAACAAGAAGAAACGTTTTTCTGTTCTTTCTTCATTTCATGCCTGAGCTCTGCATTAGTCATGACACGTTTTACTTAAGTTGTAAAAGCATCATCTGGCTCTGAGTGTCCCTCTGCGGGTCCGACTTGCTGCATTCATTCAGCACACAGTCCAGTGTACTGTATCTGTGTCAGGTCTGTTGCTATTTGAGCCTTAAACAAGTGCAAAGGACTGAGACAGAGCCAAGTGACACACAAACAGCATAACAGCCCGGAGCTGGTATCGGAGAAAGAAAACTACTAAAGTGTTGTAGCGCCATGCCGCTGCTGTTTCAAAGGGCAGCAAGGCAAAAGCAAGGAGGCGGAGAGTACAGGCCTCATTAGTGAAACACAAAGTAACACTGGCTCTCGTATGATCTTCGCCTTCCTCTGATGTATGTGACAAACGAGTTATTCGACTGGAAATGAACTGGGAGAGGAAAAAAGGCCCATGCAAATCAGGGGAGCGGTGCTTGTCCCTCTGCAACCGGGCGCCCTTTTCACTGGGACTGACTCGCCTTCGTCAAGATAATCCACGGTGCTTAATGAAAAGCCCTCCACGACAAACCGCTCAGGTACACAGCACAGCTCATTCCGCTCAAAGAGATTGCTGTTCATTACGGTGCTACGAGCTGCTGTTATATTGGGATCCTGGTGAGTGTTTCTCTACCTGCAAGGCCTGTTTATGGGAAAAGAGCAGGTCCCTTTGCGGCACTTTAATGCCCCCCTACATGGCTCGCTGCCATGAGCCGCCTAAACCTCGTCTCCACGGACACGACGAAGTAGAATAAAGGCAACCAGAGAGAGCAGTCTTTATCGATCTGCCATCCTTCCCATTCCTCTTTCCTTCCATCTCTCCTTTCACCCCTTCTACTCCTATTACTGAAGAGCACAATAAAAAACACTATCTCTAATCTTAAGCACTCTCCTTGTGTAAAATTGGATTGGAAACCCTTACTTAAGGAGATCACTTCTTTTGGAGCGGGGTTTTTGTTTTTACAGTCAGCGTCACGAGCCAAAGAGGTCAGGAAGGCCTGGTGGCGGTGCCCACTGCTGAGGCCGGCGGTCTGAGAGGAACTCCCAGCATTCAGCACTCCCCGAGAGGCAGACAGACACTTCAGTGGCGCTAACCCCGCCGTAGATGGTCAAGGCTATATTCCATCTCAGCAGGTAGAGCGGATTGGCTGCTCGCCAGCAATGTGTGATCCTGTTTAGTGGAGCTGGGAGGGATGGTGTTGAGAGGCCAAGAGGTGATGGGCTGTGCAAATACACGGGCTGTTAGGAGGAACTCATATCGGCAGAGTGCAGCACTGACTCATACGCGCAGCAGAAGGTCAAAGAGCAACGTGAAGGCAAAATACGGCGGGCGACTAATTGCGTTGCATTGAATCCGGAGGGAAATCACTCAAATGGGAGCGGGGCTGATCAATCTCAGCGATAGGGGCCGTGATGGAGTGGGCAGCTTTATGGCTTCAGCTCAGTCACATGCAGCCACCATCATTTTTTTTTTTAAAGAAAAGTCCTCTGTGCTTCAAATACAATAAGACAATAAGAGTCAGATGTGGGGCTGCAGCAGAGGAAACTTCATTTTTTCCTTCAATTTTTAATAAATACAGTAATTTTCTGATGACATGAATCACTCTGTTAGGAAAGAATTAATCCCTCTAGAATGATTGTAGTGATTTTTTAGGGTGTGCATCTGCCGAGACAAATATAACCATTATTAAAAGCTGAGAGATAACTTTTTACTTGAGTGTGAACAAATCCCTTTTGCTTTCAAAGCTTCAAATTAAAGTAATGATTGTAAGTACTCATCTAAGGTGGATTTTGATTGGAATTATGTAGTTTAATACACTGGTTCACTTATCATGGCTTCTATGTAGAAAAGTAATTCTATGGGTTCGAAGTAGCTTTTCTTTGTCTCCTGTTCCTTTCTCATCTTAAGGTTTTCAATAAACTCATCTAGGATTGTGATGGGTGGTTCATGGTGCATCCAGAGTCCACATGTCATTCAGTAGCACTAAACTCGGAGTATCCAAGAACCTTTAATTGTAGCATCTATTAGCCGTGTTTGGGAAGCCACTGAGGGGCTTCTACAGTGAGACTTTTAATTGGTGTCTGCCTTAAATAAATGTTCAGCTGGTCCAAGACATGATCAAAGTTCAGCTTTATTTTCATCTCACTGCTCGCTGATCCTCAGATGAACTGTCCACAAAAAGGCGGAACATGGACCCATGCAGAACAGAGTGAAATAAAACACTGCATGTGTAAAAACTGTTTGCCTCCTCATTAATTAGATGGACCTGAAGCTGCTCTGACTTTCCTTTCCTTTCCTTTCCTTTCCTTTCCTTTCCTTTCCTTTCCTTTCCTTTCCTTTCCTTTCCTTTCCTTTCTTTTCCTCCACATGGTGGTAGGATGCTGCAACCTGAAAATGGTTCCACCCCTCAGACTAAATCATGTTCTATCAGACTTACTTTTCTTTTAGATTAGATGCAAAATCTGATCTGTGTGACTTTTCCTTGTACATGTGGAGTTCATTTGCCTTATTTGATATTGTTCGTCCTCCATTGTGACCGCTGCACATGCATACATCACACCGACGACGCTGAAACATTGTGCAGTGTGAAGGAGGAAATGTTCCCCTTAATTCTATACACTGGGCCAGATTTATGAAGAGCTCTGCAGTGTTCTGCATAATGCAAACAGCATGAATACTTTAATGTTGCCTTTACATAAAACACTGCTGGCTCATCCACTGATTGAAAATGTATACAAGCAACTTGCTTTGTCAGATTACAGATGACATAACATTTTCAAGTGATTCTTAAGCTCACCCCAAATGGTTCTCGTCTCTTCCAGAGCATCATCATGCTCTCAGGTTTCCTCTCTAGAACAGAGAAGTAATGCTCATTTGGTTTTAATGACCGCCTGACAGCGACAGTGGCAAACTTGTGACAAATCCCGCTGGGCCGTCACAGCACAAACCCGAGCACTGAAAAGTGTAACGCAGCTCAGCGGAGGCCAACGTACGGCAATCAGTTGATGCAACACAAACGAAACACTGAGTGGTTTTCAGCCAGCTGCATGAAAGCCTCTTGTTGTCCCCGACTCTGCTGCTGATGCTCGGTTAATTGTAGCCTCGCACACAGACAGTCAGGCAGCAGGAAAAAAAAAAACGGCCTGAGATGATTTCCACAGGCAACTGGCATTCATTTTGTCTTGAAGGCGCATAAATAAAGGCTGTCTAGCCGGGTCCATTTTAATTAGGCAAGCCACATGATCTTACTCCAAGTCTCTCTGTTAACTCTCACCAGAGGCTGCGGCATGTGTTAATTACAACCACATGCCACGAGATGATTCCAAGGTGAGGCAGGGAAGAGGAATTCAAAAAGGGGTAAACAACAACAACATAAACAACAACAAAACACCTTCAGCTGAGTTTCTCATGATGAGGCACATATTTGGTGCATCGGCTATTCCCCTCCCCTCAGTCAACCAATTACAGCGCGATGTTGGTGGAGAGAGCAGGGAGATGTGCAGAAGCAGCCCAATTTAATGCAGATTCACATCCACCGACACCCCTCCCACCACCTCAGCTAAACCCATGCCTTCCTCACTACTACAGTGGGTTTATGATTTCAAATAGGCTGGGGAGAGGGTTATTGTTTTGTCTCACATTTCCTCCCTTGCAAACTCCCATCTTTCCATTTTTCCACCTCATTTGTGGAAAAATCAATTCATGAAAATAAACACTCGGTGTCTTCGCGCCCCGCGTCCAAGTCAATTTAGATTTCGTGCATGTTTCTGCCGCTCTTTTCCAAGAGGCTTAACCGTTTTCACGTCACATATGTTTCATCCCCTCTAACGTGATTTTTCCTCGTTATTCGGAGCACTTATTTGCTCCACAGCCTTGGACGGAGGGGTATTAGAAAGAGAGTTCATTTTCCTCAATCCCTTGCTGATTTCTTCATTACATTGCAGCGGAGGCGTCGCACACGCAGCCTCGTACCGAGATGGGACTGCTCTTAGCGGTGCGACTGCGAGCATTACTATACCTCAGAGACGCCAGAGCGCCACTTAATAAACAGAGTAGACAGAGGATCACTTTGAACTCCTGTGACATGTAATGAACCTGTCTGTCTCAGCCACAGCTCTGTCTGGGCTCAGGCACTGCACGGCAAAAACATGGATAAATAAATAAATAAATAAGCACAAACACATCCACAGAAGCCTAGAGGCCCTGTGAAAAAGCCATCAGTTACACATGGTTAGACTCATCGCATTTTGCCAACGCCATAAGAGGAGATAATTGTCTGTTTCAGTGCTGTTGCTGCTTTTGTTGCATAACAGATATTTACATCTGGGACTAATTACTCCAGACTGGGTGTCAAAATTTGGATTAACTTGTGGGATGCATCCAGTTTGGTGTTTAGACTCATTTATTAGCGTGGACAGACACTGTGGCGCTTTGACCCCATCAAAACACGCAGCACCACAACTTTTTCATCTACTTTTTCTTTTGTTCTTGTGCTTTCAAGTTGTCAGAACAAAGTGAAATTGACACATACTCTATTAAAAAGTAAAAGACTCTTTGAGATTGCTATTGATCACTAAGATAAAGACCCGACTAAAATCAAAACTGATAACTGAACAGTGGGATGTTCTGTCATTCTGGTCATATAAACCCGTAAATCAATTCCGTCATACCGTGCAGCGCTTCGGACTACAGATGAATCCTTTCAATCCTTCAGGGGATAAAAATGCCAACATTTGTTTTAGAATCAGCTGATTGTCATGTTAATTCAGTCTCTTTTTTTTTTTTTGCACGTGGGGGTTATGATACAGGGGCCAGAGTTCCTCGTGGGGACAAAATGCCATTATTTAAGCATGCAGGAATCTCAACATGACATTCCTTGACCGCTGTGACAATGGCAAACATATGCAAATGAAGGAGAGTGCCACTCTCATTATGACCCTGTCACAGAGTCGGTGACACCTCCCACTGGACCCCGAGCCTGTCAGGAAGAGAGAAAACTGAAAATGCCAAATAAACGGCAGAGAAGACACGACAACAGCCCGATTCTAGGAGAAAGAACAGGTGTAACATCGTCATGTTATCTGCTCTCTCATGGCTCCTCTTGTAATCTTTTGCTCTGGTTTCCTTTGGCCTATTTGCCTCACACTATCTGCTCTTTTTTTTTTTTTTTTTTTTTTTTGTCTTGCTCTGCAGTGGAAGGAGGGACAGGTTTACATGGGCGGGATTCTTTGAAGTGAAAATGCCGACTACTCCCTGCTGTAGCCAAAGCTCATCTAATCAGGGGCTAATTCCAGTTATTAAGATTTGAGAGATAACTTTGATTCATCACAGTCCATCTACCCCGATCGGTTAATCACTGTCGCGCTAAGCTCTTTTTTAGTCATCCTTTTGTTTCCACTCCCTCTGGCACGCAGAGAGGGGGAATAAGAGAGATAGAAAAGAAGGAAAAGGAGAAGATATTAACAATATTAATGACCCGTGATTCTCGTCTCCTTAATGAGAAGGGTTATTAACTGTGATTATCCATGATGAAATGGTGGTAATTCTTGAAAGCTTGAGAAAACTTGTACGATTGCTTGTCTGCTGATTTGCTCCTGTGATGTTTAAGAAAGAAAAAGGTTAGTGCGGTGAGAAAGGAAAGGAGAACTTAGAGGATAAATAAGCAAGAGGCAACCTGGGGAAGGAGAGATGCTCGCAGCAGGAAGCTGGGAGGGATTTTTTTTTCTTTTTTTTGGGGAGGCAAAGGCAACCATCTCCACTCCCAGAGCTGCTGCATTTCACACAGCGAAAATCTGTCTTCTTCACAGAGATGAATCCGAACTCTGAAGTGTTTCTCCCTCTTAAAAACTCTTGACGCTGCACTGCATCTCCTCCTGATTCCTCTCCCAGTGGCTAACGAGTGGGCCGACCCAGTCACCCATCTGCTGGTTGACACTGCTGAATGGCTGTTTGAACACCTATGCCGCTTTCGCCAGATCCCTGATACAGCATTTCCCCTGCTCGCCCCTTTTTTCATTCCAATTATAGGAAGTTGCATGGTTGTGGAGTCCCTGTCGGCTCCATATGATTCCCTCAACAGAGAAGAGGGGGAGTCGCAGATCGAGTGGTGGTGGGGGAGTGGATGTCTGGTGAATCATTGATGTGCAGTCAGACTGTTTCATTGCAGATCTGTGTGCATGTATGTGTGTGTGCGTGTGTGTGCAGGGGGAAGAGCAGCAGACAGATAACAATCCTGAATTATGCATGTCTGTCCCTTGTGAGGAGCTGGGGAGGGAGAGCGATGGGGGGGTGAGCCTCACTCTCTTATCCCCGGGGACAAATTTGGATAGAAAAGAGCGAGGTGTGGGAGTCGGGACCAGCGTGAGCGCTACCTGACCGATTCAGACGCCTCTCTTTAGCTCGACGAACTCTTTCAGACTGTGATGGCTGACAACCCTGGTCGATGAGCGGGTAATCTGTTCAGGAAGCAGCTGCCCTGCTTATGAGGCCTGTTCAGTTCGTAATAACGCTAACGGGCCGGAGTGGCAGATTTGCCAACTTATTTGTTAGATGTTCCTTCTAAAAAGCATCTCTGGGAATTTAAGCTCGGGCCACGCGAAACACTATCACCCTCTGAAAATTACACTGTATCACAGAAACACCTGCTGGGCCCATTTTAGATAATAATCCCATTTCTACATGCCAGTACAGCTCTCAGACGGGAGAAATTGGATTGTTTGCATTACTGACCTGTGGAGCAAGGCAGTCTGGGAAAAGTAACAGCCTTGAGGCTTTATTGGATTCAATCGGTCTTTCATAAACAAAACCTTACTTTTCAAACAGGTACAAAAAAAATCTTCTAAATGTGGGTAAGGCAGCACTTTGTGGACACACACCATTTATTTTCTCCAATTAAATCTCTTTAATTGGATTGAGGGCTGGCACCTGGTTTACACTCTGTCAACCACGCGATCCACAATAATTGATGCCAGAGCTGCAGTGTGTGCGTGTGCGTGGGATGTGTGGCGATGGGGGAGGGATTTAGAGCATGTCTCACTACTCCACAATTTCACTGTGATCAATTTATCAATGGCCCGCCTCGCTGTCCACCAGCGTCCACTACACTAAGATGGGAAATACCTTCACTCGTTGGTGTGCAGCCCGATACACACGGGGATGGGAAAAACAACAACACGTCCACGTCCAGATCCTCATTTATGTAAAAGTATGCAGGTATTGTCATTAAAACGAGGGGAAGGAATTACAAATTAAATGTGCAACTATGCAGAGAAATGCCTGTGAGTATTCAAAGCTATATTAAAGATTACCAATACTGATGCATTAATGTGCAAGAAGCAGCATTTCAGGTTTGAGCTGGTGGAGGCAGAGCTACTTCTACTACATTATTCACTAAAGTTTAACATGCATCGAGGTTGCAGAGGACGATCGCATGGTTTCCAGCAGAAATCTGAGGATGTACTCTGTTGTGTTGGACCTCTTTGAGGCAAGAAACAATACAAGAGTGCATTTCTTATTTTGTTCTTGTTTTGTTTGAACCTACTGATTTCAGGGAGTCACTACCGTTTTCTTATTTTTGCTCCTGAATGTTTAAGGCACTCTTACAAAGGTTCCAACAACAACAACAACAAAATCTTTTTCACAGCACACAACTTTGAAGAATTTAGATTTACAGAACATAGAAGGTGCGTGGGGGCTGTTAGAGCTGCAACGATTAATCTGCTGATGAATCAATGATCATTTTGAGTAAGTAAAAGTCTCTTACTCCAGCGTCTTAATGTGGATATTTTCTAGATTATTTCCTTCTTTATCACTGTAAACTCATTATATTTGGGTTTTGACACTAAAATGATGTCAGATGTCAGTAAAACTTTTGCATTGTTTCTTTTTAAATAGACTTGATTGTACATGATGAAATTTCAATTCTTATATGCTTTACAGTGATAATAATAAATGGATTGTTGCATTTATGGACAAAAGACATACTATTGGTCCTCAAATCCTAATTAAAACTAGAAAAAGTCTTGTGTGGCTGTGTGTGGGTGTGTTCAGACTGATGCATGTGGAGCTCCATCGCTGTCAAGTGCAGCGTCTGACTGGACACCTGTCACTGTCACCTCTCCAATTATTTCTTGAACTCTTAGGTCTGCTACTGAGACCTCCACCTCCTCCTGTCCTCCTCCGGTTTGTCATGGAGTTTAGCTTCCATTTTCATGTCAAACCGTTCCCTTCTAATTTCAGCTCTAGTGCGTCCCTCCATTTAGAAGGCATTTACCGCATCACAAATGTTGTTGTTAGATCTTGTTGCAACAATCACACTTTCACCTGCACAGAATGTCAACTTTATTGACATTCTTTTATTCGCAGCTTTCTTTTGCTGCTCTTATGTAGTGCTTAGAGCAGGGGTGTCAAACATACGGCCCGTGGACCAAAAGCGGCCTGCCAAAGGGTCCAATCCCTCCCATGGGCTGCAATGTAAAAATGATACTGAAGATGTTAACAATCAAGGGTGTCCAAATAATTTTAGTTCAGGGGCCGCATATAGTTAAAATTCAATCTCAAGTGGGTCAGACCAGTAAAATACTATTATAATAACCTATAAGTAATGACAACTCCAAATTGTTGTGTTTGTTTTAGTGTTATAAAGTCAGATTTCATGAAAATTATCACATTAACAAACTATCCTTTCACAAAAAATGTGAATAAGCTGAACAAATGTGAACAAGATGATACTATTATGCCTGTTAATAAATGTTTAGTGTCTTTTTAGATCCAATGCACATGTGTAAATGAGAAGCTGAGGCATAATTTTGTTCAAATTCTATTTATTTTTCCTAAGAAATTTCAGGGTGTTCATGTTACTCACATTTTTTAAAGGATGCTTTGTAAATGTAAACATTGTCATAATGTCATGTGAATATTTTCACTGATATTACTTTACTTTCTGGCCCACTTGAAATAATATTGGGCTGAATGTGGCCCCTGAACTAAAATGAGGTAGACACCCCTGGTTTAGAGGCTTTACCTGCACAAACTGAAAATTTTAATGTAATGTACTGAAGAATACTGCATAGATCTTACATAAAATTTGCATCTACAGTCCAGTCTTAGTATTCAGAGGTGTTGTGTGATGGTTTATGAGACTCTAACCTCCACAACTGTTCTAAAAAGAAGCGTTTAACTACCAGCTGAGACCTACTGCAGACAGAAGACAAATAAGACAAATGTGAATGATGATGATGATCAATTGCCGAACTCACTTGCAGTGGCGCGAATGAATGTATCGGTGTAAGAAGTACAAAGTAAATTTGCACATTGTGGCATAAAAATGGAAGCATTTATGTTGCTCAAATTGCAGCGAAGAACAGAATTTGTGCAAATGCTCTAGGTTACTTCCCGCCCGCTGCACACGACCATAAAGAAAAACACACGCCCTCACACATTTGCCCGTTTAAAAGTTCAAACACATGCTAATGCGGTGGATTTACATACATAGTTACAATCTCCAATACACGTGTGAATATGCACACCTACAGAACTTGGATCGGCTCCTGAATACAAATGCCTGCGCCGAATACAAATGGTGTGCGCCCACACGTGGAAACGCACAGAGATACAAATCCAGGAGATGCATCACGGCGCGCTGACAGCACCTTTAAGACACTTTGAGAAACACCCGGCTCCTGAATACCGAGCCCCGCCGCCGTACAAATGGAGAGAGGCAGAGACAGAGCGAGAGCGAGGCCAAGGGAGACCCGACACAGTAAATAAAAATACAATTTCCTCCAGTGACATGCCCATTCTGTTGGAAGCCTGACTCTAATTATTCTAAGCACTTTGAGGGATGGCTTTCCACTGCATTAATCTACACATCCCACTAGCCCATCCACAGTCGATGCACTTTTAACTACCTAAGGACGCCCCGAAACTCTTCCTAAAACCTCAGGAGGAGGAGATTGACTTTGTACAGTGATGGGGTAAAGTGCTCTGCCTGAGTGAATCTTTCTGTAAATCTCGCAGCACAAACGCCATGCAACAATTTTCATTTTCAATTTCACAAAAAAAAAAAAAAAAAGATTCGGAGGAGGAGGGATGTTCGTGGCGCCATGCAGCTGAAAATAAGTCGGTGAATTCTCATTACTTGTGTGAGAGTGTGGTTGTTTTCCTCTGGGCAGGAAAGCACTCGTAGCTCATTTGGAACTGAGATGAATCAATAAATCACCAGGGACCATCAATCAATCAATGAGCCTATCAATACTCACTGGATGAGGCTCCTCCCAGCGCGAGAGGCCATCTTTGGGAAGAATATGTCGGGCAAATGGGCTTTTAACATAATAGCTTTGTCCACTTGTGCTGAGTGCAAGATTGATGCTGTGCAATGTTTACATGTTGACACAAGCTCTAATAGTGATGCACAGCAGGTCCCGTGTTTACATGTAAAATAATCAACTCGCACATATACTGTACTGTGAGAGACAGATCCGACTCTGGTCATGTTTATCAGAATCTAAACAAGATCAAACTGTCTTTGAACCGGCTCTGCTCTCTGATCGAGCCTGTATATTTGGCTTCGCCGCACGCCAATGCCTAGCCTTTATAAACATCTGCCCTCTCGGCGGAGGGAGAAAAAAGAAGTGGAGATACAGAAATAGAGCAGTGGAAGGCACGGATCTATCATTCCTAATTAATCAGCACTCGTTTGTAAGTGAAAAGTTTGTAAAGACGAGGCTTCCCGCCGCTCTTTCTCCCCCGTCAGAGGCTAAACTGCACGCCACATTACGACGACACTGACATTTGGATGTGAACTGTAGGGCAGCTTTTCTCTCTGTTCAATATGCTCATGACAGAATAGAAGAATAAAGATGAAACTGCAATAACAAGCAGCTTTCCTATTCAAGGATAGGTCTGCTGATGTTCTGGTTTTTTTTCACTGTCAACAAATCCTACAAAAAGCCCAAAACCAACAGTAAATTGATCCACTAACAAGTACTGTGTGAATCTACAGTGTGATGTATGTTCCTCCTCTGCGCCACAGAGCTCCGTTGTTGTCCAAAACTATTAAAAATACATCAGTGAGCCACACCGCTGCACTGGTGACATGTTCCTTCATTACCATGAACACACACACTGGAGTTTATTTGGATTCAATTCTACATACGCCATCCTGCTGCTGCAAATACTCACGAGACCAGTGAATGTGGATTAATCCACCACTGAAAATAGTCCCTAACCAATGCACTGTTACAGTAAATTACTGAGCCTTTTCAAATATATAGATGGATATTTATGAGCAGTGGTTGAAAATACACCCATGAGCAGTGTTACAAAAATAAATGACAAATTATATGTAACATAATACACACACGCATATATACACACTAGTGAATAAGATCTCTATGAGCAGTGAGGTGCTTAAGAAAGTGGTAGATCTTGGTGATAAATCAGGTAAAAGAAGCTTTTAAAAAGAAGTGGAGGAATAGAGGAACCACCGACAAAAGACCAGTTGTTAAATTAATCTTTTCAGTGTAAAAATAGACACAAAAACTTAAATTACACTATGGAAAAACTGGAAGAAAATCACAGGAAATGGAAAATATACAAGGATGAAGCAAATGTATTTGACTAGTGTTGCTTGCTCTGTGCTGCTGATACTGACTTTTGCAGAGTAAAGGTTTAAATAAACTAAACTGCATTAATATGATGCTGAAGAATCAAAATCTATTACAGTTCAGAGGTAACCTTCTGCTAACACTGTGAGAAAGTACTTAAGGCGGACCAAAGGATAATTTTTCATGGAGGTACAAAAAATAACCATCCTTATGCCTTAAGAGCAGAATATGTAAACCAGATGCATCTTTTATATCATGGATGCTAATTTCTATTTTTATATGCTTCCTATAGCATCTTATTCAAATAGCTTCCAACTGTATGAAATTAAAATGCTAATAATAACTCAGAGGGATGCTTTTGTTATCAGCGCGAACACACTGAATATAATTCCCAACATTGGCTGCATGCGTGAAGTGTTGGCAGGTAACTTAACTTTCCTCTGAGTTACCATCTTGAACCTGCGTGCCCTTCAGCAAAGCACTTATCCCCTAACTGAGCTGCTTGTTTGCCATGAGCAGAGTCTGAGACTGCAACGAGAGTTTATGTGCACAACAGTGTGAGACACTGCAGGGTGCTGCTGCTGCTGCTGCTGCCTGGGAAAAGGCTGCACACTCAGCAGAAAACGGCCCGAATTAAAAATACAAAGTAATGAATGAATAAACAAGCAGGCAAACAAATAAATAAATAATGTTGTCATGTTTTTATTCAGAGGAAAATTACTACAGTTGAGGTGGGACATCTGTTTCTTAAGCTAACGGATTACAAACATTGATTACATTTCAGAAAACGGCAGCTGTGTTCTTTTATTCAGGTGTAGAATGAAGGATTTTTGGGGCTTTTAAGAAAAGAGGAGTCTGTCACTAAAGGAAATAATGCTGTCCAGGAGACAAAAGAGGCTCCGGTGCAATTCTGTAGCTTCGGAGATGTAAAGAATGTAATAATGTGAAGATCTCCCACACGCGTCACTGAACCACAGTGTCCAGACAGAGGTAGCATGTTATTGCTTACATGTTAGGAATGATCTGTGCTTTCGGCCAAATCTTTTATTTTCTTTTTCACTGCACCAGCGCCGGGCTCCTGTTCTCAGAGATGACTCACGTCTCGCATAATTTCCATCTGAGGAGACTTTTATTCTATTACAACATGAGTCCTGGCCTGGACCTGACACTGGATGAGTAATAAATAACAGCGCCTCGGACAGTAAAACGTTTAAGAAGCCGAGGTTCTTTGTCTTTCTACATCCATAAGACAGATCCCTGTAATTTAATGTGTTTAATGTGTGTGTATCAAATTAAAATGAGTCACAAATGAACACTAAACACAGAGAATATGAGGAAAAATAATAACAAACTCAGCTGGGTATCAGAATTTATGCATGCATGCTGAACAAAATGAAAACAAATCGTGTTTTTGTGGTAAAGTTACAATCTGGAGCCATTAAAGAAGAATCCATTAATGATGAGGTCCCTTCAGTCTGATCACAAGCACCTCTAGAAAGCATTTATACCTTATACCTATACCTGTTTTATTTCTAAAAAAAAAAAAGAAGAAAAAAATCCAGAGAATGCAGAAACAGCATATCTTTAACATTCAAAATTAATCTATTTATTTTCTTCACAGATAATAAGACGCTTTCATCAATGCACATTTGGTGTATTTTCCTTTACTTTTGCTTTTTACTGCACTTTAGAAGTTTACCTCAAATGCACTTGTAAATAATAGAAGAAGAACAAACAACCAACATGTAAACAGACAAAGAAACACCCAAAGAAACTGCAATTTAGGTAATATAAACATAAATGTCTCATCACAAAAACAAGAACAGCCAAAGTTGCAAATTCGGCTCATGATTCCATGACTCTGTCCTAACCTGACATCTATAACTGCTCTCGTATTTAACAACCTGAGGGCTGATCCACAACATGGCACCGGTGTAAAAAAAACAAACAAAAAAATACACTAAAAGTCCTGGATCCACACAAAAATAATAATTTGTGCCCCATGTTCCAACTTTCACCAAATTCCACCCGTATATCCTTGCTGATAACAATCCTGCTGTCCAATCAGCTGGCAGCGCTAATGACGCAGGGCCCCATTTTTTTTAATTGAACACAAGTTCTGCTCCAAAAGCAATAAGGCTGCATCATATCAGACAGGCCTGTTTGGTGACACCCAGTTGTTATTTAAAGGCCAGAATCGGCTGGATGTATTGGTGTGACCAGCAGCAGATGTATATGTGTGTGTGAGTGTGTGTGTGAGTGTGTTGCTCTGAATACAGTGCTACTATGTGGCAGCTGACACAATGGAAACAGATTGCCATGGTTGCTCTGCAGCTCTCCATCACATCGCAGCAGATAGAGGGAACGTGAGGCCTAAGGGTCAGCGCTGTGGCTGCCTGCAGACACGAGGCACCGGGCCCGGCCATTACTGCTAGCTAATTGGAGTTTTCCTCGGGGTCAGGCTAGCCATCTGTGGTGCCTTTACCACCAAAAACCTTCCGCAGAACCCCCCATACCCCCTCCTCCTCTGCATCATTTTTAACACTATGTCACCTCTTGGCGTGCCTCTCTTTCTCTGCTTCCCCTTTTAAGGACAGAGAGGTGGAGGGGAGGGGGGTGGGAGGGGGGGTAAGGAAGGAGTGTGATCTCCCTCCACCGCGGCTGGTTAATAGGAAAAGTCTCTGTCTCCTCTGTGCACCATTCATCATGTCAAATGGTAATATCTTTAAAGGTCAGGCCGAGTCATAAAGAAAAAAGAGCCTTGGCTAAACTTTCCCTGGGATTTCCAGAGGTCTAATCACCAATCACCAAATCTGAAGTGTCTCTTTTGATTGGCTTTTGATGGCCTCTTTTCAAAGTGAATCATTACCTTAAAAAAAGGACATTTAGAAGATCAGCATCCGCATAATTTTTACACGGATGAAATTCTTTGCATGAGGGATAAAAAGAAAAAAAAAGGGAGACGGAAAAGGAAAAATAGAGGCTGGAAAAACTGCAGTAGCACAATTTATCCAGCTGACTTCAAGCAGCAGGGTGCACAAAAAAAGAGCGTAAAAAGCTAGATAAAATAGAGAAGAAAAGGTAGCGGGGAATAAAAGTGAGGCAGAGGAGCTAAAGACTGCTACTGTCTGACAAGTGTCACACTTGCGCTTCGATCCAGCCTTCCTCCTGCGCTAATGACTGTCAACACGACAAGCAGGGCCGTCTGAAGGGGGAGAAAATTACTCGCTGAAAAGCAATTGACTGACCCCCATCATTTCTCAGGGAACCAGTGACCTGTGAATATTTCATTATGGGGAAAGTCGTGAGGCCCATATAAATGGGGGGCAAGGGGGGGGTGTTGATCTGCCGGGCTGAGCTGTCCCGGACTGAAGAGGGAAACTGGGGCCAGACCTTCCTGCCTGCCTGTCTGCCTCCCTTCCTTGTAGCCTTTTCACTACACCTACAATGCATATTTTAGCACAGACACAGTGAAATATGAGGACTTAAATACAGTCGGGTGGATTTTTTTCTTTTTTTTTTTTCTATAGACCGCAGTGAGACGAGAAAGATGATTCGTTTATCAAAGCTTAGAGAGAAAAGAGGACGTGAAGGGGAAGAGAAAGAGAAAGAACGCAACAACAACGAAAAAAAAAAAGAGGTTTTGCAGTTGTGGGTCAAACCTCGCTTTTCTTTTACCCTTTGTGCGACATTCGTCTTACATTGAGAAACATCAGAGGCCTCGGAATCGAGAGGGGCAGGAAGAGAAAGAGAAGACGAGAAAAGATGAAAGAAAATCAATCCCCCAGCAAGCTTGATTGATCGGTGGAGTTTTGGACAATTTCATCAGGAGACTCCACTAACCAGAGATGACACGACCCATATTGGAGGGAGAACGCATTGTGGAGATTGATACCCGCATTAGAGGCATCAGGTCGGATAAACGCGGGCTCTGGCAGTAAATACACTGGGCCCGGGTGCCCCCTCAATGACGACTTAATGCCAGAAAAATCCTCACAACCTACACTTTACTTTTCAAACTTTGACTGGACGGGATAATTGAGTCAATTAGGAGCACCTTAATCCGTGGAAGGGATCTTCAAAAGAAAAATATACAGTCAAGGTTTGGGTTTGGTCTTAAGGATATAAATAAAGAGAGCTTGGAGATTGTCTCTGTTTATCCAACGATGGATGGAAAGAGCAGAAGGATTATTACGGATCTCATTCAGGAACCTCATGTTACATATTAACTTCTACTTTTGACTGTTTTGGTAAAACTTTAATTCACCATTTTTTGAAGGAGTAGCGATTTTTATAATTACTTCATGACAGTTAAGTCAACACAGAGAATTCAATGCAGCGAGATTAGACAGATAAAAAAAAAGGAGTATCAGGGAATTTTCTGGTCATTCTGACATTTCGCTTTATTCCCCATTATTCTAAGACAAGCTTCAAAGATGGTAGGCGAAAGAAAGTCAATAAGCACATCATGATCTAAACTTTTACTGAATCCACCTCAGTGAAAAGCAAGTTCTCTGCTCTGTGCCGTGTATGTCAAACCAATGGAGGGAGGAAATGGACAGGGTGAACTAGGGGGAGGTGCAGAGGGACAGAGGGAATACTGCTGATCGAGCAGATCGGGCAAGAAAGCATGAAATACTACATTACAGAGGGAAAAGGACAAAAGCAGCCACCAGGGTCTGATCATGTAGGCCTGACAGGAAGGCAGGGGGTGGAAGTAATCGAGGGTCATGCAGGCCAGATGACTGATCGGGGGACGTTGGGCAAAGTGACAATTTTTGCGGATGGTAAATATTTCAGCAGTGCTCGGTCGTGCAGTGGAGGTCAAGCAAGCTCCATTTTAAAACACAATAGACAGACACCTTTAATAATACATCCCACATAAACACACAAAGCCAAGCTGCTCACGGGCATTTTGGTGCACACACCAAGAAAAGTCACTGTTCTTTTTTGTTTGGTGAATGAAATAATTTCCTCAGCTGCAGCTACATGAAGTGTAAGAATGTGAGAAAATTCAGGTGGATTGTACACAAACTGTAGGGTTGGGTTTGATCCCAGGATCCTCCTGTTAATGTTGGAGTGTCCTTTGGCAAAGCAATGGACCCCAGATACTTCCAGTGGGTGACCCAGTGCCTTATATTAACTATGTTTGCATGCAAACTAATGTTCCTGTATTATTTGCATTTTATACAAATCAGATATTCTAACTTAGTCCGTATTGGTAAGCTATGTCCATGATAATCTGTCTCTGTTTTAACACTACTGAGTAGTTTCAGATCCTTAAAACAGAGTCTTTTGGAACTGCTGCTGACCTTGTATTAATTTGTCTACATTGTTGTCTGGATGGCAGCAGTGAAATGATGTTGCAGATGCTCATGTTCGCTGTCTGATTGGGTCTTTTCAGTTGCTACATGTCCTCCCTTAACCCTTAACCCTAACAATTCGACCTCATCGTTAGTCCAAGAAAAGCAATCTCCGGGTCTTTATTAGTGTGGATGTAGCTTGAATGTATCATTTTCTGATTAAGATGTATTACATTCCAATATTATACCAGCATTCTTCAGACTCCTATGGAGCACATACAGAGGATGCATTTAGACGACAGTTTCAGGTTGAAGTAGACATGTACAGTTTCTGGTCAGGAGGAGAAAAACACCTATTTTTAACCATTATCAACAGCCTCAATATCAGCAGGTTTTTGGCAAATATCACGATGGCAACCTTTTCAAGATGGAGGCTGAAGGAATGAAAGTCAAACAAGTATACCACCACTTGGAAATGGGAAGAAAAACAGTAAAAATATCAAAAATGGACACATGCACCTTAGCCAAGTAAACAGCTTAGTAGGAATATTGTCCTTTTCAGAATAAGTGCAAAAGAAATATTTTCAGCATGGAAATGTAGTCAATGGCAGCTCTTTGGCCAATGGCGTGTAAACAGGTAAAAAAAACAACAACATAGCACTTTGGGTACTAGTAAGATAGAAAAACGTGAGATAAAGGCAGTCCATTTACCATCTACCTGAAGTGGGTAGCAGACATGACCAAGCCTACTGCTGACAATTTTGCAGTGATCCACATTTCACACATTTCTATGCAAGGAAACGGCCTCGTCAGCTTCAGACTCATATTTGACTTAAAAGCAAAGCATTACAAAGCACAGATGACTCTTCTTCTTCCTTTCTAAGTGCACTAGAAGGGAAAAAGTAAAGTAAAATCTGAAAGAAAAAAGCATCCTGGCTTCCAGCTCATCAGACTGGCATCCCTCCAGATGAGAACTGGAGTGTCTCACTGATATACAACACCAGCGCCGGTGTGACAGGGCACATGGATCTCATCCATGTATCGCTGGCTGAACATCACTTGCGGCAGCTCCTGCAGACACATCCAACTCAAACCCTTTGTTGACTACCCAGAGTGCCCCTGTTCTCTTTGTCCATCAGCACAGGTAGCTAGTCAAAGCAGAGAGACAAAGCATGAGTCTCATCCAGCCGTTTTCTGCCACCCCAACCCCCTCCTCACCCCATAAACTTGGCAGCTGATGTCAGTAGCTGCTGAGTGGGGTCGGAAAAACGATGTTACCCCATTTGCTCCCCATCCTTGCTTAGTTGGTGATAAGGAAGCGGGAGGAGGTGGGTATGCAGGAGGGGGTGGAGGAGGGGGGCAAACAGGGCTTGTTATAATGTCGGGGAGGGAATCGGCCTCTCATCCTGTTTTACATTACTGCATGTCTGCAGGAAAGTTGATTAAAGCACAAGCACAGATGTGAACTCCTCACCTGCGCTGCCTTTCATCACTGTTAGGGTGGGGCCTCGTGCCCCGCTTCGCTGTGCTGTGTATGCAACGAGATTATGACCATGAAGGCTACATTACAGTGCCCTCAAAGGGTAATCAGAAGCTTGGGGAGGGTGGGATAGGGTGGCCTGGGTGTGGGTGGCTGCAAAGAGCTGGATGGTGGGTGCTCATTTATCAAACACCTCCAGGATAACCTCCCTCCTCTTCTTTCTGTGCCTTGCATTTAAAAAACCTCCCCGGCCTCTCAACCGGCTTTGCTTTGAGCTTCAGCTGATGCTTTCTGGTGCTCTGTCCTCGTTGCAAATTAGCACTCATAATGAGATGGAATCTAGTCCTCAACACTGCCATTAAAAAGGGCCCTTGGGTCCTCGGTATACTCCGTGACCAAGGCCATTGGTGTGTTAAAGCGGTGAAATGCATACCTTAGACCTCAAGCGTGTACTAGCTGAACTCTTGACCCTCCCTATCCCATCTACATCTCACATCTGTCCCCTCTGACACGGTTCCTCAGAGCTGCATGTCCTGATCCCAGAGCCCATTCACCCATTTACCCGTTTTGAAACAATAAAATGCCCACAATGACTCCTTGGACTGGATTCAATAGGTACTTCAAGAAAAGGAAACCTGCTGGGATTGGCTTAAATGATGAAAACTATTGTGCTCAGAAAGAATCAATCGGTGCTTTTCAGTGTAATTCGATTCTATTCACAAAGGGGCTTGGGAGGCAATCTTAAAATGGAAATGCCACTTTGCTTGGATTGGGTGGGGAAGCAATGAAGAGAAAGAGACATAGTTTGCATGGCAAGAGACCTCCTAAGGACAGTGCAATTTTCAGTAATGCCTGCATGTGTCTTACAAGCTGTGGGTAAAGTGCTGAGTGCAACAAAACTCAGCCAAAGTGGGTTATCGTTTCAGCTAAATAAGTGCGGTGATGTGGGTGGGATATGCCACACCTCTCATCTGCATCTACAGACAAAAGGGTGACAAATTAGAGGAAAAAAACAACATTAAGTGTCTTGGTAAAGTGTCTATAACAGCTTCAACGCCTTAACAGCTAAAACGCTTTTTGGCATTGATTGAAAATGTGAGTAACAAAACAAAAAAATCATTGTGTAAGAGTTAAACGGGTAACGATAGATTGTTTAATGGCCGAGGGTTTTAAACACAATGCAAAATGAACTTCCACAATTGTTTGTCATAAAAACCCAATTCATTATAACCAATACAGTATTTTTTAGACTGAAAATGATATCACATAACATATTATTCAAATGTATCAATATTTTCTTGCACTTGCTGCTCAAAAGAAACAATGCATTTACTTATTTGTTCCTGCGGATAACTTATTTCACTCAGGCTAGTAAAAATAATATGGATGAATATCTGGTACCAAGATAAGCACAACATTCAAATCGATAAGTCTAATACATTATATTCAACAGTATAATCTGGCTGCTCTAGATATCTCTTCTGAAGAGTCAGTCTCAGCTATTGCAGGTGTGTGTCTTACTTTGGTAATAAAACCAAAATTTATAAAAACTTACAAATGCAACAGAATGCCAAAAATTTACAATAGAAAAGTTCTGTTAAGCAGTGAATGATTTCTATGTATTTCTCTGTTAAGGAACTGTTCCGTTACATTATTTTGTTACATATGAAAAATCAAGCTTTCGACTGCTTTGCTCACGATATTCTCTAGCTTGAATATCACTCTGTTTCACTACTACCTTTGCCTTTGTCATTTTTTAAAGGTGCTTGGTGAGATTTTGTGTCGTGTCTGGCTTTGCAGAGTTTATTAGCATATTACTGTTACACAACTGAAGTCAGTTGTGATTTCGACTCCCTGTGAGTTGTATACTGTAATGACATTTTGTCCTACAAAATGCTAAATAATGCTACTAAATCCAAAGTCTCCCATAGTTGTTCAACTGGGCTGAGATCTAAAGACTGGAATGACCATAGTGTGTATTTCACATTTATTTTCCACATTTATCAAATCATTCAGTGACCCCTCAGGTGTTATATTCCAGGGTGGCCATGGTGGTAGAGGTGGAGTGGGTCGTCCAATAACCGAAGGGTTGGTGGTTTGAATCCTGCTCTCTTCTAGTCATGTGCCGTTGTGTCCTTGGGCAAGATACTTCACCCACCTTGCCTCCAGTGTCAGACTGGTGTATGAATGTGTATGAATGTTTGGTGGTGATCAGAGGGGCTGTTTGGCGTGAATTAGCAGCCATGCTTCCATCGGTGGTTACAAACGTAGCTTAGTGTGTGCTTAGAGTGTGAATTTGAGAGTGAATAAATAATGGATCACTAATGTAAAGCGCTTTGGGTACGTTGAAAAGTGCTATAGAAATCTAATCCATTATTATTATTATTATTATTATTATTATTATTATTATATTTGTGGACAGTGTTATCCTAGAACAGACCAGTCCTGTCAGGTTTTACCTCTCATTTGCCACCATCTTTATCTTCCACAAGGGCACACTGCACAACATCTTAATTTGCATGTTCACACTCTGCAGAGATTAGTGTAAAATACTTGAAAGTTCAGATCAGTTTCTTAAAAGTAAAAAAGAATGACTTATGTTTTTAGGCAAGCATTAAGTATGTTTGAGGAGTTCAGGTAGCTGCAGCCGCCAGAGAGCCTTGCAGGTATTAACGGTTAGGGCCTGTGTTACATATGGTTGCATAAGATATAAAATGGCATCCCCTGAATAACAACGTGTTGTTATCTAATCATGGCAGAGCTGCAAATTGGTACATTCAGCTGCTTGATAAATAAGGCCAGAGGGCAGTCATGGCACAAAATACAAGACACTATTTGGTGCTTTAATCAAAATGGCACTTTTTTTCTGGATGAAACTCCTGTGAATGTTTGTCTGCACCTTAAGTCAACCTAGTGGACAAACTGTATTTGTTGAAAATAACTCCACATCCACAAGTTTATCCTGCAGAGGTAGAGCTACGATGCATGCAAAAAGAGAGATGAATGGTGGTGCAGGGAGTGGAGGAGCTAAAATTCGACTCCCCCTCAACTCTCGAGCGCCAATCCGGCAGGATGTCGCTTATCTCTCTGGCTGGTAAAGTGCGGTTGGGGCTCTGGTCAGTATCCTTAACCGCTGTGTGTCACTCCAATCCCTCCCCTCCCCCACATCATCAGCCTCTACCCCTTTCGCTGCTGTGGGCCCAGCTCAGTTTCAAGCTGGCTGCAGCCGGAGACGGACAGGTTTGAGGCAGACTGGGAGTTGGACTGGGTCTGTGGGCAGATATTGGGTGTGGAGGGGGGACATTGTTAGAGGTGAACCC
Source organism: Sphaeramia orbicularis (assembly GCF_902148855.1). Classification (NCBI taxonomy): domain Eukaryota; kingdom Metazoa; phylum Chordata; class Actinopteri; order Kurtiformes; family Apogonidae; genus Sphaeramia; species Sphaeramia orbicularis. Next base: position 26,415,144 of record NC_043964.1, on the reverse strand, counting down.
AGGGGGCTGTTCAGTTCAGGGCCCCCTACTCCCCTCTCTCTCTCTGTGTCTCTTCCTCTGTCTGTCTTGGCAAGAGAACAGGTAGTGTCTCCTGCATCTTTAATGAAGGCGGTTGACGCCCCGTGCAGCAGTGCCCGGCAGCCAAAGTCTCCCCTGCCTGCCACCAGAGCTGCAAGTTTGAAAGAGAGCTGATGTAGTGTATATCCACACTATGTAATGACAGAGGTAAAGCCAGGACTCCTCTACTCTGGCTGTCCATGCTGTATAATCAGCCATGACGAACAGGAGAGGAGAGGTCTGTAACTTTGGGCCTGCACACAGCGGACACACTGTGGACTTCAGTAACGAATTACAACCACTCTCGTTACAGCAAACAAAGTAAGAATAGAAAAATAGCTTGAGTACATGTACATCCTAATGAACCATCTGGAACTTGAGAAGATTTATCTGCACCTATAGGACCTTACAGAAACAACTGGAATCAGCAGAACCAATTCCTCATAAAACAAAGATTGTTCCCAGCTACTGTGGATTTTTTTTTAACACCTTATCAAGATTTATCAATGACTAATTCAATAGTCATCCAGTTTCCAGGGGAAGTATATCGGCCACTTATTTGGGTTTCACTGGTTTTAATCTGTCTTTAGAAATCCACTTGGTCGACCTCTTTTAAGTAGATAGCATCCGACATGTTGTATATGGGAACATTTTCAACTAAGAAAAGACAAAATCTGCCCTAAACTACACATAAAACATAAGACTAACCCCAAGAAATTTGTTCCAACAATCTAATAAGTCAACAAAACGTTATTTTATACACTTAAATTATCTTCTTACATAGTGAAACTCCACACCAGGAGATAACAACGTAAGACATAAATATAGTGCTTGAAGTGAATTTGTGTAAAACTGGTCTGAACTTTAGATCCAAACCTTAAGGACCTTAATGTATTATTTATTTTACCTGAGACCGGATAGAGACTGGGCTAGAAATAATGAATCAACATTTTAATATAAAACACAGCTCATTTATCTTCCACCTGCATTTCCCATGAGTACTTTCGCTTGTATACAGTTTCGCCACAGTAACAGTACTTTTACTTGAATAACATTGTTTGGTACTCGTCACACGGTGGTGGAGTTTATGAGTAATAAAGTAGGCACATTCAAAAGCAATCCATCACATGAAGCTTCTGAACATAAAAGTAGCTGTCTGTGTCTATGAAATGTAATCTCAACTGCATAGCGCACAACAATGAACCAATTAAAAGATGCTTATTCTCAAAATCAAGTATGATTGAGTCCTGGATAGCTCAAAGAGAGATGGAGGCTCTGTCAGAGAATGTTTACTGTGAAATACACAATACAGACAGACAGGGAAGGAGAAAAAAAACTACCTCTCCTCTGCTTTCATCTACAGTGAAGACAACCATGTCACAATTGTTGCCTCCTCAGATTTCCTGATCAAAGTGCCTTAGTTCAGTTCCAAGCCTTCAAATCACATCCATACTTCATTCTGGGAGTTGAACTCTCTGCCGGTGCAATCAATACTCCTTTTTGATTTCAGCTGAAAATTGCTACTTCTCTGAAATCTCAGCAGGCAGATGACAACAACATATAAACTGTATTTATAGGCTCAAACCTGTAATTCAGAGATAAACGCAGGGTAGCCCCTCTAAAACATCTGAAACAGTGACAGGGGACTATCAATCTGAACCTGAATATCAAACACCCCGATGACAAAAAGCAGGACTACAAGGTCTGACCATATGTTACCGAACCCAAAACCATCAGGCCAGTCAACAACAATAAAAGTCACCGGCTTTTCAATACATGCATCCACACAGCCTGCAAAAACATCGTATGAGTGGCAGGTCTGATCTTCTTTTTCCAAGGATGCTATGTAAAAATAAAGATAATTTTTATTCATATTTTTCCATGTACGTTTATTGTCAGGTGTGTTGTCTGTAAAGTGCGAGTCCAGAGCTGTTTGAAAAGTTTGGACTGCTCCAGCACATCAAAAACATCAGACGGGAACAGCGATTGTTGATTCAGACTTGACTAATTTTCATTTCATCCAAAAATACAGTAAAGAGAAGGAGGCGAAGTGAGACAGACAGAAAGAAGGAACATGGGAGACAAAATGAAAACACAAATGAAAATGTAATAAGACATGGGGAAAAAATAACTAGATGGAAAGTTGTCACCTGACTTTCTTTAGCAATTCTTCAAAATCAGCATCAACAACCATATAATTAGTTTTCAGATGCTTTACTTCAGTAAAAGTAATAATACCACACTGTGAAAACATTTTAGTCAAGTATAAGCATCACCACCAAATGTATATAAGTGCTCATTGTATAACTATTATATATACATTTTTTTTTTTTTTCTGCTGAAGATAAGGTTGAGGTTGAGATCATTTCAGCCACTTTATTCATGTGCATCAAATTCTGTATTTTGCAGCATCAGTGTCCTCATCAAGCTTTCATGAGCTCAGAGGAGACTTTATTTAGCTTCAAAAGAGGCAGAATTTTAAGCTCAACCTATAAAGAAAACACTTAATCCTTGGGTTTATCACAAACAACACAATTGGCGATACAGGGTTTGTATAGAATTGGGATGAAAAAACCGATCTAAAAACAGTCAGACAAAAACAGGAAAGAGTACAATATTTGCCTATTGTCGAGTAGATGTATATACATGAGTAAAATTGTAGACGTGTCCAGTAGGTTGAACACATGACAAGTTGAAGCAGCTACTGTATATAACATAGGGGGACTTGTTTACTCATTGCGACATATGGACTGCAAAGTCCACTATGTGGTGGTATGTGTAGATTCAGAGAATGCCATTTAATATTTTATTCCACACCACCTGTTTTACAGCAGAGCGGTTGGGCAATCAACCTGTAAATGTTGCCCGACATCTCGCTGGCATTTGTTTGCAAAGTCAGCAGGTCTAACTGAAGAGAAAAACACAAGCATAAAAGCACAGGAAGTAACAAAAAAGCAGCCTAATTCTTATCCAGAAGCAGTTCATCATGTGTGCACGGAATGAAAAAAGACCAGATATTTGGGTTAAATACTGACATATTTAAACAAACATGCCTCCAATATGCATTCACCTCACCAAGAACTCATTCAAGTACACAGATAGATTAGAAATGGGACATTTGTGCAACTGTTCACAGTGCGCTTGTCACTTCCATTCAAATGTGAGTTTACAGAGCGGACTCAATGCTAATCGACATATGAATGAAGCCAGAGAGGCGAGCTTATTCAGGAAGTGTACCACTGCAGCCCTCCACTCCCAGAATAGCCTCCAGCTTTACTGTATCTTTGGCTCTTTGTTAGCGCTTCGCCTCTAGCCTCAGCCAAAGCAAAAGCGACAACAAAACACTTGTTTTTAGAGGGAAGAGCCCGAATCTGATTCAACTTCAGAGGATTAGAGTAACAATGGGAGCTTGTGCATTCACACACACACACACACACACACACACACACACACACACACACACACACACACTCATGCAGGAGCAGTCCCTGCCCAAGTGGGAATGAACTGCTCTAGAAAGGCCAGGGCCTTGGCAAGGTAATTAACCGAGGGTGCTTGTTTCACATGGCAGAGTCCATTAAGTGCCATGTCACACTGATGTCAGGGTAAAGGTAGTGCATGCACACACACACACATGCACACTCTGCTCTCAGATGGGGGCAACGGCATCCAAGGTGGAGATAGTGAAGTGAGAACGACAGAGGAAAACGAACAGAGAGAGTGGCTATGGCTTCTCTAATCGATCCCTCCCCAATCAGCAACCCCACTCCCCCTCCAGGTCCAGCCATCGATCGGCAGCACTACCACCCCTGATGAGGAGCAGGGGGAGAAGTGGATGTGATACCCTCCATATACCCTCTAATTGCCCTGTCTGGGTTACCACCACCCAGCTATCCCTGCAAAATGGCCACCGCACTGACTGATGGTGCAACAATTCTGCTGGCAAAGCTGGAAAACGGGGGCCGCCGTAAGCCCATTAAGCACGGATGACCACACTAGATGCTCCAGCAGTGGAGAGCAGTGGAATGAGTGGGAAAGGCTGCATTAGCTGAGGGAGGAAGTGGCTATACTCGGTCCTATAACCGCAACAAACCGCGAGGGCACCACACACCTACCTGAGAGCCTGCTCTTATATCCACACACACTGAAGCATATACCTTTCTGTGCTTCTCAGAGCACTGCTGCATCTCAGATAACATTGTCCCCACTGAAGAGACTTCCACACAAGCTAACTGAGGTTTATCTCCCACTTAACAGATGAGCCAAAGGAAACAAGAGAGGCACTCGGGGACCAAAGGAAAAGAGGGCTGAGGATAGAGAAAGGGACAAAGAAGAGGTAGAGACAAAACAATAAAGCAGCAAAGCAAAAAAAAAGAAAAGAAAACAGCAGCGGCAGAAACATGGGTGTCGATTTGTTGTGCTTTTGAGAGCATGTAAAGAACAAGACGATCATGAGAGGCAGGTTTCTCTGAGCATGATGATCACGTTGAGCTTTAGACTTGATTGCGTGAGAGTGTGTGCGAGCGCTGGACCGTGGCGGAGCGCGGTGACGGATGGATGTGCACCCGCAGCCCAGAGAGCTGCTGTTACGCCGCCCAGAGCAGCACCGCAATTAAACAAGTAAAGGCCTGGACGGCAAGAACCGGAGGAGGAGCAGGGGCCCGGAGAGCTTTGACGGCGAGTGCTGAACTGAACACTGTGCTGATTTGTGCACTGACTGTCCCCGAGAATAGGGCCATGTATTTTTAAATCAATGTCAAAAGTGATGAAGTGTGTGTTTGCCTCAAAAAATCCCCTGACAAACACAAATAGAGAAAGACAAACTCCCCAAGGGGCCCCTTTGTGCATGCACATACACACAGATATAGAGCGCCACATTGCAAATACTGGACAGAACATTCTAGCAACTGACCCCACCAGCCTCCTCCGCTAGTGTGCAGCTACGATTTTAAGAGACTTTACTTGAGTATTTCCATTTTCTGCAACTGCATACTCCTACTCTACTACACCTCAGAGTCAAATACTGCATCTCTTACTCCACTACATTTGTCTGAACAGCTTTAGTTCCTTTTCTGTTGGAGATATGACACGATGGGCAAAAAAACAAAGTTTTAAAAATCCAATATATTGTCAAAATTGAATCCAGTAATTTCCAACCTTTGTCACTTCTGGCGTCTTACAAAAAGCAGTGTCGTCGCTCACATTTCAGACATCCATGATTTTTTACATTCTGCCAAATGGTGATTTTTCCCTCTAAATTTCTCATAATGCTTCTTTTGAATAAATGTTCAAATCATCCAACATGTAATAAAATCAAACATTAGGGAGAAATTCCCAAAAACGACAACAGATTTCGTTTTCCTTTTTTTGTGTCACATTAATCATATGATGAACCTCAGGTTACCTGGTGTCCATGTTCATGAAACTGGATTTAAAGCCACTCAAACAACTCTAACTCCAGGGGAAACAGCAGTAAAATGCACTGACACTTCACTATTAATGATCTATTGTCATCAAGTTAAACAATGTCAGTCACAGGCACCAAATTAATACCTTTACTTACATATTTTAACTACATTTTCCTGCTAATCCTTCTGTGCTTCAACTAAACAGGATTTAATGCAGAAAGGATTTTTTTTTTTTTTTTTTTGCATTTCTGTATTGGTAGGTTTACTTACTAAGCAAAGGGTGTGAATGCATCTTCCACCACTGCTGATATAAAAAGATTTTCTTCATTAGTATTACGCAAAACCACACATAAAACCCGGTCCAATTTGGAATGTAATTACATTTTAATAACAATAAATACTGTTTGGATAAGTGGTCGGCTGGCCGATAATTAGAAATTGGCGGATCCATGGCCATCCCTCAAGACAGACACATGCTGACGTTTCTGCAGGTTATCTGGTATTGGGAATCATTCCTGAAGCATAAACAAGCCAGGGAGATAGGCTGGCTGCCCTCCAACAGCCTGTCTCCTCAATTTTACAGGCCTCTTTTCCCCTTTCAGCCAATTCAGCCCCAAATATCGATCAGCAGAGAGAGAGAGAGAGAAAGAGAGGGAAAGAGAGAGTGGTGGTGGGGGAGGGAGGGAGGGAGGGGAAATTGAAAAGAAAGAGATGGGTAGAAAAAAACAGAGAAAGGGGGGAATTAGAGGGATGTAATGGGGAGAGGGAGGAGAGGCGGAAATGGAGGCCAAAGAGGTGAGCTATGTGGGTAAGTTGCAGAAGAGTAGAAAGTTTTCCAGGCGTACACATACACACAAGTGAGTGGGTTCAAGTACGGCTACACAATACATCTTTCAGCATCGTCATCATGATGCAGGCACATGCAGTAGTCGGTCAAATATAAGGAAAATTAACTCAATAATGACCAAAGTAAAACTCACACAGTTCATTTGACTGATTTACAAAAGAAGCCCATCTAATAGAATGTGATTTTCTTTTATTTCCCGGTTCTTGGAAACACAAAGCAGTGTGACAGAACGCCACACGACCAATCTCTAATGTCAGTCTGACATCTGCAGCAGATCTGCTTCGTCTCCAGTCTTTACTTCTTCAATGGTTAAAAAAAAAAAAAGTTGCGCAAACTCCTGCAGGTTTTAGTGCTAAAGAATCATCACAAATGCACTTAAATATACTGAAGTCTTGCAACAACATTGCAACACAAGCTGCTCATATGTGATGCAACGCTCTGTGGAAAACACCATATTTACACTGGCACTCGACCTATAGAATATTAGTCAACCGCTGTACTAAGTGACTGAATTTCTACCCAGAATCACTTTGAGTAGTCATTAGGGAGCTCAGTTGCTTTTGTGTGCAGCATTAAAGTTCAGCAAGAGGTAAATAATATTTTTGCTACTCTCTGAGCATACACACTTCCTCCAAACTCACCTGAATCACAGTAGACTGAGTCATTCTTTCCATATAGAGCTACTCAGGTCATCTGGTGGAGACTCCTGTATTTTTTAATATATTGCAGAGAAAAAGTCGGTTTTGCAGTCCTAGTTTCAGGGTGAGGAGGGAGGGCACTGTAGAAAACGGCACCAAAAAGGAGGTGTGAAAAGGATGAGAGATCATGCTGTGAGTGTCTCAATCCCTTGCAAACAGACATCTGATACCGAAAGCAGTGGCGCCATAATCAGATCATTAACCCAAAGACCATTGACCTAAGGAGAATGCTCAGTGATCCCTGACTGAAACAGGGAGCATTAAGGAGGCTTCTGGATGATTGCCTCAGAATTATGGGACCACAGAACATGAGCAGACGGGCTTGTGGGCGTTAAAGAAGCCACATTCTGTGATACATTATTCTCATAAGTTCTCTCAGCTTTTATTGGACTCTTTACAGTCCTGGCCCCATTTGGACTCCACTGTACTGTATGTAATCTGACAAGGGGTTTCGAGAGCTTGATGCGATTACACGAAATGAAATTACACACATTGGATGCGCCGGAGCACTCTGCCTTATCAAAAGAACCAATTGCGATGCTACTAAAGAAGCGCCAGATGTTTTGTGGTGGAAGGCTCAGGATGATCTTTGACCCTGTAGGAGAGCCAATCAGTGTCAACGCATCCAGTAGCAGGAGTGGGCGGAGGAGTGGAAGGAAGGCCAGTCAAAAGGCAAGCTGTACATAGTTTTACACACTATAAAATATTCATTTGCTAAGTGGTACAGCATTTTACCCTTTGAGAGGTTCATGCATTGTTTAGGCAGAGGAGCAGAGGAGGAGGAGGCCGGATGGTGGCGGAGGAAGTGCTCGGTAATGGGGCCAAACAGGAGGACTGATTTATGTGCACAGTCACCTAGGTAAAAGAGGAAAAGAGGGACAGGGAAAATGGGAAAAAGGGAGAAGCTCTACGTTCAGAAACAGTTCACCTCCTCTGCACTGCACCGTGTTTGGCCCAGCTATCGGCGCACAAAACTCTGACAACACTACTGTTAAACTTTCCCTAAATTGTATCTACTGTATTTTTAATCCCATGCATTCTCCACTGTCGATTAAGTTAAAGTTAAAAGCCACCTCAGGGATTGCTCCTCTGTTTTTTGGTGGCGTAGCAGATGGTGGGCTGCAGAGTACCACCCAGCAGCACTGACTGATGCATGTGGCATGTGCTGCTGACAACAGAACGAAGCGATACTGTCATCAGAGCATTATGAAATAAAAGGCCGTCCCACTCTTTTACACTCTTTTGTGCTAATATTATTGCAGCAATAAATATAAACAGGAAGAAAAAAAAAAAAAAAACAGATACAAAGCTACAAGCAGATTAAATTTTTAATGTAGTTGTTGAGATGAGACCTTCTACAACTGCGTTACCTCGGACTGTCTTTAAACCAGGACTCCCGGGCCTCCAGTCCTGTAATGCAGGGGCCCCTCCCTGCTTTCCACATCCACAACAATAGCATACGTTAATGTTTAGGCCAGAAGTGTCCGCCACATTCCCGGCAAACACAACCCAATCTTTAACCTCTTTACAGTGCGCATGATATACTTTGCAAGCAAGGGCCAAGGGTTTATCCATTATGAATGAGACCCATATTACTCCAGGCATTAGCAATGTATGAGCTGGGCTTTAGAAACACAAGGTCTGGGGTTTTTCTGCCTGCCTCCCTGCCACTCCTTCCTTCCCTCCTCTCCTTCCTCGCTGTTTTCTTCCCTTCCTAGCCACGTGCTGCCGCTCTCACACAGCCTCCCGTGGATGCCCTGACTCTTTCCTGACAGCTCGTCGAGGCTGAGCCCCGCCTGTCCGATCTGCAGCTCGGCGAACGCAGGGAGTTCGGGGAGGCGGGGCCGCGCCTGGGGCTGAAGCCCTCCACTGATCTCAGCTCCATCGCTCTCCAGCTCACTACTTCTAACCCTGCAGACCCTCGACTCAGCTCCACTGCTCGCGCTGCCCTGTCTTCCTCAGTCTGATCTCAGTGCAGCTACTGCCTTTGTGATGGTATCTGATTTCTCAAAGCCAGCCAACTGAAACTTTAATGAAATGCAAGCATAAAGAAAGAAATAACATCAAGGCAGAAAGTAGTATAGGGCTATTCTTACATCCACATAGCTTACAGCTTTCAATACATTTTTCATTAATCTGTCAATTCAAATACCTTTAACATGGATTGTTTTGTTTGTTGATGTGACTGGGTTTTTATTATAAAGAGATTATGCTGAGGGATGCCAGAACAGCGCGTCATACGCATATTCAAAGTTCATCAACTCTCCGCCGACAGCTCGGACAGCTTCTTCTTTTCATCAAGCACGATTCCTTCCTCATCAGCTCTAACAAACAAATCAATGGGGGCACAGCTTGTGAGAGAGCAGTTGTGATGACTTGGGCATCTTTACTGCTTACTTTTAGCATTTTGGCAGCACACAGTAAGGTGGGAAGATGGGGCAAGTGCTCTCGGCGGAGTCTAGGACTCCCCAGGGTTGCAGCCCTCATCTCCACCTCCTCTGCATTCCCTACTGTGGAACGGCGAGATTACAGCAGCCCCTGGGGAGAGCTCAGCTCCCGGCAGGCGCCTCAGTCCCCCGCTGGGTGGCTATATGAGAAAGAACCCTTTTCACATCCCTCTTTGGCCCTAACACGGGTCAGATGAAGATAAAGTCTCATTTCTAAATGAACAACACAACACGCTCAAGCCATTAACCTCTGCTATAGTCTTGGACAACTGCGATGTAATTACTCTAACGGAAAGTAACACGGATCCGTGGTTTCAAAGCCCTTAAAGATGTGTACAGAATGTTATTAGCTACAAGGTAAAATATGAGTCTCATGTTGTCCCCATGTTAAAAGGAAATTAACATAGTTTCAGCCGGGTTTCAGCCACAACAAATAGCGTAGGACAGGAAGGAGTGTGGTGAGCAGCCAAGCAGCAAGAGGCCTGGACAAGGCCTATTATGACAGGAAGCTCCACTCATCAGCCATTCAGGGCGCTGTAAGAGGAGACATAAATCAATGGTGTGCCAATTATGACACCACACTGAGCCGTGTGAGTGCAGGGAATTAGCTGCACAAATCTCAGTATCAGGTTCAGTTAGATGGGCTGCTCTGGAGTCGGGAGGGAATGCCAGAGAAACACCACAGGGAGGATGGAGAGGAAAAAGGGAAAGAAAGGGGAATGGGAGTAAATGCTGAAATGTGAGGCAACTCATTATAGTTGATCAGGAAATCAGCCAAATGCATTCTTTTTTATCTCTTCTGGGTTTTTTTTCAGCAAATAAAATTATGGAGTGTAGGAGGGAGAAGCTTGGATCAGACCCCATTATCAGGTCTTCTCTGTAGCATCCGAGGTGAAAACTGTGAGACTGCAGTCGCCACACATCAAGTAGCCTACTCATATTTCATTCTCTCACACTGAGATTTCTCTCTTAAGAACATTAAACTTCACCTGACACCTACTCGTCTAAACACCCACCCCTCAACCCCCCCCCACCACCACCACCACCACCACCACCATCGACGAGTGCAATCAAGCAGGCGTCTCCGATCGCGGCGAGGTTTGAAGCGAGCGGCGGCAGCGTTCAGCTGGGCCTGAACACGATGCCTTGACACCACTGAGCACACAGCTGTATCCCAGAACTTAGATTCTGATTAAATGGAAACAGAACAGCCCATTAAAGTCATTAACATACATCTAGAGTATGCATGGGGGGATGTGCACCAAAGGGTGTGCATGCACAGTAATGTAGCGCATATATTAAGAAAAGATCCGCAGATAGTACTTGAAAGAGCATATCTTGCAAAAGCTTATATATATTATTTATCACTCAGACATCAAAAAGGAGACTTTGTAATGACCTTTTTTAATTCATATGCAAAGGTAATGCAAATTCTGAAACTGGAAATTCACCCAAAAGCACAAGCACAAGAGGGCTGTAGCATGAACGTGGCGGCCTGGCGTGGCATGGTTTCCAATTTCACAGCTGCCTGTATGTTTAATTTAATGTCACACTGGATATGGTACTATTTCATCTCATATCATGAAACAAATTTTAATTTCTAAGATTAAGATGTGGTGCTTATCTGGTGAATGTAAAATGAGGATAAAAGAAGATAATGCGTGACTAAAATTGTAAAATTACGGTGAAAGGGCTGTGAACGAGTGAGAATCTGAAGGGATAATCATCATATCATGATCCAGGGGTTAGAGTTCAATATACTGCTATACTGTTATTAATATTAGGAAACACTCCACAGTACAATGGAACAAAATCTGGCTAGCTGTCAACTATTAAATTGATCAACAAATATTTTGACGATAGATTAATTCATCTTATTTGCTGATTTCTTTCCTCTGAGACTCTAAACTCAATGTCTTGGTTTGGCTTTGGGAAGCACTTTTTCCACCACTTTCCGATGTTTTATAATCCAAACAATTAATTAAATAGTTGAAAAAATTAATCAACAATAAAAACCATCAGCTGCAAAGTAAGAAAAACGTTTGCATTCAGAGCAATGGTATTTGTGTTTTCATTTATCACGGCCCTGGTAACATCCACAAAATGAACCACTGCCTGCAACAAAGCTATTAATTAAAAATTGATAGTGATTTTGAGAAGTGATACAATGCACAAAACATTACATAATAGTCAAGTAACAACCATTTCTTGCACTCCCCTGCATTTCAAGATGCTTTAAGAAATATTGGAGTAAAAGTTTTAGTCTTTAAATTGCTCATCATTAAAAAAAAAATACACACATGTTGCAGATGCTTAAGATAAAACTGCATGGAACACAAATATCAGATTTTGCATGCTGATGAGATAAACTCAACATTAGCATATATTGAAATATAGACAGTGTGTGAGAGATGTGGCACAGAGATGTATCATATGTGTCTGATAAGTCATCACCTCCACCGCTCAACCACTTGGGAGCAGTGTCACTGTGGATGGAGAGTTATTTGATATCCCCCATGAGCTGCTCGGGTCACACTCCTCCACCCAATGTGTGTGTGTTCAAGTCATCAAACATCAAGGTTTGTTGCCTGCGATTGCTGCTGATTTTGGTTTCTGTTCATCGGCTGATAAATCATGAATGTTTTAATTGTACGCTGACCTTGATGAAATGAATGGTCGTCATTTATCAATTAGGAGTGCAATGGGGTGATGTGGGGGGAAAAGTGTCTGCTGACAGAATTATTTTTCATCTCGTCTTTGGCTCAGTCAGCCTCCCTCTTACCCCCTACACTGCACTTCTTCCAAACGCTCTTCGGGCTGGAAACAATTTTCACCTTGCAGTGATGATGTTTCTTTTTTATTATTATCATTACATTTTCTCCTGCTCGTAAAATCCCTCCCCTTGGTACAATCCTCAGCTGTTTACCAAGTATAATTCAAAAGGAAAAAAAAAAAAAGAAAGAAAGAAATGTAAAAATTGAGAGAGAGCTGGTATGACCAACCTAATCTGTGCGTGGGCGCTTCAGTGTGCTTGCACAGTATGGCTTTTCATGACATGAACATCAAATCCCCAGAGAATACAGCTGCCACGATGAGATGTGTTTTTATGGGGATTTAGGCTCTGGAAGAGAGATTTGAGTATTACCTATTGTCAAAAATGTGCAATGTTAGGAGAGCTGCAGCAATGGAGGATGGGGATATTAAACAGGCCTGTTAATGTTTTACACAGTGTTGTTGATGCTCCTGTAGACCAGTAAAATGTTGACAGTAACTCTTAGTGGTGAGTGGCAGAGGATACTTTTAGAAAAGGTACCAGAGTGGGAGGTGCGTGAAGGAATACAGCTGAGCTCTTCCAAAGGGTTTGGATGGAGGGGTATCAATGACAAAACAAATGACACAAAAAATGTCACCTTTGTTTATGTATTCCCTCCACCTAAATTGGAGTAAAATCTCTTCCTTTTTTTTTTTTTTTCAGCTGTTCCAGTTTCACACCGGCAGACGGCAGCAGATCACACATCTGTGTTGTCTCTGTGACGCTGAAAGTCAGGAAGAAAGTCCCATTTGGGATTACTTTGGATATGACTAAGTCTGAAGCAGAAGTAAGTGCCTTGTAGTGGAAATTGACAAAATATGTGGAACTTTTCTCCAGGGGAAAAAAACCCCATGAATCTAAAAGCCCGTCTGAAAAGCTTGCACACGAAAGCTAACCTAGCTTACCTTGACGAATACACTGAGTGACACATCTTTTATGGTCATGTTTTGGGGATGTTTAAATTTTAAAAAAAAAGATGTTTTGTTGCATTAATATTAAACAATGACCTTTTCTGAATCTCACCTTGTATTACTAGAAGAACCATAAGATCAACGATGCGGCCGATATCCTTGCATCAGCAGCATTTCAATTATAACAACTTGCCTGGCAAGTTTCAGAAATAGCTGAGACAAACAGATTTAACCAACAAATGGATAGACAACTACTGAACACTGGAACCTATGTATTTTAAAACCAAACCTGTGTTAAAAACCAAAGTGAAACATATAACAAAAAGTCCAAAAGGTAATAAAGATAAAAACTAATTACCTATTATAGCCTTGGTTTGGAGCTGCAGCACCAACCCCCCATCCTCATCGGCCCTTTGGTTCTCAGAGCAGTCTAGCATGCAGAGGGACATCGTTTTTCATCCCTCACAAAAGGCTCAGTGAGCCCTGTCTTTAACCAGCTAACAACAGACCAGCCTACCCTTTAGTTCTCCAGACATCTAAATGCTGGCGGCATCCATTTTATTCGGGCACTGGAGAATGAGCCACAGGCCAGTTCTCTAACCCAGAGTCCAACAACGAACCCATATAGATGTGTGACCACGAGCCAAAGAAGCCCGGTGCCGACCTTTTCAATGGTGGGCTGCCATTCTCAAACTGCAGGCCCCAGATTGACTTCGCCCTCAGCCAGATGAGAGAGTTTGCTCATGTGTGAACAGCACTGACTGCCTGCACGGGCTCGCCAGATCCAAATGCCCCACAGGTCCGAGGGAGCATTTTACAGCCTGTTTAACAGTAACTTCAAAAATCCCCCCGTCCCATTTTTTATCCAGAAAGAGATTTCTCACACATCGGGTCTTGGTTGCTGATTGCCTCTGAACGTGGTGTTGATTAAAAAGTCAGCATTGTTCAGGCTTTCTTGTTTTCTCTTTCTTGTGGATCCTGGGAGTACAAACAGCTCGATAGGCTGCGTGTGAAAGTCTTCGGGCCTTGTGTCTGACGAGGGACCCGTGGTGAGAGAGAGAGAGGGGCCTGCTTGCCCAGCTTTTGGAATCCAATAAACTGCTTTATTCCAGGGCTGGGGCAGACGTGAGGCTAATCTTTGATCTGAACTGGAAGCTGAGGGCTCCGGAGTGGGCCACGCTGCCCGATTATTTATGGGAACTTCAAAGGTTCCGCTGATCACACTTGTGTCTCTTATCTAGCGCGCAAGAAACAGCCACAACAACAAAAAGTGACTTTGCGAGGAGAGTGGAAATTCAGCGCACGGAGAGAAAGGTAGGGATAAAGGCGTGTGCGTTTGAAATAGAAGAGGGAAGGGTTTTGTTGGGGCTCTGTGGGGAGATCTCCAGATTAGAAGTGATCAGACCGCTGTATTCGGGCCATCTGCCTGGGAATGAGCCTCGGACCTGGGCAGAAGTGACTCCTCCTCTCCTCTTTGTTCCCATGGTGGATGGTAAAGGCAGGCAGGGAACCCAGCTCTCCTCTCACTTTTCCAGCCTCCCTCCCTTTCTTTCTCCTCTTTGCCGTCTCCCTCACTTCCTCCCTGCCTCCCCCTCCCTCCATCCCTCCTTCCACTATCACCACCGCCACCTCCACATCACATCAGAAATGTGACTGGCCTCAAACTGCTGACTTGCTCACAGTCCATTGAGTTTCCTCTCCTTATCAAATTACAGCCACCTCAATAACCCACTCGCTGCAGCACGCCGGAAGAAATGAGGTTTTCTCCACCGCCCGCCCCTGGCACTGCACTCTTTCCCTCGCTTTTTTCAACTCTCACATTTTTCTTTCAAAAACAGCAGACAGAGAGGAGAAGGGGGTGTAAGAGGAGGGGGTGGCTGATGTGAATGTCGGCGTATATTTTCAAAGGGGCACACTATAGTAATGTTTCGTAAAAGCATGAGTAAAAGGAGGGGGTGGGGGGGATGGCCCCATCCACTGCACATTGCTGATTTGCAGACGAGGGCTGATGTCCAGATGGCAGGCACCTTCCGGGGAATTGTCTTTTACTTCCACCCTAACAACTACCCAGGCGCACTAGCCTACCGAGACCCCAAGAGCATGAGCTCCTGCTGAAACGTGCTCACAGGTTGATTAAACAACCTGCTTATTGTGACACGTAGCTTCGTACAGCTGCGTAGCAACATCTAGTGGCCGTATCCCAAAGAGTTGGGAACGACTTGCTTTGAGATGATCCTTGTGACTTTTAAGATGGTCTTTGTGTCTTAAATTGTCTTGTTTTATGATTTTTGCTTATTTATGTCGGTAAAAGCCAAATGACCTATTGTTATCAGATTGGAATTGTCGTATTGTGACAACATAGAATTTCTTAGTGGGAGAACATGGTAACTCCATTTTAACCCAAATATAAATATTATTTTTAGCATTGCTTTTTTATTTGTTACTGTAACCACGATGACAGTTGTGATGTAATGTTGTGATTCTAGCTATGCTGTTTCTGTGCTTAAACAAAAATGTAACAGTGATTTTAGGCACAATTTCTCCCGTTACCACTAGGTAACAATCCATTACATGAAAACACTGCATTATGTAACTTAGCACATTTTAGCACATTTTCACTGTGTTGTGACACTTCTGCATTTGCAGAACAAATAGCTTGAACACAACTAGTTAAACATTCCCATGCATGGACTTTTCCAAAATGTCATGGATTATAATTGCTTTTTATTATTAAAATGGGATATGGTGCATTACATAAATTTTAAACAAAACAAAACTTCCACCAGTGTTACAGTTGACTCAGTAGCCAGTCTTTTCATAGAAACAAGCTTTTTATCGTATTCATCTAAAAAATAAATAAATAAAAAAATCTGTTGACAAATACATGTTCATGCTGTTATTTCTAGCAGGTTTGACTCCTCAACCATCGTCCTCAAAATTCATTCATGCCAAGTTATTACACGTTGCATTCAGTTCATTTTGACAGATTGCAGGTGTTATTACATTATCAAGTGAAAATGGACCACATTTTGTTGAGTTATTACACACTGCAGTGGGACTAATCCATCGTCTTGTGGAGGCACTAGACCAGAAAACGCTCATGTGTCATTACTGGACTCAGTGAGAATCAACCCACTCAGTCCTTTAGGTAAGAATAGATCCAGAACCTCAACTACCATTAAACAACATGTAACCTGGGCTTCTTCTAACTTCAGAGACAGACCACCTTCTCTTCTGTAGATCTACCTCCACATCTTGGAGGAGAAAAAGACACAATCCCATCACAAGTTATATACCTTCAATGTGAGAGGACTGGGGAACCTACGAAAATGGACCACGCAAGGTCATCTGTCTCATTTTGTGAGTGAAGCCGCAGTTATTACAAAGTCAAAATGAAAAGGCTCATCCCCAGGTCAGCCGTCTGACAGGTGATGGATGTCATTTAACCTTCGCAGCAGCTGGTTACTGGTTTAGACACCAAAGTAAATAACGCAGAGAAGGGAAAGGAAGTTGAAAAACACCCCTATAGGCCGGGATCCATTTTCTCCTAATATGACTTACTTGCCTCCATAGTGTAATTGATTTATTTTTAACATCAGCGGGTTGATGTTTTCTTTTTCTTTTTTTTGTTGAGGTTGTAATTGCCCTGGCGTTAATGCATGCAAATGAGAGTTCAGGACAAATTTACAGGAACTTATACACCCCCCGCACTACTCCTCCAATGTGAATTAACATCAATATTTATCTTAGTTCTATTATCCAATTCCTACCTCATTCACATGCTAATTGCTACAATTACCATTAAATAAGGGCCCCAGTTCAGAGGAAATAACCTGCTGCTGAGCACTTGAATCACTGACTCGTCACCTGTGCACACACGATGCATGAATACACACTGATACACACGTACACAGAGGCAGCAGAGAGAAGAAAGCCAAGGTATGTTAACATCTGCCACGCGTAGATGCTAAAATCCCCAAACAACTGACAAAACTGCAATGCAACTGCAAGTTTATGCGCATCTTTGGGAACCTGTCAGCGCTGTCCTGCTTTATTCACAGAGACGAGAAGACAACAAAAGTAACTGATTGGAAAAGCAAACCAGATTGAGAATGAGGGCTCCTGTATAATGACTGGGAGGAACATGCCAAGAGACCCGGGGAGGGTTAACTTGAAAGCCCAGCAGAGTGCCATCTCCAGTTACCTCGGAGAGCTGCAGCCGACGTGCTCTGCCTTCACCTGGTTTATTGAAGACGACGCCGGCGTGTCACTGACAGCGAATGTCCAAGTTGAGCAGGAGTAGATTAGATTAACTCCCTTGTGAAAGAGCCTTGTCTGCTTCCATTGTGCATCCTGTCTAGTTAAAACGACACAGGTATGCCACGGCAATAAGCAGGTGCGCTGACATCAAAGTCGTGTTGGGAATACTGGTGCTGATTGGAAATCCTATAGAGTATTCTTCAAACACAAACACATGGCTGACGTACAAGTTCTAAACCCCCCTGAGCAACAACGTCTTACATGAAGATCAAGAGTGATTCTTCAGGACCGCCGGGGTACAAACTGTTCAGCAAAGCACCCACCGGACTCCACTCCCAGTCCCTCAAGGAGGGTTTCTCCCTGCGAAGACATCCATTTTGTAAATCGACATGGTGGAAGACAGCGTGAAGACGTTATTGAAGACGGCCTTGGAGGGAGTACAGACTAGAGGCGCTACTGCAACCAAAATAAAGGCCTAAAAAACTAACTGGATAGAGACACAGAGCCTCCGTACTAACCGAGTTGTAAACTTCTGTTGCCCAAGGGCTGCAGTCATACTCTGCTCATCGAATCAGCGTATGACATAGGAGAGTGAATTCAGACATTGTCTAGAAAACAACAAAAATATGAGAACATAGAGATAGTGTGTGCAGAACAAAAATGGCAACAATGCAAACTAAATCAGCAGGAAAAAAGTAAAGAAAATCCAATTTTGCTCTCAGGAGCAATATCAAAAACTTTTTGAGGGAGAAATCTAAACTCCTAAGTGGAAAACCTGACCTAAGCAACTGATCTGAGGGGGTTATTCTTTTTTTTCTTTGAGGCAAAAAAGTTTCCTTGTTTGGTTCATTATGAGTGCTAACCTCTTTCAAACAGAAATATGCATGAAGAACGATTACCAGCGTCAGAGCCGTCTTGCCTTTTGGCCTGGCCTGGTGCTCATACAGCACAATCAGGGGAGCTGATGACCTTTGCTGATGGCAGAATACCTCATCGTGAAGGCCTCTCAGTCGTAAACTAGTAGACAAGCAGCGCAAGATCTATTAGTTTGCTCTTTTATCTGTAATAATCCTGACAGAACAAATAATACCCAGGCATATTCTGAGCGAAAAAAAAAAAAAAAGGGTGAAAAAAATTATCATAATCATTCAAAGTGATGCTTTTGGGAGCGAAAGGAATGAATGTGAAAATAAATTCAGTTTCGATAAATCGACTGCACTTGCAGGGGCTGAAGTGAAAGGAGGCCGTGGAGTGGATGGATACCATGGAGCACTGTCTTTCTTACACACACAAACCTCGCTCGTAAATTATCTTGAGCAATGTAGAATTTATGAGGCAGAGATATCTCACTGCCGGCCTATCATTTCCATGGCTCTGTCACCGTATTTCTCTCCAAAACTGCCCAAACCCATAGATAAAAGCAGCGACTGCAGCCGCAGATGAAAAAGCGAGAAGTGAAATAAGTGTCTTTTTCCAACTCGAGTACCCACTACGTCTGGATAAAAGCAACCAGTAAATATGCAAAAAAAAAAAAAAAAAAACGTAAAAGAGAGGACAAGTGTGACAATTAGAATTTGCTCTGTTTACATTGCGTGAAATCAAGTGTCGGGGGAATTTGTCGAATTGGAAGATGAGTCAAATTGCCAGGCATATGCTGCTTACATCTTTACCTCAGCTGGCGCGGCTCCTCGCCTCGACAATAGCTTTTACCTCTTGAAATATGTGTTTGTGTTTCTCTGTGTCAGTGGGAGTGTGTGTGTGAAGAGATTTGGGGGAGCTTTTAGAGCGCTATCATAGAGTAGGTGGAGGACGGTGGAGTGTATCAGAGAGGGCAGTCCGCACATGCTGCCCTGTGAGATTGGATTCTCACCCATGAAATGTAAGCACACAGAAAAACGCTCGGCAGCAACAACCTCCAATTTACACAGCAATTTTCCACTCGCTCGCGACAGAACTAAATCGCATTTGTCTCCCTGCCGTTGATACCACGCTGCCCTAGAATTTCATTCATATCCAGTTAATTAGCACTTCCTCGCCCGGCACCAGAAAGAGCAATCATTGGACAAAATGTGCAGAGTAATTTATTACAGTTTATTACAGTTCATTGAGGAAGCCAGAATGTGTTGGATATTAGAATGATTACTCGTGTTTGCGCTGATAGCAGTCTCTGTGACGAGAAGAAGAAAAAGAGGAAGAAAAAAAACGTATTTACCAAAACAGCTGGATGGATAAATTAGGCCCTTTCTCTACATGACAGTATCTCCCCCGACTGCCCTGTTTCAACATTTCTGGGTGAAAAGCGATGTCTCTCAAGCTTTACTCCCTCCTTTGAAAACGTTAATTGCTATTCATTACCCGCTATTGCTGAATGATAACAATGTTGGAGTTACAATTCTGAGTCATTAAATTAGAAGGAAGGGGATGAATAGAGGAAGTGAACGATGGAAAATCCTCATCGTGGTGAAGTCTTGACGGTGAATCGGGGTTTAAAGGGTGCTGTCACCCAAAGGAGAATGGAAACAGACTTCACCTCTAATATACTGGTTCCAAAAGTTACTCAACCCAAGACACCAAAATAAACCCATGTCTCAATGGAACCCAAATTGATCGTATTTCTGATATCTATCTAATTTAAGTCGCATACAGTCAAAACAGTACTACTTTACTTGTACATAATTTGATCTTGTTGCATCTTATACTATTTCAGAAAAATTAACCCTTTAGGTGCTGGAGTCCCCCCCCCCAAAAAAAAAAAAAAACAAAAAACAAAAAACACTGAATTTTGATATCAAGATTCCAAAATGCTGTAGTTTGGAAATGGTTAGAGATAAAGGCATACTGTAAATGAGAAAAATATTGGGTAGGGCGCAAAGTTTATGACAGGAGTAAATTTACTCATCTGACAGGGCAGTAGCCATATTGGATTGTGTAACATTTGTAAAATTTAACTTGTTTACACGTAACTTTTCTTTGTGTTTTTGTCATCCTATCCTTAAACAAAATTAATTAAAATATTAGTAGAAAGTCAAATGCAGTAAGTTTTAATGGCTTTTTTAGCCAAGCAGCAGAGTAGTCAAATCTGTCCTTATTTAACAAAACAAAAACTATATCAGCTTTACTTACTTGCTAAATCAGCTCTGGACCACGCCTTTCACACTGGATTTTTTCCCTCCATTTGAATACAGACATGCCCTGAAATAGTGTTAGGACCGAAGGGGCACATGTCCGCCATTTATTGGTGGGAGGTGGTAACAACATTTAATAGCTCTATCAGGAGCTATGGTCTGTTTCATTCAGTTATGATGCTTGTTGTAATATTGCAACTTCGGTGCTTAAAGGGTTAATTCCCATAATCATACCATTTTTAGGTATTTTACAACAACTGGCCACCCATTAAAACTCATTTTGGTCCTGACGCTAGGTTTAGGAACGTCAGCTCTAGTCGTAGACAGTTTCAATTGGCTTTTCAGTTTCTTTAAGATTTTTGTCTCCACACCAATTCAATTGGAGTGAATCACAATGTATTTCGGTGTTAAGTGCATCTTTTCAGTGACAGCAGTCGTCTTCTTACTGTTGATTATGTACAAATCCTTTTTCAATTGTTTTTACTTTTTTTTTTTTTCATGCAGTAGTCTAATGAAAAAACAGCTTTCACTGAAGTCTGTGAATTCACTTGAACATTTTGTCTAGATGGAAAACACTGGAAATACAGCTCGCCTTGACCTGTTGTGGAGGCAGAAATCTGACAAACACATCTAAAGCTATACATATAAAAAGCAAATATTTCTTCTCTATAGTTCAGAATATAAGGTCAAAGTCCATGAACGTTCTTCAGACTTTTGCAGACATTTCTGCACATTTTTCAGACCATATTTACAGACATCTGAGCTCAAACAGCTCCTTACTTCATATGTAAATGAATGGCTTTAAAACATTTCTCTTTTTCTTTGTTTTGGGACAAAGATATGGGGAAATTGGGCTTGAGATGAAAATGCTTCTGCTCCTCTTTATGACGTACGATTAGTGCCTTGCTCTATAGCAGAAAAGTGCGACGATATTGAGCAATTCTCCACAAAGTAAAACCTGAGCTATGAAATCAAAACTTTTTTTGTTGTGCATAAGAACTCAGATTACACTCATTTTATTTTATTTTTTTCATCAACCAAACTAAATCATAAAATCAAAGGTTCAAGGTGTATTTATGTAATTTACCTAATTTCCATCTTATGTCGTTTACAAAAAATAAATAAATCTACAAATAACCGCTTGGCTTCTTAAACTTTCCACTGACAATCAAAATCAGCCATTACAGTGAAAGAAAAAAATGTTTGTTTTTTCCTGATATATTTTTGGCCATGTCACCAAATTCTACCCTTAACACTAAACTATTCCATTACTTTCCATGACATTAAAATTCCTCCTAATGTCAGGAAAGTGTATTTAGAAATCCTGATACCCTGTAAACATGTTTTTCTATGTTGTGTTTTGTTTTTCCCATATGTATCCAGCCCCAGAGGTGACTAAAATCAGATTCCCTGCTTTTCTAAACTGTGTAGGATCCATTTAAGTGGAAGACAGAGTTAAATATCAGAAACCAAAACCACAAAAATATGATTATATGTTTGTTTGTTTTTTTAAATCACTGATCCAACCCTGTAGGAGCATGGAACATTTGCGCCTGTTGGCCCCTCCCTCCATACCCACCTCTTCATCACTAATGCAGCCCTCAGCAGCAGCAGGGCTGAACACAAACACATAAACACACACAGACATGTTTCTTCATCAACTGGCCACACTTGCATCCGTTTCCACACAAACACACACAGTCGAAGGCCGACGCACGAGCCTGCGGAGGCTGTAATCTGTAATTTGTAAGTTCCATTTGTTTTTAACACACACCAAAGCAGTGGTCCTGTGGGACCTAATAAAACCTCATAAGCACACGGAGAGGAAGCCCGAGGCGCTGCTCTTTCCCACAGATCTCACCTTGATAGATGATTTTAGAAAAACACAGAGGCGTGTTCCACTAACAAAGTGCTGCGAGAAAAAGCAGTGATATTTAGACTCACCGTCTGAGAAGGGGAAAAGTGAGGAGGAAGACGAGGAGGAGGAGGAGGAGGAGGAGGAGGAGGGCTAAATTACACGCGCTTCTCTCGTTTCTTACCGATTAGCCAACGAGAAGCAGAGTAATCAGTTGGATACCTGTTTGGTTGCCCGCAAGGAAGGGAAAAAAAGTCTGGGTCTGAGCTACTTCTTTCTCTCCTGCTGTTGTTGCAACACAGAGCTGAGATTAACTAAAACAAAGGGGTCCGTCCTATATTCATGTGTTTCACGGCGCTCAAAGGGAGTCACCAGTGGAGATGTGCTGAGAATAACGGCCATTACTTTATATTACTTCAGGTCTCTAAAAACAAACGTGCCATAACTGGCAATTTTGGACCCCCACCTCCGCAATGGAGAAATAATAATAATAATAAAAGGGCTCATTTAATTTGGAGAAACAAAAACAATTATGAATCTGCCTGGGTGGAGGTCATCTCCTCTCTGTGGCGTGTCTACTCGTGGTTTCATTTCAGAATACCTGTAGACTTTTTCAAGGAGAACTTGAAATCAATTTCAAGCCCCATTTAATTTTATATACTCATACATGCTGACCCACAACAGCATAGTTCAAATATTGATCTTCTTTAGCGGGTGACCCAGGGTGCCTCTTAATAGTCAAACACACTTTACAGATGCATCTCTTAAAAAAAATAAATCACGGGATCAAGACGAAGGGGGAACTTCTGTTGGAAAATAAGCAATAATTTCCTCAAAACTTGGTTCCCCATGCAACGTGCCTGCCCGCCTGCTGCTGCGCCGATGAAGACGGATAATGACCTTTTGAAAAACCAAATTCCAGTGTTTGCCTGGAGATCTATTTGTCAGCAGCAGCAGCAGCAGCAGCAGCAGCAGCAGCAGCAGCGTGTCTTCCGGCAGTGGAGAAAACAGCCTTGCAGGAGCACAAGGAGAAGCAGTAATAATGCTTTGCTGTTCACCACTGCCATTAAGCCGCTGGTGATAAAAAGGTGCAGTGCTTTTAATGGCTTGTGATAGCTTCCTCTTTTTTTTTGCTTTCACTTGTACGGCCACTCTGTTAACTCAGCACACAGGGTAATACGTCTCATTTGAGAGGATCCTGCTGAGAGGAGAATGCTTGAAGGACAGTGTGAGAGTGACACTACATTATAAACATAATAATCACAGCTGGCTAAGATACTGCAGTAAAGAAATAATTGGACTCAAGCTGGTCTGGCTGCTTAAGCATTTTAGCGTGCCATTTGCAGAAATAGAAAACCTCAGGACAGATTATATTCTCAGGGAAAAAAAAAAGGTTTCTCCTGCGAGGCTATCCTCCTGTCTTTATCCTCCTGTAACTGTATGCGTGTGTAGGAGTGTGTGTAGCAGCAGTGTGTGTGATGTGAGAGCTCCCGCAGTGTAAAGACAGGGAGGTGTTGTGTCGTGTGTCTTGTCGTTCTCCCCTTGCCGGCCCCCTCGGCTCGGCTCACTTGCCGACTCCGTTTGGCCTGAAGGAGCGCTGAAGCGAACAGAGCACGAGCAGAGATGGGAAAGGCGAGTGGACGTTCTTTAACTGCAGCGTGTGTGGGAAACAAGGCCACCGCCGCCGCCGACCACGTCTACAACATCAGCCTTTATCTGAACCACTGTGGAAATGCAGCTATCACCTAACGCACTAATTAGTTCTGTGATAAGTTGGGCCAGATAATGACATTGAGCGCTTTAGATTACTGACTGAAATGTGTGATGCATGAGTGATAATGACCCGTGTGTCAAAAACTGGCAAGGGCTATCATCAGGCATGAAGGATCTGTTGTTTACAGAGGTGTAAAAAGTTCTGTTAAATCATTATTTCACTCCAGTTGAAGTACTGTTACTTCACTGAAAGTAAAAGTAAAATTCTCCCCAGCCAGAATGACACATCTGCTATAGATGTCGCTTAAGATTTAATGTTTGGTAGGAATCTGAATTTACACAAATGCAACATTAAAGATCAATTTGAAGCAAAACCAATAAAAACTGTTAAAACAGATAAATGTGAAATTCATTTGTGGATGTTGGATGCAGAGTTTAGGATCATGTGATCTCTTGTACAGTTTTTTCATTTACTCTGTAATGACACATTTAAAATAAGGGGGAAACGCCTGAAAATAAATGTACTTAGATAAAAATATAATTACAGATTTTTAAAAATACCCAAAAAGGAAAAGTAAACAAAGGGAGTAATTGCAGTTTGTTCCCTGTACTTCTCTCCCTGGTTGTTTATTCATCTTCAATCCAAAGGATCTCAATTAATTCCATACGTTTCCAGTGTTTTTAATGAAGTAAAGTTCTCGTGCGCCTCCTCATTTTTCATAACATTCTATAGTCGAACGGTTTGTGTGTCACATGAATAAAGTGAAAAATAAAAGCCACATTCCTGCAAAGTTTCCTGTGTGTTTAGCAGAAGTGAAGGTTGAGAATGGATGCTAATTAAAAGCTTCATTACTTCATCTGAAATTTGCTTCCTTCTCAAAAAAGCTCTGTAATTATTGTGAGGTGAGGACATCTGCAACTGCAGCTTTGTTTTCCAGAAGTGGAGTATATTAGCATCAGCAGCACTGTGAATGCTAATTCACTGACACTATAGGTCCAGAATATAGACAGGAGCACTCCAGGCTAACGCTCAACATTAATGACTGCAGGATATTTAGCATTATTGGCAAAATGTAAATACACATTTATTGATGCACTGCACAGCACTGTGCATGCAAAGCCCTGCAAGCATCCACCTACAGACGACAAGCATCCCTCACAGGGAGACAAATAAATATACATATGTATGCTCAAATGTGCACGCTCACATTAAAAATACACCCAGCGGAAAACCTTTGTTGGTGAGTAAATCTATTGCACTGTTTGTGCCATTCTTCTGTACAAGGAACAAATTTAATTTTGTTCCATTTACAAAGGTCTAGTGGAGTAAGACGGTGGGTAGCCTTAAGAAAAAAAACACACACAAGTCTGACTGTGAAGTCTCTGTGAAGAACAAGGCAGCACTCGCTCACACACCAAATGAAATTTCAAAATAAACGACTGAGCTGTGATTTACAATTCTCCTCCGGGGCAGAGAAAAGTGAGAAAACATTTCAATCAGTCCCTCCGCCTTTGTTATGCTGCTATGAATCAGCTGTTTAAGGGACAAAACAGCTGAACAGCGGCGAGAGAGACTCGGAATGATTTCACACCAAAACATAGAACATATTGAGAGGTACATTCCAGAGCCCATGAAATTGGGTTTTAAGGTTTTTTTTTTCTTTTTTTTCTTTTTTTTTGATTTGTGCTTGATTGAATCTGAGTGAATTGTGCTTGACTAAATTGACTGAGAAACACCAAAGCTGGCACCGCTTTGTGATGTGATGGAAATATTTCAAATACAGCATTTATCTAAAACCGCACGACAGAGAAAAATTAGATAGCCTGAGAAAACAGATGTAACAAATGTTTACGGTGTTGAGATCTTGTTGATTTATAAGTGGATGTTAGTTTTTATTTTCCTCAGTGTCAAATATCTGAAGAATATGAAAAGTCTGTGTCTGTTTTCTCTGTATCAGACTGAACCTTTAGGATAATCATGAATGTACAGCTTTAACTTGAAAATACAATATTTCTTTTCGGAGCAGAAACTCATATATGCTATTTGCAACCAACACATATTTGCATTAGAATCTTGGGGCCAAGTTGGAGAATAATAAAAAAAAACCAAAAAAAAACATGGCTGTCAAATCAAGTAAAGAAAGTCAGTATTTGAACAATACTATAGTCAGTTTTGACAATGAACTGCAGGGATGATAAATAAGTTAGTAAGTGAATAAATGCTTTATTTGGGTACTCGACCTGAACAAGTTTACCAGATACAATTTCAACTTTTTCACCCTTGTCTTGGTGCACTATGAGAGAAAATCCCCAAAAAAAAAAAAAAAAAAAATCCACTTTTGTAAAGATTGTGATCAAATTGAAATATTATTTTTATTTTTGCTTCACATATTAAAGCATTGAAGTTAAGTTTTAATGATTAATATATATCTTATTCAAGTGCTGATTGGCAAGTGCTTGTGATGTTTAACCAATCAGGGGTGAGATGGCTGCATCAGGCCAAAGCAGCAGATTTTAAAATTATTTATTATATTAGAAAACAGGAAAAATGTTAAATATCAGATGCAATACTTGGTAGATGAGTGATCATCAAACAAACAGAGGTGTAGTGACTGTGCAGGGGACTATTTCCAGTGGCGTATTAATCTACATATTGTGCTGTGGTCCTGCAGCAGAACAGTCTATGGGGTATTCACTTGTTTATCTGAAGTTTAGGTTCTGTTTGGGTTCCAGTTTGAGGATGTAGGTGAATAAGCAGGGTAAGAAAACGTAATTTTTTCAAACACATTTACAAGAGCTAAAACAGATTAAGCCATAAAGACCTAGAAGTATTTTTTGTGTTGACTTCCAAATGATTTTTTCCTCTATATTTAACCATTAAGTGATTTATCACCATATATTATATTATCTTTTACATTTTTCCAATGAAAATCAGATATTTTCCGAAATTTAATTCACTGCTCATGTAGATTGGATTCATAACAACTGTTTAAATACAAAGTTCATTATATCACAACAGAAAACTGAAGAAAACATGACATTGTCAGTAAAATATATCATTAATTCTACATAAAAACAAGCATCTGCAACCACTGTCATTTGTCAAACTACATGGGTTTTATTGGTAACCAATGATGCAGTAGACCGTGGTGTTTCTGTGCTCACTACAGGGACTATAGATGCATCTAAAAAAGACATGTGATACTTCTGAAAAGCTGAGAAACTGAATTTTACCTGAATTTCACTGTATTGATAGGATTAGTGGAGCAAAAGTTATTAAACATTTTGGATTAGCAGATACTTTTGGGTCTTTGCGAGTTAAAAAAATAATCAAAAAGCAAAAAGAGTTATTTCACCCTGATTTGTCAGTTTCCGCATAGTTGTTAAATGAATTTATCCTGGGTAGCAGCCTCAGCCTTGCAATGGTCAGGAAAAGCCTGTACATTGGACCTCATCGGTGTAAACCACAATGTGTGTGTCCACTGATGTGTTTTCAATAGTTTGTAGATACAGGAGGAACATACATCACACTGCGGATGCACACACTTGTTAGTTGATCAATTCCGTCTTGGGTTTGGGCTTTTCATGGGATTTGCTGACAGTAAGAAAAATACGTCGCACCAGTGGACTTTCAAAATATGAACGGTAAAAGTGTGGAATGAACCTATGTGTTAACACCCGCCCCTCCCTGGAGGTCAGGGGGAGGTGGTGTGGAGGGGGTGGCAGTCTCTCCGAGTCCCCAGCGAGGCCGCGGCTCATTTCTCAAACTCATCTCCGATGCACCCACACAGGCCTAACGAGAGCCCATGTAGGGACAAAAACCTATTAGGCCTCCCCAGTTACAGACAGCATCTCCATTTACAGCTGTCAATAGTACAGCTTGGCCTACAATAATTATCCCCCAGGAAGGAGCCTTCTCTGCATGGTTCGCATTAGTCCGATCCCGAGAGACCGCCAACCTGAATCCTTCGATATCTAAAGTCGCCGTGAATAGTGGCGCTTTGGGAGGCAGGATCAAGGCCTGAACCGTGGGGGAAGTGTGTCACGAGTATTCCCAGTCCTCTCCCTCGCCTTTAACCAGAGGTATCTGTGTGTGTGACGAGGGAGGGAGTCAGTACAGTCATAGAAAAGAGCTCAGCATGAGAAGGAGGAGGAGGAGGAGGAGGAGGAAGAGGAGGAGGAGGCCGCTGAAACCAGAGATCCCGGGCAATTCCTCCCAGGATCCACCAACATAAAAGGATCGCCTCTTCTAGGTGACCTAACCATTTACAACGATACCGAAGCCGTGTACAGTTAAGGGGGAAATTCAAAACAGCCCGACCAAAGAAGCCACAAAAAAGAAATCAATACATGCAACAATAACAATCCACATCAGCACAGAGGAATGCCATGATAGAAAATCCAATTACAAATCAAAGGAAGGCAATTTTAGAAAACGGCAGATCTGGAGATAAGTCCGAGGCAGAGACACAGAGAGAGATGTGACATGAAGACAATAACAACTGCTGCTTTTTCCTCTTTAGACATAAGTAACACCCTGCTTCCCACCCAACAGCATCGTCCTAGATAATAGAGTTACATTTACGAGCGTTGCCATATGCCCACCCAGTGCCTGGTAAATAGAAAATCCATGAGATGCCATGTTTTTATGGCTTTGAAGACAGCTACTAACTACCATAAGCAAACCTGAGCTACCCCGTCAGCTTCGGCTTGTACCATAAATATATTTATACTTTAATGCAGGCCTACAGCGGTGAGCATTGCATCCCGTAAAAGCCTCACCACACTGTAATTCATAACTCCCTCAATATCCAGCGCCATAACTCACGAAATGAGCCTCTACAATACAAATTGACGGTAGAAGAAAAGTGACATCATCCTGCGGAAGGATGAAGCCGGCACCCCATGTGGTAAAGGAACTCTCCCCTTGTCGAGAAGAGGAACGGCCCTTCAGCGCCGCTGTGATACCACCACTTTTTTTTGTAATCAGAAGCCCACAGTTCTCCCACCACACCGCAGGGAGTCTCTCCTTGTGTTAATGAAAACAAACATTTAGCCGGGATTTATCCACGCTGCAGCCGACTACAAAGAGCATCAAAGCAAACTGCCTGGGAACACACACCCAAACACTGCTGCACATAAATAAAGGCAAGGTATGCTTCGCTAATCTTTTATGTAATAAACTCCTGTCTTCCTGTGATATCATGCAGCGCCATGTTCACACATAATAAGCAAAGCTGTTCGGAGCCCAACTTAATACAGTGTCTTATTTGAAATGCAAACAAACTGTGAGGCAGAGGCTATCACCTCAATCTATTCCCCTTCTGTTCTCTGGCTGTCATCTTACACGAGCCGACGCTGCAGCCCTGCACTGTGGCGAGGGGATGTGAGGAGGGGGAGGGGGATGGGGGGGGTGGATGGCAGCATCCTGCGAAGGATGGCTGATGTGGGAGGAAAGGGATGGAGATGGAGGGGGAAAGACGGCGGCCACAGTGTGATTCACAGGGTTGTTTCCCCTCGTGGTGCTGCAGGGCGAGGATTTACCGCAAAGAGAGAGAGAGACGGAGGGAAAAAGGAAAAGAACAAGAGCCACTGCTACATTAAAGAGGTTTAAATAAACGGCTGGTTTATGAAAACAGCACACAGGAAGTTTAGAGATCTGGCGGTTTGTGTCTGACTGTTAAAGGCATCTTCCTCAGATGCACACATGACCACGCACACACAGCACCACCTGAAGAGGCTTACTGTCCATCCGCAGGATTTGGATGGATGTAGTGGAAGGTAAACCCACCTAAAACTCAGTTTACTCACATTTCGACTGGTGGAAAGAAGCTTTTCACAGCATGTTGTGAACACAAATAGGTGTAGAACAACACACAGACACAGGAATTTATCGTACTGCGATCCTTTTGTGATACATTATCACATTCACTGTTGCCAAATATCAATATTTTTATAAAAATATGCAGTCACTTTAAAAACATTTTCTTGTCTTCCAGTCAGTGTGTGTGTGT
Source organism: Sphaeramia orbicularis (assembly GCF_902148855.1). Classification (NCBI taxonomy): domain Eukaryota; kingdom Metazoa; phylum Chordata; class Actinopteri; order Kurtiformes; family Apogonidae; genus Sphaeramia; species Sphaeramia orbicularis. The sequence continues at coordinate 26,384,997 of NC_043964.1, read as the reverse complement.
TAAAGAGTCTCTAAGCTCAGACTTTTTTATTTTTACTGTTACTCAATTGTCAAATTCCTTAAAACTCACACAGCAATGCAGAAAATAAACACACACTTTCTGCTTTTTTCGCTTTTTATGGGAATTGTTTTTATATCAGTTACATTAATCTCGATGTATCGGTGTACTGCACCGCGATTTCTACAACTGAAATTTAAGATATGAGAATATTGAATACATCTTCGCAAAATGATACTGAAAGATAGAAATTTAGATATTTTAAAGGATTCTTTTTTTCTCGTTAAATACATTAAATTCTAAACATGTCCTAATTTGTTCCTGATCATCAACATGAGGTGATAAATTATGCTAATTTCAGATGCTGCTGAAACCATAAGTCACACTTCCTGACAAAATAAACTCATCTCCCTGCATGATTTCAGTGCAAGAAGAAGAATTTCCCTTGTTGTCAGTGTGTGTTGGTTGCACCTGGTCGTCCACATGCCTTCCACTCCATCCCCGGCCGGCTGGACGGTGGGTGGGGTGTGCCCGCTCTGGACAGATGGGTGGGAGGGGGGTGAGAGTCATTACTATGATGGTGTAGGGGGTGAGGAGGAGGAGGAGGGGGGGAGGGACAGGATTGAAAATGAGGAAGCAGGAGTTTCCATTGCGGGCAGCCTCGCCGTTATTTCCCCTCAATCACTGCAGTATCACACTCAGTTACTGCAACACAAGCTGCTGCTAGTAAAAACTGAATTGGAAGCTGAACAACCCCTCACCCCCACCTCCCACTATCCCACCACTAACAGCTCTCCTGTTCCCAACTCGCTGAATTAAAACACGTGAATAATTCAGCAGATAGACAGGCACACAGGCTCTTAAGAGTCACCTTGTTGTTACCTCCCTTCAGAAAATTGCAGTCTTCAGGTTTCACCAAACAAGGGGATCAGTGACAGAATCAATTTCCAAAGGAGGAGGACAAAAAACAAAAAGGGAAAAAAAAAAGGAAAATCAATGTTCATTTGCAGAGATGTATAATTATTCAAAGTGTTGTCACTCGGTGGTGATCGCCATTAGAAAAATGAAGGGGTGCAGAAGAGAGCTTGCAGTGAAATGAGACAAATTTCACAATAAATGAAGAAGCTTTTAGTGTAATTTCAAAGTCTGAATGCACTGTGTATTTTTAGCATTATATTCTAATGCTGGCAATTTTCTTCCATCCAAAACAAAATGCTTTTACCAAGTGAAACATCTTTCAAATCAGTATCGAATAAACGAAAAGCTTAAAACACACACACACACACACACACACACACACACACACACACACACAATTTCACTTCATTAAGTAAAAGAAGCTGAAACTGATCAATTTCTGCAGTAATGTGACTTCACACATTTTCCTCTATTATTCCTCAAGGCTTCCCAGCTCTCAGATCCACACTTTAGGGGCCAGTTTTAGATGTTGAGGAGCTCCAGTTTGGGGTCAGATTAGGTAACATGTTGAGACTTTCACTTGAGAACAAACTGCCAATAAAGAAGCAGTTCAAGAAGAGAAAAAAAAAGAAGTTCTCATCCTTCAGCTTCACAAAAAGTCAACACAAAGAAGTGAGGATGTTTCATTTTTAAAGCTGCCCGACTGTTAAATAATCTTTACAGCAGGGGAGTGATGAAAATATAAACACAAACTGACCGAGAAAACATTTCTGAGGGCGGTGAGACAGTGATGTACACAAACACTGCGTGGTCCCACGTCACGCTTATCGCTAATTCATTGCTTTAATTTCAGCGGGGAAAGGAGGGGGAGAAGACGAAGGAAGAAGACTGGAGGAAATGAAGAACAGGATGGCTAAGAGGATAAAATTAAAGAACTGACCCCCCCTCTGCCCACCTCCTCCTCTCTATTCGCTGTCTTTCTCCTCACAAAGCCAGGGTGAGGGTCAGGGGTTAAGGGAGGAGGGGGGGGTGAAAGTACTCAACACAAAGCCAATGCGATGCTATCACGTGCCGCCGAAGAGCGCGCGGAGGAATGAACGAGGGACGGATGGAACAAGAAGAAGACGAACAAGAGGAGAGGAGGAGGAGGAGGGGGGGGGGGGAGAGAGAAAGAGAGCGAGGAAGCGAAGAAGCGAGCTGGATTCAGTCTTACCTCGGGCAGGTAGAGGAAGGCAGGGGGACACTGGAGCGAGTGAGGTAGCATCCCGGAGCTGGAGAGCAGCAGGCAGCCGGAGTTGGCCATGGAGCTCAGCGTGGGGTGACGGGACGCTTTGCGCATTTAGCAGGGAGATCCTTTCGCTCTACTCTTTCTTCCTCTCTCTCTCTCTCTTTCTGGCTCGCTCGCTCCCACTCACTCTTTCTCTCTCTCTGTTTTCGGATCCTTTCTTCTGCCTCCTCTTGCCTCTTAAATTTCCCTTTTGCTGGCTTTTGTGTCTCTATTGAAGATGTAGCGGGGAGGCGAGCGCTGTGCAGACAATGTGCATGTTCCACCTTTATCACTCTCTCCTCTCTCTCTCTCTCTCACTCTCTCTCTCCCCGTTTCTCTCTCTCTCTCTCTCTCTCTCTCTCTCTCTCTCTCTCTCTCTAAAGGTCTCTCGCTCACTACCCGTGCCGCGACTCTGTTTACTTTGAGCGTGATAAAAGCCAACATAAGCATTCAGACACAGAAGGGGAGGTTCTGTGCAAGCCGAGGAGGAGGAGGATGGAGGAGGAGGGGTTGTAGAGCCGACAGGGGGTTGGGTAGGTTAGGGTGGGGGTATGGTGGTAACATTGAGGGGTGGTAGTGGTAGTGGTGGTGGTGGTGGTGGGGGTGGTGGTGGAGGGGAGGGGGTTACTGATGAAGTCCCCGGTGGATTCATACATCAAACGGGGCCGGCTGAATAACAGAGGGGATGTGAATGACATTAGAACAGCTGATCCTGGGCATTAGCTCCTCGTGGGACACTGCATGCTGCCTTTTAATTGCAGCCCCCCCACCCCGCAAACACACACATAAACACACGCCCCCCCCCCCTCCCGGTGGCCGACGCTGCCTCCCTCCCCTGCGTCTGCGTGTGTGTGCGCATACTCAAGGACATGTACTGTACAGCATGTATAGAAGATACTGTATATATGCACGAAGCAAAAGGGAAAAGAAAGTGTGTTGAAACAGAACCGGGCCTGCGCGCGACATCCTCCTTCAGCTCTACTCGGCTGTAAATGTCCATCCTGCGGAGCGTGTTAAACTGTACTAGCTAAAGCAACTCGCGGCCACCTTTTAATGTATTTTTTCATTAATTCTGTTTGATATTTCTTTGAAAGAGGATGCAAAAAGAGACTCGACAACGTGACTTTGTTCCATCAGTGGGCTCTTTAGTACGACTAAAATCACATGGTTTTATCAAATCTAGACAATTTGGAAGTGAGACATTTATCGTAAAAGTGGAAATGTTAACAGAAACGACATCTGAAATCCCAACTATAACTGTTTGGTTGTCGAGGTCGTCTTTTTCAACTGTTTGTGCATGCATTATGAAGGAAATTAATCATATTTTTCTTATTTTCTTTCCATGAGCTGCAACCAACGCTCAGATTGTCAATTAATTGTTTCATTATTTTCTTAGTGAATCGATTGATTGTTTGGGCTGTAAAATGCCAGATAACAGTGAACATGCCTCCAAAACTAAAAATGTCAATAATCCAAATATATTCAGTGTTTAGAGTCACAGAAGAGGAATTAATTGACATTTAAGAGGCTCGAAACATAGAATTTGAGCTTTTTTACACTCAAAATATAGATGTCGAATAATTCTCTAGTCGACAGTCAGTTGCCATTAATTGCAATTTAACTTTTTTTTTTTTTTTTTTTAACAAATTGTAGCTTTAAATTCCATATTAACAGTATTTATTCATGGTCGATGCAAATAAAGGGTTACCAGTCGACGTTCTTTTATCATTTCAGTGATGGACAAGCTTATGTGCAACCAATCAGATGATGCTGTGGGCGGGGCATATTCTTCAACCACATATATTGTATGTAACTTACTTGATATGGATATTGATCTGTTGGTATTTACAAATTTTGACACATTAAAAGATTAAAAAAGCACATTGGTACCAACAATCATAAAAATGATCTCTAACACAAATGACTGTTTCCTGCACGTCTCATTGGACAAAAATACAACAGCACACACTTTTTACACTTTTCATTGTTACTTAAAATACTCCATGTTTCAATGATTACACATCTCTCAGTTGTTGCCTATTGTTCATTTTTGCTTTGAATTTAAGCACACTTTGGGCATTTTCCCAGCTGGATGAATAACAGAGCCAATCAGATTTGAAGGCAAGATTAAAAATGGGGTAAACACGGAAACATGGCGACAGAAAATTGGACACAAAAATGGATTAAACCTGAGCAGATATAAGGTTATTTTGCAGGCTGTGATCTGTGTTTATGTAGTTTTTTTTTACGCCTCAGGAAAAAGAGTCGGACCAAACTATCAACTTGGGTTTAGTCAAGTTTATGTGACCCTCTGTAGAGCTCACATAGCCTAAATAAAACAACCCTAAAATGAGCGTATTTCTTTTGACTAACCACCTCCTAAATGCCAGACGGGACATGTGCATCAGTCACAGTCAGTAAACGGCCGACATGAAGCACCAGCGGCCGTTGGGTCTGATTATCAGGGGAGCATTTGGAGCGTTTGTTTCCTGTCTTTGTGCAGGTGCATCGTCTTTGTGAGTTCAGTACTTTTGGTGCTGACAGTAATAAGAGAGTCTTGCTGTGGGAGACACAATATGACCATAGAGGAGAATTAACTCACTCTGGGACTTCCCCCTCTGCAGATTAAATAATTCCCAGCAGGCAGCGGGGGGAGCGGCTGACCTGTAATTACACATCCAAACTTGTATCTCACCAAGTGCACGAAAAGAAAAACCCTGACTAATAAAACACCAGTAAGTCAAATAAGCGCTCACCTCCGCTGGCAGCCATCTTTACTGCCCGTATACAGTCTCATTCTGGATAATTGGCTCCAGTGTTTGATGCAAAGATCAGTCACCAGCAGCATCTGAACGGTTTGGTGTTGCCTGCTAAAGATGGGAATCTATCGCGCCTGTCTCCCGCTCTTTTACTCTCTCTTTTTTCCACCCTCTGTCTGTCTGTCTGTCTTTCTCAGCCAGTTAATAATTCAAATGAGCACTGGCAGATCACTCCCTTCAAAGGGAGATGCTGGAATGTTCTCAACGGTGCCTTTTTCTTTTTGTCATGTGAAATCAAAGCCCTCAAACGCGGTAGAGATATATCCTCAGTTAACTCCTCGCACTGCTGTTCTACCAATTAAAGAAAGATCAACAACTGCTGCGACTGGCTGAGACGCGATCACCCGAAATGAAAAAAAAAAAAAAAATTAAAAGTGATCTTAATTACTATCATTCTTGTCGTTTTTTGTTGCTGTCGCCCTTTGTCTTCTTCTGTTTCTTCCTTGCGGCGCAATCACCACATCAGTGTGGCAGCCCTGTAATAATCAGCATAATCATTATTACCACAATCACCATCATCATCACTGTCACTGTCATGTCTGTCTTTTGAGCCCTGCTGGTCTGATCTGCTCTGGATTAACCCTCCAAGGCAGGACTTCAATGAGTGCCACTTCATTCAAGGAGTTGCAGGAGTTAAAATGCAGTTTTTTGGTACTCCAATCGGTGGAGCATCTATTATTTTAACGTGTCCTTTAAAAAAAACCAAAAAAAAGGGTTGAAAGCAGCAGTTCTAGCAGTAAAAAGCCATCACATGCAGAGGGAGCTCAGTCAGCAATAATCAAAGCCAATACAAGCGGCGACTAATAGGGCCCAAACGATTGGCGGCACATTCCTGTTCTCCGCTGTTTATCGTATGACCGCTGATCAATATTGGTGCACTCGCACTAATCATCATAAGCGATGACTGTTTATTTCCCTTAACTCCCATCACTCTGATGGAAGAGGGACCATCCACATCACAGGTGATTCGTAACTAAGTGCATCCACTCAACTACCAATGTCAGGTTTTCACACTTTTTCTGTGTTATGTCTCAAAAAAGGATGACACTGGTCTACCTTTTTTTTTTTTTGCCTCAGAGATTAAATGTGTTAATATTACATACCTTTATGAGATGAAATGGGAAACAAATGACCAAAGTGCTGATTATCTGATGTTTTCAATGTATATGATAAAGTGTTATTACACATATATGTTGGTTTATGTCCATTTATCCATTAGATTTATAAATGTTCCACTATTAAGAACTTGTAAAGTGAATATACTGTAATGTACAGACAGTATTTTGCTCTGAGACAAACATTCCTTTGGACTTTACCACGTTGCACATTTTAGAGTTTCACTTGAACTCTGTATAAACTATTTATGTTTCAGTATTCTTTTATCTCACTAGGTTTTTAGGCATTGTGTGTTTCTGTGCTGTGCTTGTTTGTTTTATGAGCGATGGCTAAAATGATTTTCTGTCACAACAGACAATAAAGCTTTTCTGATTCTAAAATACATTCTAACATTAATTCTCACAATTTCATATTTTGACCCAAGACTGTATCTTGGAAACTACAGCCAACCAACATTTGGACTGAATTTTTCTTTATTAGTGACTCAAACTTAGTAAACTTTCATCATTTTTAATCTGAAGGCAGTGTGGACCAGTGTCTTTTTTCACACTTTACATTTATTGAAATTTCTTTACTTACTTTGCAGATTCAGGTTCTCAATAGCAAAGCTAAATATAAATATTCTGCAATATTAGTCTCCACTTTTACTTTTGGTACTTTTGCACTTCTAAAGGTATGAATGTTGGCTAACGACAATGTTTACATGGTGATATTGATTTCACCCATGTAAAAGACTTGAGTACTTCCACTTCAATACTCAAGGCCAGTCCATTACTTTTTTTATGTCTACTCACTGACATTTTTGTTCTCATTGTGCTGGGTTTTATCCAATAGGTAGAACTTCTGTGTAGTATTTACAGGCAGCAAATAAACATGGAAAAACAAATGCTTTATAACACAACGAAGCCATAGTAAATCATGTTTACTTGATCACAGCATTTATCAACAAATGATATTCCTACGAAATCCATTTATATCATATAGTGTGTGTTTTACTATGTTGTCAGTGACACTTCCATGAATAAACCCTTAGACTGCTTTGATTTACATTATTGAGTGCATTAATACATGTTTTATACTGATACTGAATACACATTTGCACAAAATTTAGTGTGTTACACTTGTATAAATATTAAAATATAGATCGAATGCAGATTAGACATACAGAAATATAGTTTCCATCACTAAACATATCATTAAACATAAGTAGAAACATCAGAGCAGGAATACAAGTTCACAATACAAAATCTTACTTAAATGAAGTGCATTAGTATGTATGAATAGGGAAATGTGTATCCTTTTAAAATATTATATATTATTCTGTTTTCATCACCAACAAACACATGTAAGAGTGTGTTCATGTTTTAGTTCTTTGATGTGAAGCCAATCCCAGCCCTAAAACATACTGTATGGTTTAGATAAAAGAAAAAAAAAAAAAAAAAATTAGTAATGTTAAAAGTACTACATTTCCCTCTAGAGTAGGAGTATAAACATATCAGTAAAAGTGGGTCGTATTAGTACTTAAGTGAGTAAAACTACTTAGTTACATTCCGCCAGGGAAAATGCAGAGTAAAGATGTTCGAGTGTAAATGGACTCTACACTTTGCAATGGACACAGCTCCCCCATCAGGACGCTGAGGACCACCAGCACAACAAAAACATGCACCGCAGGAGATTATGCAACATTATGCACCGCTGCGAACTTTGTAAATATGTATGAAAGTAAATATGGAACTTGCACTCTGTCATATTCTCCATTAGTCTCAGTGTGAAGTATAATTAGTCCATCTGAGGCGCCGATGTGATCAGTGGAGTTTTGTGGAGCAGGGATCGGAGCGGTTCATCGATGCCCCACCACCGCTGTCGCCACGACCGCCACAACCCTCCACCCTCGCTGGACACACCACCGAACCCTCTGGAGACGAGCAAAACAAAGCAGCAGTGTGTGGTGCTGCTGGATTTTGTTAAGAAGCAGCGAGGCCTTTGGAGGGGCACCCTTGAAGTGCCCCTCTGACAGGCGTCCTCATTATCTGGCATCTCCAGAGTGCCAGCCAACCCCGCTGTAGAAGAGGGGGCACGAGGACGCCTCGATCAGCCCGCCCCGGGGGGACCCTGAAAGGGGAGGGTTGTGCTCCCGCTAAAGGTCCGCTGATTATATCTCAGGCCCAGAGCTTCAGGGATCCCCACTAATTAAAGGTTGTGTCATATCTGTTAGAGATAACAAACCTATGAAGCTTTTAAAAGTCAGAATCAGGGAGTGTATTTTACTGACTCCCCCCCTCCTCCTCCCCCTCCGCCAACTCTGTCGGCTCATTCCGGCATCGTGTCAGGTTGGAGCTCGGTCTGTACTCAAGGCTGACCGGTGTTAGGGAGGAGAAAGGGTTCCAGTTTAACTCGCCCTCACCCGTCTCAGCGTGCCAGCGGTGTTGTGGAAGCATCAGGGATCTTTTGTCTGGAGGCATAATTAAAGCTCTCGTTCATTATTTCTTCACTTTGAGCGCAGATCTGAGTAATTAGGAGGCAGTGCCACAGGGGGGGTTTGGAGCTTTCATGGAAGCACATACACACATACGCTGAAAACACAATTGCGCATGTCTGCACTATGAAAATCCAGAAGAAAGTGCACAACACACTCACGGGTAAAAAAAAAGAAAAAAAAAAGTACTTGTTCAATCTAAGCACCAAATGAGCAGCATTCATCTCCCACCTATCTTTGGTTGCCAATATCTGGCACCGTGTGAAGAATGCTTTTTCTCCCCTCAAAGCTGTCATGTACTAATGCATTGATTAAAAATTTGATTAAATGGACAGTTAACGGAGGAACTGCAAGAGTGATCTGCGATCCATGCCTCCGTTGGACTCCGGTATAGGATGTGGGGCACGGGCTTTTTGCTGCGTTTGGAGCTGGGGCACTTCTCGCTTCTCTAATGGATTTTGAAACAGAGCTTGGCTTTTATACGGTGTCATTCATCCTCATATGTTTTCGCCTGCCGCGTCTCACAATCACTACTTCTTTATGGCAAACTAATGCACCCGGTGCTAAGATCAGCAGGTTGGCTCTGGCCATCGCTCACTGAGCTCCGGCCAGATATTAGGACGTTTCAAAAGCTTCCAATCAGGGGAGGCCGAGCAGAAGCTGAAGGGTACTGACTCTGCCTCCCACACTGTCATATATCAAGGCCTTTACACGACACCTGCTACACCAAAACACATACACACTGCTGCTTCGACAAGAAACCAACAGATGAGTGTTGATGGCACTTTACGCTAGTGGACACTCAGCACCAACACAATGAGCGTTATAGGCCTTCAACCGCTTAAATTTATGACTTTTAAGACCATTAAGAATGCATTTCAAGACTTTTATTGTGTTCATACAAGAAAAAAAAAAAACTACAGAGGATGTGAAGGAAAACTGGACCACTTGCTTATTCAAAGGTAGGGTTTATTTGTGATGACAAAGAGCTGAAGTCAGGTGTTCTGTGATGGTTTGAGTGCAAGATAAGCAGGATAGGTCTGACTAGTTAACGAGTTAGAAATGTTAGAACTAATGTATCTACATTTTAGGGATTCAATCACAGTATTTAACAAATATGTTAAAGCTGCAAGAGTCAAAATCAGTGGGAAAACACAGACATACACTTCTTTTTGCAGCTTTCTCAGTCCAAATTAAAACACTACATAAAAATATAGATCAACCTGATGCAGTTTAATATTGAGACACAGAGAAAATCCAGGTCTCATCTGATGGTATCTGAACAGTGATTGGTAATTACAGATGTCAATCACATATTTAAAATCCCAACAACTGCTGTGATTGGACAAAATCTGGGCATTGCAGGGTGGACTGTCTTGAGCTGTAAAGTCCTTTTGATCCACTTGCATCACAACACGCTGACAGGTAGAAGAATTACCAAGTACTGAAATGGAAAAGTCCTAAAAACATAAGTCTTAGAAGGAAAAGACTGTTGAATTTCCAGGTGGGATACATGTACATTTAAGTACAGATCCTAAAAACTTTAAAGAGCTTTTATCTCTAAAAGGGAAAATAATGATAGCTGGTAAAGTATAGGTCAGTGGATGGTTTCAGTCTTGGTATTTATTAAATCTAACAGGAGATATCAGACATATACTGTTGTAAGACGTTACCGTATTACCGCCATCTTACTGGGTGTAAGTCTGAAGTTATCCATTAAATTCCGTCATTCATTTTAACAGATCCTCCTTCTATTTGTCAGTCAGTCTTATAATCATCCAATTAATGAAGAATCAGTCAGCTGGTGTATTTCGGTCTTGGTGGCGGCGACTTTTTAACAGTGATTTCCAAACTCTACTTTACATCTATGCTTGTACAAAGCTCACTCGCAGTGTTAGGGTCATTCATTTTTGTCTTTTCCACACATTCATGCTTTGTTAAAATTAAAAGCTTGAAAAACACAATCATTTTTAAGGTTGGAATATGATCACAACGGGTTTAGTTTGTCCACTCTGAGTTGCTGTAGAAACATGGCGGGCTCCGTGGTAGAAGACCTGCTAATGTAATGAAAACCTCCATACTATCTGCTGCAAAAGATTTCCATAAATCTACATGCTGGATCTTTACATGTTTTACACTTGCATTTATTTTGTGATTTAATAACACAAGGCCATCACATGCATCATGTTACTCCCCAACACTGAAGACATGTAGAGGTTTTATTAAAGCAGGGTGGGAGATAACAGACGGGGGGGGGGGGGGGGGGGGGGGACGACGACTCACACCCCCCCCCCCCACCCCTAGGCCACGACGAGCTATGATGTAGACGGAGCTGACAGGGTGGAGGGACGGCCAAGCATGGAAATCACATCAGATCAATGATGAAAAATTTAGTGGCGGTAAGAGTTGCTCTTGGGAAACGCTGGTCACATGATGCATGTAAGCGTGTGACTATGGGATGTACATACAGGCAGCGGTTAATGTGTACGGCCACGAAGACGCATCCATCCATTTTATCGTCCGGGGTTGAAGGGATTGTTTACAAATGAGCTTGTAGCAGGTGGAAAATGAATCCAGGGCGGGTTAAAAGACTTGCATGAGCATAGACAGTCACATACTTTTATTAGTTTTTACATTACACTGAGATTTACTATTTATCTGTAATGGCTGTGTTTGACATCCTCCATTTGATGAGAAAAATCGTGTGAAAAGTGACAGGAGGCTCTTGTGAACATATCCTGTTGGAATGAAATCCAGAGAGGCCCTTCCTACGCATCAAAAGTGTGTAATCTGTGCAGTGCTTATGGCTTTTCTTATGGTTTGTTTTTTAAACTTTTTTACACTTTTATTTTGTCTTTCATCAACTTGAGCCTAACAAAAATAAATATTCAGTAATTGTCATGATTTTAACCTTTTAAATGGCATGTTTGTATATTTGTAATGTAAACAAACCATATTTTTCTGATGCAAAAACACAAAAAAACAATATACTACATAAAAATGGGATTACCTTTTTTTTTTATTCTTGCAGCCTGGCATATGTCAGTGACTAACAGTAACATTGATTAATATGCATTATTATTTTTTGTGCTAGGTCAAATGTTAAATGCTAAAATGTGTTAATGCACATTTTTTACTCACTTCCGAGAAGTAATTTTCCACTGTTTACAATGTAGTGCTTTTAATGCCAGAGTCAGAATTTAAAAAATCATGCAAAAATTAAGAACGGGATTCTGACCTTAAACAAATTGTGAAAAAATATTATGACTTTTTATAACATCAAGTGCAAAGTGTACATAATATAGTCATCCGGATACCAGAATGTTCACATACACAAGTGACAAATTAAAGTAAAGCACTGAATTCCAGGATGACAAACCCCATCTCTATATGGGTTTCTGATAAAAAAAAAAAAAAAACTTTTAAGGCTGTTATGGATGTAATCTAAAGCCTATTTCATGTCCATATTGGCAAAAAATAAAGAAGAAAAATCATAGTGAAAGACTGTATCATATAGATACTCAATGATAATATGTGAAGTTTGATTGAGTTTCATCTCAGTCTTAAATGTGCTGATCTGGAGCCAGATCTCATTGAACTCGCTCTAACCTACAGTAGAGATCATTTTAACTTGTTGTGTTTAATGAGAGCTGGTGTCATACTAGCTGGGTGTCCTCTAATAAACACTGACCAGGCTGCACAGCTCATGTTAATGGTTATTGGTTCCATGTTGGCTTCATTTGGTAGTTTTGTTATAGCGTGATCAATACAAATTTTTCCCCAAACACATTTAAAAGAGACATTAAGAAAACTCTGTGACAAAGGCTTAATAGCAGAACGTGTCGGAGTTTGTTTATCGAGTTTAATATGAATATGCCATGATAATAAAGGCATTTTAATTGTTTAATTAAGCAGAGAGTGCCTTGGAGTTTTATTGGCTTTTTATGTCTATGTGTATCTCTTCCAAAGAACACCTCACTTTGGAAATGTTCCTTCCTAAGTCATTTTACATTACACAGCAAGACTGAAGTTGGTGCAACTTTATGAAAGTAATCTTCATAATCGAGTCAAATTTTGAGACTCAGATTATTGGATTTTAGTTTTTTTTTTTTTTTTTTTTTTTTTTTAAGAGAGCTAAATGACCTGCAGACACCCTGCATAGGACACAAGGGCTCATTGAATGATGTGATAGGTATGAAAATTGTGTGAATCATTTGCTACGGCCACAGAAATCTGATCTTAACTCACCTGAGATCAGATCTAGAGGAATAAGCTTTAATTTGTCACTCATATTTCCACGTCTATCTACATCTATATTTACTTTCTCCTTTTACTCCCTACATTTTAACACAAACGTCTATATTTTCTACTCCTTACATACTTTCAAGATTTCAACCTACATACGAGTGCAAATAACACATCACAGACAAGCAACATAGAGGATGTAACAAGATGAAAAAGACATAGCATAGCGAGAAACATAGCAAAATGGTTCAGAAACAGGAGCAAGAAATAAAGGACTATTTTTTGCTTTTATTCTTTGGGTACATTTTAAAGCTTTCACCTGACTAAAGAAGATGTTCAATCAGTGCTGCTTTTGTTACTACTTTTTTTAAGTGTCTGTTCTTCTGCTGGAGTAAAGAATGTGTGACTTTCACCATCTCTGCCCATCTGTACTTGCAGAATCACTGACTATAGCTGGATTATTTTGTGAAAAAAAATCACACTATAATTATTGGGGGTAATTCTACTTGCTTAGTTATCAATGAATGCGCAAATATCACTCATTTTGATGCAAATATACAACTTGAATTTCAAGTATAAGTTTGTGTAACTCCAATCCTTGGTGATCTTAGTGAAAATGGGACTATCAACGCCAAAGCTGAAGGACATCTTTCAGTTTCAGTAGATAAATCACTGCAAAAACTGCCCTAAAAAACATTTCTCTTACATTTATTTTCAACTCAAACATGAATAGTTACAACCTACTGTAACTAAATCCAAAACATCGCCATACAACACAACTTTTAGCTCCGTTTATGACATGGATTTAGAGTGGCATCGTTACAATAATCTTATGTAACACCACATAGTTGCAATTACATTTTTGGTTCAAGCCATATACTAATGATGTAGAGTTGGACCACTGTGTACAGTCTTCTCCATCACATCCCATAGATTCTCAGTGGGGTTCAGGTCTGGACTCTGTGGTGTCCAGTCCATGTCTGACAGCTGCCCTGATGGGCCCATCCCTGTGGAACAGGGTCAGTCTGGACTTATCAGACCATAGTTCCATTTCCACAGTCCAGTCTTGATGCTCTTGACAAACTGATGATTGTTTAAGAAATAAGAAGCTACAGTCACAGAAAAAAAATATTACACCATCAAAAGTCAACAGAAACAATGGTTATGCAATCAAGTACCAACTTCTGTGTGTATCATGTGACTAAAATGGACAGAAAAGAAAATATGGAATGCATAAAAGCACTGTTTTTGGCAGTAAAATGCCATAGTTATTGATGTAAGAATTTAAGTGATTTTTTTTAAATTATCAAGCAAACCATGGAAAATGGCTAGATATCAGCTCTTAAATTAAACTTTTATGAGCTATTTTTGTTGTTATTGTTATATTTGTCCAAACAAATGTACCTTTCGTTGTACCAGGCATTAAAATGAACAAGAAATTGAAGAAAACAAGGGTGGTCTAATAATTTTTTCTATGACTGTACTTACTGCATCAGTTACTGAAACACATTAATCACTGCAGTAATGACCCTATGGAAGGATCTTAGTTAAATCCAAAATGCAACAATAACTACAGACAAAACCCCAAAGTTTAAGAACACACACACACACACACACACACACACACACACACACACACACACACACTTGTACAACCAAGCAGAGCTGTAATCATGCCATTGCTAAGTTTAGTATCAATCAATAAGTCAGGCCACTGTTCTCAAATCCAATCCTCAGGGTTCAGAGTACTACTGCTTTCCTCTCCTGCCACCAAGTTCATTGTGTTCACCTGTTGTCCCAGGCCCAAATCAGCCCCTGATTCGACTGCTATACTGGATATAACCTGGGAGAGGTGAAACCCTGCGGCGTTCTGCACCCTAACAACTGAAAACAGAGACCTTCAAGTGCATTTCATGTGTTCTTTGTAACTAAAATAGCCCACAATTCAAATCCCTCCACCGCAATCAATCTAGAAATCTAGCATCGCTGCGCATTTCAGATTTCATTGATGTTCTGTAAGAAAAAAAAAAGAAGCAACCTTAACCATAATGGCTGCAGCCCAAAGCGAAGTCAATTACATAGATTGGTGTGGTGACATAAAGTGTATTCCATTTGGGAGCAGATTGGTCATGCCCAGTAATGTTCCCCTTCCAGCAGACGTGCCTTTGACCATTACTCTAAACAGGCAGTCGGGGAACCAGAGACCTATTTCCCCACAACTGTGAATGCTGGTGTGACTCCCAGAGAGGTCAGGGGTTCACACTGCAGCTACCACCTTCTCATATTTAGCAGCGGCAGGTGAGAAATGGTACATCAATACTGCCAGACGCAAAGGGCCACAGCGGCTTCCAGCACAAACACATTGGAAACTGAGCCAGGCAGGAGGGAGGGAGGGAGGGAGGTGCCGCGGAATGTGTGAAAACATATACACGGCTGTGTTAAGTACTTATAATGACACCTCGCACCGCGATTATGTAAATTAAAGGTATATGTCAGAGGATTGTTGAATTCATTGTAATGTATAGAGAGGCTCTGCAGAAGCTCTTATAGGGACGCCCACATACTCTAGATCAGGGGGTGTCAGATTAACCTGTAAATAATGACTTTTCTCTGTGATTTCTAGGGAAAAAAAAGTAAAATTATATTATGACAATGTTTACATATACAAACTAGCCTTTAAAAAATTTGAATAACATGAACAACCTGAAATTTCTTAAGAAAAATAAGAGCAATTTCAACAATATTCTGCCCCAGGTTATCATTTACACATGTACATTATAACTTAAAGATCACAGTGGATCTAAAAATACACAAAACATTTAGTAACAGGCAGAATATTGTTAAAATTGCACTTATTTTTCCAAAAATATTTCAGGTTGTACATGGCATAGTTTCATGTAATTTGACTTGTTTTACACTAAAAACAAAGAGAAACATTTAGAGAAAAATGTTATTATTTGTAGGTTATTATGATCATATTTTGCTGGTCTGACCCACTTGAGATCATACTGGTCTGTATGTGCCCCCTGAACTAAAATGAGTTTGACACCTGTGATTGTTAATATTTTCAGTGTCATTTTTTCACTTCACAAATTCATCCCACGGGCCTTTTGGTGGGCTGGATTTGGCCCACAGGCCATATGTTTGACACCCCTGCTCTAGACAAAAAGGACTGCAGGACTGTTCAGTGGTTTGATTAATTTAATTTTCTTCCTCTTCCTCCACTCTGAGAGAAATCAGCTAAGAGATTTCTCTTTTTTTTCTGCACTACTACAGAACGGGAAGACTAAAATGATCAAGTCGATGCTGAAATAAATTAAAGACCTTGGAATAAAGATAAATTTTAGCAAACCATTATTCCTATAAATTGTTTCTCTCATCTATGAAATATTTAAATTATCATTTTCAACTGTTTTCATTTGACAAATGATAACAAATTCTAATGATACAAAAGCACATTGTTCATCTTCTTGTGATCAGTCAATACTAAAATCACTAAAATTAATAACACATTTACTGTTTAGACCGAGATAAAAGTATTTAAATGTGAAAAGCCAAAAAAGATGGTAGAACAGGATATGGAATTACCTTGAAGAAACAGAAACATTAACAGCTTTTAGGTGCCTGTGGCAGCTTCTTGTAAATAAATAACAGACCTAAAAAGCATGGCTGTATCCCCGTGGTGTAGCAAATGTGTTGAGTGCTTCTTCTCCCTCATAAAACCATTAAAAAGCGGATTTTTTCAGCGCTGTAATTGTACGGATGTTTACATCCATGTTTATGAGCTGTCTTCTTCACTGCTTTTGTTGACACACTCGGTCGATCTATTGGCCAGTACTGATGTTTGGCCGATAGATTCATCTTTTTTGACTTCCATCGGCCTGATCTGCAAATAAGATGACATTCATCAATGTTTATTGTTTGTTTCAGCAGTGTTAAGTCCAGTTCAATATGTTCGCCAGTAGCTGATAAAAGTGTTTTTCCTGAAGAACCTGCCTTGTGAGTTGAAATGTGTGTGTCTCAGGATAAATAAGTGTCATAGTTCATTTGTTGCTGCAGTGATGGATAGACTTCTAGAGCTATCTGACAAAAATTCCATAATTACCTTTCAGGATACAATGCTTTTACCCCCTTCTTTCTTCCAGGCTGCAGAAAATCTACCCTATAATGGAAGGCTTTGGACACTCCTATGTGATTTCATGTAGAATGGTTAAATGTGTAATGACTTGATCATTGTTAAGAGTCTATCAGATGTAACTCTACTGCTCTAGTCTGTAGTTTTGACTTTTTGAGTCTTTTATTCTTCATAGTTAGTCTTTTAATTTGGACAGAGCACACAAGCTGCAGAAAGACAGTGTGGATTTTCTAAATTTGGTGTTTTTCTTACTTCTGATTTCAGCTCCTGCAGCTTTAAGGCCATTTCATGGATTTAGACTTGAACCTGCTAATGGTGACTGCTGCAGTTGACAAGAAAACCGCACAAAAAAGAGTAAACAGAAACAAAAAGAAGTATCAGCATCTGCTATCAGCCAAACTGGTATTTTAAACAATGCATTAGCATATTTTTTGGGTTGAGCACATTCATTTTAGAAAAAAAAAAAAAAAAAAAAAAAAAAGATCTGAACTCGAACCACTCTGATTACATTTACACAAAAAAAGACCAAACTAGATATTTCTAGGACATGGAAATGTTGCAGTTTTTTGTGTGACTTGTGACAGTGAGGATCATCAGAACAAACAGGTGATAAATGGAAGGAAAATAAACATAAGGTGTTGCTCTAAACTGACCTGTACATTGGTGTTTAGATGATGGAGGTGCAGAACCAGAATCTGCCATAGGTTCAGATGTGGAGACTGTGAAGGCCAGAGCAGGCGACTCACACCATTTCCTTCACACCACTGAGCGAGTCCTTGTTTTTTCCTTTAATTTGTCGCCCATCTGTTTTGTTTTAGAGGCGATTTTAATATTTTATAGATAGTTTAAGGGCTCATCAAGGTCTTGCCCTGAGCTTAACTCCAATCTTTTCTCAGCCTTTTTAAAAACAGGACCATGAAAGTCCAGCTCTTTTCTCTCTGGGATAAATCAGTGCCTTCCAAAAACTGTCCTTAAAAGGCAGTTTTTTTTCAAAACTGCTGAATATTTTAGGTGGTGCGTACATATATATTTATTTTCTTCTTTTCTTTTTTTTTTTTGTGGCAATGCCTGTTTGGTAAGCGCTTGTGTTTTAAATAGAGCCTCTAAATATAAAGTTTGTGTGGGTGTGTCCCAGCGCCGATGTGTTTCCCTCAGTGTTTTGTGGTTGTGTATGTGCTGTCGCCGACTGCCTGTACACCTGTGTTTTTTGTGTGTAGACATCTTCTAGGCTATAAACCCCCCCGTGTAGCACAAACTGCCCGGAGCGTCTGCTGTTGTTACCTAAGATCCAACCGTGCCCTCTGACCACATCCACCTGCAGCGGCACACGACACTACCGCCATCGCCGCTGCCACCTCCTGCATTCCCCTCCATTCCTTGCTTCACCATCAAAACGTAGCTATGGGGACTCTCCCACTGATACAGATTTTCCACGGACATCTGCCCTGGAACGATGGCAGCTGAAGAGAAAGGGTTTATGAAATTCCGCCCAAAGGTGGTGGAAGAAATGTGAGTGTAATATCTCTGAGCGGGAGTCATGAATGTAATATCACAGCGAACCAGAATGCTGCGATCCTTGCTCAATATTTTAAAGATGTCTGGTTTTAATGCCGCCCTGTTGAGGGCATAATATCAATGGGTGCAATGGAAAACGTTAAAGTGTCAAACTCTGCAAGGCGCATATCAGGGAAAAAGAAAATTACAAACATACATAAATATATAAATATATATATATCCACGTGAAGGTGTCATATAGGTAAATGTTGGAGCACAGCACCCTCGGCAAGAGGGATTGTCTTTCCTGGTCATGCGTGTCCGTTGTGATCAGTCATGCTCATGTTGCTGTATTACTTCCTGTGACGCTCGCTCGCTCTTTCCCTAATGCTTCTTTTTCTCTAGTCTCTAAATGCTATCTGTCAGTAGGTGTTGCAGGACTGATAGAGGCTCGTCTGTTGCCTTTCTCATTACAGCGGGGGGAGACAAAACCCGGCGAGTGCGGTAACCTTTCATGGAGACAGAGGGAGGGAGGCATCCACACAGAGCCAGCACCTCCGTCTACTTGACATAACCCTATTACTGCTTCCTTAATTTGTCCCGCCGTGACAACTCGCAGCCAAAGAAACGGTTAAAAGAATGAGTGAACAAAAGCTGCATTACATTATGGGGGGGGGTTGTTGGGAGGGTAGAAGACAATGAGGAGGCAGAGCTGATGCATCAGCCATATTGGATCATCCCTAAAACGCCACACATTATCCGGAGGTGGACCGCGATTTACTGCACTTAACTGATCGCTCTCTGTCTACACTCTGACGACTTTTATTTTGCAATGGTGTTGTTCATTAGCTCACTTTTCAGGCTTTAAACCCGATCAACTTCCTGCTAATCAAAAGAGTTTGATAACATTTCACATAAGCTCACAATCAAATGTTTTATTCCATATTTAACTCATAAAGACCCAAACAAACACCAACGACCAAAAGCATCTGCTGATGTGAAATGTTTAATACCTGTTGATCCACTAATCCTATCAATACATGTAAATAATCGGTGTAAAATGCGGTTTGTCATCTTTTTATGGTCATCAGATATGACCCATTTGGACGTTCAAAGTCTCCCTAGTGAACGTAGAAACACCATCTTCTTCTACAACATGAAACCCATGGAGTTGAGTCAATGAGTGGATGGAGACACTTTTTTTAATGTATATTTTGCTTTAAAAGTCACATTTTCTTCAGTTTCCTCTGTTTTGATCTTATAACCTTTGAATTTACTTTGAACTTTTATGAACATATGCATGATCAGTAAATTAAATATAAGTAAATAACTGATTTTTCACTAAAAACACTAAAAAAAAAAAAGCAGAGGATAATGTTATAATAAATGGTGATAAATCTTTTTGTAGTGAACGTGGAAACACCATCATCTTCTACAACACTGATTCACCAGTAAAGCCCATGGAGTTTGATCAATGACAGTGGTTGAAGATGCTTGTTTTTATGTTCATATATGATATAGTTTGCTTTAAAAGTCACCTTTTTTCGAGTTTCTCTGGTTTGATCTTGTAACCTTTAATTTACCGTCAACTTTTATGAACATCTACATGATCAGAGAATTAAATATAAGAAAATGCCTGATTTACACTTAAAATTGCAAAGTGCGGAAGATAATATAATAAATGGTGAGAAATCTCTTAAAAAAAAGATTAGATTTAGAAAAAAAATATTGGCAAAAATAGTTCTGGGTTTTAAGGCTCAACTTTTGTTAAATTTCATAATGTTGCTTCCTCATTTAAAATGTACAAACGGCACGGTTCTAAAGAAACCCTTGGTGCTCCTTTGTTTCCGAAACCTGTTTGTACAAAACATGATCAAAGCTTCACGCAGACAGTGTGCACCTCAACATGAAAATGACAACGCCTCAGAAATAACTAAATGACTGGCAAAATGAGTAACAGCTTCAAAATGGCTGATAATAAGAGCCGCTGAAGTACGAGCTCAGTGAAAGTGCCAGACACTCAGACAAATGTGACACTAAATCCCGCATTTGGCACATCCTAAGTAAACAAAAGTGTTGATAAAAGGAAGCCAAGGCAATCTGCTTTTGTGTGCAAAATGTACAAAAAAAAAAAAAAAAGTCTTTACATTTCTGTTTCAGCTCAGGCACCTCAGCAGGAGACACAGCGCTCTGTAATCACAGACAACTGGTTTCAACTAATAAACTGTGACGTCTCGAATACGAGTCAAGCGTAAGAGGCTGAATCGCACACTGATCTTACAAAAGACCGATTCAACCTCAATCCAGCTCATGCCTTTTTATTCAATACCTTTATGTCTCAGCGTTGGGAGAATAACATCTACCCATACGCTGCACACACTCTGTTTTATATTCATTTACACTCCTGCTTCGACGCATTCCAGGTGAAACTTATCAACTTTGCTTCATATATTCCTTTTGTTTCATCACTTATTTATCGGTGTGAGTGCAAATGAATCGACACGCCGCCAGGGGCTCGATCTAATTAATTAATAGGAGATAATTATTCGGAATAAAGTAAGAAAAAGTATAATGGTATTACAGTAGTTTGACCTGCATTACCTTCAATAAATAATTCAGTCAAACTATAAATAAATAAACCGACAATCAGGGAAATGTTGCTTCGTTCCTGAAAATGGTTCACACTGCTGCTACAACAATGGGAATGGATTAGAGTAAACAAAAGTGGAAAGAGATAAATACTGGCTGCAATTATCACATGCAACTGTAAAACTGGCTGGGAAAAAAAAACAAACAAAAAACTCCAAATCCATGTCTGTTGCCTTTCTTTCCTTGTAAAGGTGCATTAAACCAGTCTGTAATGTAAATATGTATAATAGTTTATATGTATGTTGTATGTATCCACTGAAGAACCATGTAAATAACACTCTTCTTACTTCTTACTGTCTGACTTCCTGTCCATGTGTCTTAGCTTTGAGTCTGTTGTTTCACATACTGTATATCAGCCTTTTCAAAACTTAGGGTTGAGTTAAAATGGGTTGTGGAAACTTTTTTTTTTGTATTAGGTCACTAATCTACAGAATGAAGCACATAAATATTCTATGATGGGTGAAGTCATTTGCCTAATTCTAGTGCTGTAAATGTAACTCAAGTACAACAGATGACATGCTATCTTCATTTTATTCTAACACACCCTAATCTACTAGTGTCGTACATCTCTACTGCACTTGTTGCTTGTGAGTTTGACGTGAAAGTACAAATGAAATATGATTTGATGTCCCATTGGACCTAAACGGCCACTGTCGACCATTTAAAATGTTTAATACCTGTTGATCCACTAATAGTATCAATACATGTAAATAACTGGTGTAAAATACAGTTTGTCATCTTCTCATGGTCATCAGATATGACCCATTTGGACGTTCAGAGGCTCTGTGGTTACCGTGGAAACACTGTCATCTTCTACAACATTGATTCACCAGTAAAACCGATGGAGTTTGATCAATGACAGTGGATGGAGACACTTGGTTTATGTTCAGTTAATGACGTATTTTACTTAAGAAGTCACTTTTTCTTCAGTTTTCTTCTTCTTTGCAAAAATAACAATATGTACATAATCAGTCATTTAAATACTGGAAAATACATGTTTTCACTGAAAAAAAGAGATGCAGATACTTATCATAAATGGTGATAAATCAGGAAAGATTAAATGTAAAGAAAAACAAATCATTTGGCAGTCATCACAAAATACTCCTAGGTGTTTAAGGGTTAAAATGCACTTACATGTATAAGATAACACCAATGAGTGTGTCACCTGTATTTTAATTCACAGTTTTGTTGAAAATGCTTCAGTTCTTTCTGTTTTGGGTTTTAAGTGTGGAAGGTTTACTGCATATACACAAACTGGATGACAGCGCCCCCATCATACACCTCTCCAGCTCATGTGAATCATATACTTGGGCTGAACCCAGATGAGGTAAAATGTTCTGTTAGATGGTGGCGTTCATCCCTCCGGTCGAGTCCACAGACTGTAGAATCAATGCTAATGAGCACTGAGGCTCTTCTAACTCACTTTATGTTGGCTTTTCCTTTCATTTGTCACCTGTCGGCTATTGTCGCATTTCTAAAATGCCTCTGTCACGGCTACTGCAGGATTCAACACGTTGAATCAAATACTTTTTAAGATGATCAGTGATGCAATCGAAGACCCATTTCACATTCAGTTGTGTTGGGGCGAGGCTGGGGTGATGCTTCCAGTGTGAAAATGGAACAATACAAACTAAGGGCAGGTGTTTTTATTGTTTGGTCTGCAGAGGCTTATTTGTTGAAGTATTTATTGACACCTATGTAGGTTAACAGTACAAATGAACATAATTTTGGAACATTATCACCTTCTTTTTGTACAAACCTGGTGCTGAAGACAAAAAAAAAAACTGATTATCTTTTTGATTTAGGTTGTGTCCAAAACATTTATTATCATAGTAAAAACCTTCGTGGATGATTATGCGCTGATTTCCCAACCTCCCATGGAATGTCTTCATCCCAAAAACATCCTTATTTGAGTGTTTCTCCTGAAAAAATACAGTGGGCATCGCATTTATTATCTTCAACATGCTTCAGCCTCGTAATGTGTCTATTAATTTTAACACTTATTATGATTGTATGATTAACCAAAAGGCTGATACTTTAGACTGAGTGTAAAATGTGGAAAATTAAAGTTGCTTGTTTTCTGTATTTTTTCATGTTTCTGCATTAGAAAATTACACATATAAAAATGATCATAATCTGTATTTTCTCCAAGTAAATAGACTCAAAATGGCGATATAATTTTCTGACCATATCGTACAGCCCTTTTTATGTATTTATATATTTCTTATCTCACAACTGTGTGATGTCTTTCTGATCCTTTTATACACATTTTTTTCAACTGTACTATAAATATCATTTATGTTGTTGCTGCTACCCTGACAAATTTCCCCGAGGAGACCTTAATGGATGTCTTATATTAATTTTTAAGACCTGTCACAATCACACTCAAGAAATTTCAAGGCCTGAAATTCAGATTATTGGATTTTAGTTTGTTTAAGTACGTGCAGAAGCTCCATTCTGTAGTTTTTAGGGAAACAAACGACCCGTAGCGGTGGATTAATCCACATTTGGTTGTGTTCTGTGTATCTGTGCCAGTAGGACGGTGTATGTGAGTGTATGTGTTCATGGTAATGAAGGAACATGTCACCCAGTGCAGCCGTGTGGCTCACTGATGTATTTTTAATAGTTTGTGGACAACAGTGGAGCTCTGAGGCGCAGAGGAAGAACACATATCAGACTGTAAATCCACACACAGAGCTCTATTCACTGCTGGTTTTGGAGCTTTAATGGGAATTGAGAATATCACCAGATATATCTTTGATAATAACTTTATGTTTTGAATGCAGTGTTTTAACTTCAACAGTTTTTTTTTTTTCTTGGACTTTATGGAGTCGTATACTGTAAATGTTCCAGCTGAGTATGTTTTATGTATTTAGTGGCAGCAGCAGCAGTGGTGCATTGGACTTTGGAAACAAAGGTAGTAGAATGAGTAATAATGTTCCCTCTTGCTGCACAGACAGAAACCAAAAAAAAAAAAAGAAGAAGAAGAAGAAGAAGAAGCGTTTTTGCACTTTCTCGATTCTCGACTCCGGTGAGAACCCGCAGACATGAGTGTTTGGGAGGAGCTGACCGTGGGGACGCCTTCAACATAAAACTGTGCTTTAGAGGATTCAGTGCCTTCAACAATCGACAGGGCCAACTGTGGGCCACGACCCCCATGTTGGAGCCCCTGGTGGCTGGGGCTGATCTCTGTGGCCTCTGATCTGGACTGCAGCAGTGGCAGCCATGGGTGTGGGTTCAACGGCTGAGCGCGGGAGCTGTCTATGTAGAGAGATTAAAGGGGCTGTATCGATCCACAAGCGCTCATGCATTTTGCATGAGGGAGACATTGTCAAAGAGGCGTCTCAGATTAAAAAAAAACTAGTGGAGGGAGAGTTGGAGAAAATATGCTGAACTCTGTGAAAAATCTTAACGTTGAAGCGTTATGCATGTAAACTCGCTTTTATATATTGGATTGTCCATGAACTCTCATCGACCCGAGATATTACTCGTTTTTCATTTCTTCCCCTCCACGCCATCTTCTTCTTCTTCTCCTCCATTTTTTTTTTTTTTTTCGGACGCTGATGTTGTAACATTGAGCTCTAGAATGTGAAAAACAACCCATGAAAAAGAAAAGAAAAAGAAAAAAAAACAAAAAACACTGGCAGTCAGAGAGTGTCTAATGGCGGCTGTGAGTCCGTTGGAGAATTCTCAAGTAGAGTGTGAATTATTTAGGATGTGTGGCTAGTGTGCAGAGCATGAAGCCACCCCGCCCGGCAACCGCCAGGCAGAGTGGCCGGGAGAATTCAGCGAGCAACAAACATTGGCCCATTCGTCTGAGGTCTTTATTTCTTCTGCTTCAGCTTGGTGGAGTCAGAGACTGAGGTTGTGCTTTTGGACTATCGGGAAAAAAAAGAGAAATTTGAAAAGAATCTGACTGGCCTTCCCAAAAAAAACCCTCCTCCACAATATAATAACTGGAAGACACTTTGACCCATTTACAGTCCTGTGATGCAACTGATTATTCATCAACATTTCAATTATTTACATTTTACACAAAGTGAAGAGTCTACAGTGAAAAAGTCACTTTTTCTTCAGTTTTCTGTTTGATGTAATAACCTTGGAGCTTTTATGAACATCTACTGCTAATGATCAGTGAATTAAATATAGGAAAACACATGCATTCACTAAAAATGCAAACAAACAAACAAAAAAAAGCAGAGGATAATGTTCTAATAAATGGTGACAGTTTGGATGTTGCCACAAACTAGTTCTAGATCTTAAAGAGTTAAAGTAGCACACACCATCAGAAGGGTTTGTGTGATAAACCTGACCATATGTCTGTGCAAATACCATCATTTTACAGTTTATACAAAGTGAAGAGTCTACATTTTGACACTGAGACCTGTTAGATCTACTTTTATAGTCTAAGACAAATAAAGTGAATAACTGTAGGTTTAGTTATTTATTTCATTCTCAAAATGACTCTATGAAAGTAACACACATAATATTTACCTGAAATGACTGAAAACTAATGGATACCAGACTGGAATCATTCTTAACTAATGCAGGATGTATTTGGGATGAAGACAAAAGCAAAATATCATGTTATGGAACATGAAAATTCACTGTAATTTTGGGAAAACAATACATTTACTGGTGTATTTCCCTTTTACTTTATACTTGTACTTCATTACATTTTCACTTCAGAGATAAAGACATCTGAATAGTAGTGAGTTTATTTCATAATGGGCTCAAAATTATTGTACATAACAAAGTTGACATGAAGTGAAAAATAGCCAAATTAAAGTGTGGTAAATACACTTTAGAGTACAGATATGGGTTGTATCTGTAACTGTAACTAGTTTTAAATACATAAATAGTAAAATTTAGGAAAAAAATAAGTTAATATTTAGGATGACATTGTGCGAGGATAGTCGAGAAGCTAAAAAAGTTGTTGATTAATCTTCCATTGTGTTATCCTAAACTATGAAAATACTGGAAAAGTCCTCCAAAACATAACAGGAAGACACTTTGACCCATTTACAGCCCCCCTGATGCGGCTGATTATTCATCATCAACATTTCATGCAGGTCATCATGCATGTTTAAAGGCACACACCACCGCCTGCGCTATTAACACGGTGAGAGCCCCTCGGAGCCTCCTTATCCTGGCGAGCACACGTCAATCTCACCTGAACGACCTCTGATAACAAAACAAAAGCAATCAATCTGAGATGATATTGGCCGGGTGGGAGAGGAGAGGTAGAGGTAGAGGTAGAGGCGAGGGGGAACACGGACGCTATCAGCCAACGCCGACAAAAGACGGAGATTTTCTGCGTGCCGATGATTAGAAACATGGTGGCGGCTGTGACACGCTGATCTGTGGCGGTTAAACAGAGGCGGCTGTCATAGCGGCGAATGATGACGCTGAGCGCTGATAGCGGAGATGGGATCTAGACGGGTGTGTGTTGTGTTGTGTGAGGATCAGAAAGGTTGTGAAAACACACACTCTGAGCCGAGACCACACACTCTGCTGCGTCCACACTCCACACTACAGCAGCCTGGTGTCACTTACCCACTTTCTGGAGGATTAAAACTGACAATATCGAGCTCAAGTTGGGAAATTCCACTATTTTTAGGTGTTTAACCCCTTTTAGATGATTGTGTCTCCGGTGACGCATTTCTGCATTCACCGTCATTCAAATTAACGTAACTCCAGAACCGTTTGTGCTATTGACAAAATCAGAACGCCATCTGAAAGCTGAGATTCACAGCTTTCGATTGCTGTGTAACACATTACAGTAGAGGTCTACATGTCCTGAGGGGGAGGGGTGAAAGTGGGTGGAGCAGAGAGCAGCAGAGTGCAGTCGGTGAGAGAGAGATGGAATTTTTATTTATTTTTTTTTTAAACTTTAGCAACATTTTACTGAGGAAATGCCTAGAAATAAAAAAAGGAAGCTATAACATGGACACAGACTGATGTAGACAAACAAAAGTGTTTGAGTAGTTTAAAGTTTATCTCTATAATCTCATAAAGTTCTGTTGTGGACATTTACAGTTGTTTTCCATAAGAAATATGATACAAAATTCAAATCTGTTTTTCTATTTCTTACTATTACACACTGTTCTAAGCATTTATTACATAAAATAATGATAATTAATGGCCAGATATTGAAAGTTAAGATCTTCCTGAAAAAAAAGTGCAGAAGAATTGTCAAAAAAGACATTTTCTGGCACGTTAATTGCAAAAACAACATAAAGAAATCTAGGCAGCCTCTCTTAAAAGGGTTAAAACGTCTAATTGAAAACAAAACAAAGCTGCTAAACAAGGCTAACAGGTATATGAGATCATCATGTGACACTAACACAATGTTTTTATGGTCAGCAGCTGTTTAATGGTCCCGCCTACTCACCAGCAGTGGAACTCTGGGATGCTTTGGGCTTTTAAACACAGACTTAATTTACATAAAAATATCAAACAATTAAATGAAAAGTCCAAAGACATAAAATTGATTGCAGGTTTTCCAGACTAGTTTATTGCAGCTGTGGACGCAGAGCAAACCTCCACTGTGTACTGGACACCACTACATGTTCCAAAGTAACCCATAAAGTATAATAACTGGAGTATTTCCACTGTCAGGTGCTTTATACATGTATTTCACTGCATTTCAGAGGGAAATATTGTAGTTTTTAATCTACGTTTATAGACCATTGCTATGCTTTACATGTAGTTAAATACTTGTCATAGTAATAATTGCAAATAATGATATAATTGTTAAAACCCATGGAGTTTGATAAATGACAGTGGATGGAGACACTTGGTTTATGTTCAGTTAATGATATATTTAATGAAGAAGTGACTTTTGTTCAGTTTTCTCTGTTTTAATATAATAACCTTTGAATTTACTCTGAGCTTTTATGAACATCTGTATGATCAGTGAATTAAATGTAGGAAAATACACAATTTTTCACTACAAATGAAAAAAAAAAAAAGAAGTGAGGATAACGGTCTAATGAAAGGTGATAAATCACTTAGTTTGGATGTTTAGTTCTAGATCTTAAAGAATTAAAGTAACACACACCATCAGATGGGTTGTGTGGAAAAAAACCTGACCATGTGTCTGTGCAAATACCATCATTTTACATTTTATACAAGGTGAAGAGTCTACATTTTAACAGAGACTAAGGTTTAGATCTACTTTTATAGTCAATGACAAATAAATGAACAACTGTAGGTTTAGTCATTTATTTCATTCCTAAAAGGACTCTATTGGAAACTAACACATTTAATATTTACCTGAAATGACTGAAAACTAAGGGATATCAGACGGGAATCATTATAAAGTAATGCAGGATGTAGTTGAGATGAAGAAGAAAGCTAAATATCATGTTATGGAAAATGAACATTTACTGTAACTTTGGGAAAATAATACATTTACTGGTGTGTTTCCATTTTCAGTTACTTTATACTTATACTTCATTATATTTTCAGTTCTGAGATAAAGGCATCTCAATAAGAGTGTGTTTATTTAATAATGAGCTTAAAATTATTTTACATATGAAAATAACACAAATAAAGTTGACATGAAATGACTGAAAGGTGAAAAACAACAGAATTAAAGTGCGGTAAATACATTTTAGAGTACAGATATGGGTTGTATCTGTAACTGTAACAAGTTTTAAATACATAAATAGCAAAATTTGGGGGAAAATAAGTTCATACGCATGATGACATTGTGCAAGGAAAGCCGAGACGCCAAAAAGTTGTCGATTAATCCTCCATCGCATCGATTAATCACTTGAGCGTTAACCTAAACTATGAAAATACTGGAAGCCATGAAGGCGGGTGTACGAGGGGAGTTTCCAATATCAAAAATCAAAGCATTTAAGTAGATTGTACACAAGCACGTCTCGGAAGCTTGATCTTACTAATCTACAAATGGCTTCTTGTTATTAAACTGCTAATTCAGAGGATTAAGGGATCCATGAGAACACAATCCCCTTTACTTCCTTTCCAGGGTATGCTGAAGGTGGCTTAAATATTAATTAAGCACACACACTCACACACACATGTTTGTCCATATGCACACACAGCACTGTATATATATCCGGGACTTTCCTTCTTTCTTTGTCTCACTTTGTCAAGCAGCGTTTTTTTTTTTTTTTTCCCTGTAAAACCTCCATTTCTCTCCGGCAGAAATCCTGACACACACACAAGCCTATTTTCATATCGCAGACAACCATATCTTACTGATTAATTCCTTTCATTCTTTTTTTAGGATGCTCAGTGCTGTCATCTCCCTGCACATCCTCCCAAAAAAAAAAAAAAAAAAAAGGAAAAAAAAAACCCTCATTTGACTCGTTTCTTTCCCTTTTTTTGTTGCTACAATGATTCAGGATGAGAAAATAAACTCAGGTTGCACAGATTTCCGAGGCTTATGCAACACAACCGAAGCCAGTATGTTTTGGGCAGCGTGTGATTTACTCTGTGGCTTGTTCTCGTCGTGTTTTTCCACTTGTTGGGAAATGTTACATTCAGATTACAGCTCATTCTGAATTCATAAAAGCATGTTATGTGGAGAATTCGAAGTGTAGCCACAAGATTTGTTTTCTTTGCCTCTTGTCTGAAAACACAATATTTCCTTCCCTTTTTTTTTTTTTTTTGGGGGGGGGGGGGTGCAACCTGAATCATCTTTATTGTAACATAAAAATGAGTCGGCCTTAAAAAAAAATGTGCTCCCTCCATCAGCCAAGAGCATGGCAGCTCTGTTCAGCCCAACTGTAAATTGTTGGATTTATTTTTTTTTTTCCCCTTTTAGTTTCACATTTCTCAAACAGCAGAGATCTCATTTTTGGATTGAATCTGTCACATACAGCACATAAAGCATTATATATAGTACATTAAAACAGACACTAATAATCTATTTCGAGGGGGGGAAATATTGTTGTTTTTACATTATATTCATACCAACATAAAAGACGACATACATATAAGGATGGCTATAATATAAAGAAGTGAATATATTTTGTCCATTTCCAATTTTTTATACATGTATTTCACTGTGTTTCAGAGGAAATATCGTACTTTTTACTTTACATTTACAGTTCTTGTGCTTTACATGCAGTTGAATACTTATAGTAATAAGTGCAAATAATGATATAAACGTGTTAGTTTGTTGAATGTCACTATGAATAAATCAACGGAATGTGTTCTTTATGTGACTTTGACATTACCTCCTAAACAAGATAGGAAACAAGATACATATGAAGATGAAAATAATATTAAGTGCGTGAAAACATTGTCATTTACTGCTTGTTTTGATCATTTTCCTTATTGTGATTAAACCAGAATCAATCAAATGAGTGAATTTTGTGTTATTTTTTCAACAAAATGTTTTTTTTTTTCCTATGGGTTTTAATTTACAATGCAACTAAATTCAACACTAAATGCAAATATATAATAAACTGAACAGTGATGTTTCATCCTGTTGTTTTTATGCACCTGAATGAAGACAATTATCACAATTATGCAAAAATAATCACAGTTTGCACAAATATTAGCAACCTGGTCATTGTGTAATAACTGTGACACATCTGATTTTAACAGATTAAATAGTATGTGCAATTATCTAAAACTGACTAAACGTAACTTTACTATAACAATATATTTAGGTTGGGGTTTTTTGCATAAAAAAAAGAAAAAAAATACAACCTGACTCATCTTTATTGTAACATAAAAATGAGTCGTCCATAGAAAAATGTGCTCCCTTCATCAGCCGAGGGCAGCTCTGTTCAGCCCAACTGTAAATTGTTGGATTTTTTTTCCTTTTAGTTTCACATTTCTCAAACAGCAGAGATCTCATTTTTTGATTGATTCTGTTATATATGGCACATTATGCATTATATATAGTACATTAAGACTGACACTAATAATACATTTTGACACGCTTCCCTCGCTGAAGCCGCGCAAACTGCTGAAAATGTGGATTTATAAGGTGTATCACTGCGCCTGCATTAAATGAAAATCTAAATTATGAACCAATCTATTTCTGATTTTAACAACATCCTCCAACGACACATTATTTTAAGTGTTCCTGTAAAAAAGCCATTATGAATATAAAACACCTCAAATTATTGTAATATCCTGATGAAAAGGAAAAGTTAATCTCATTTAATCCCTCCTGGTCTTAAAAAGAGACTGTAAATTGACATCAAGTGTCAAGCGTGTAAAAGTCAAAGAGTCAAACCTGCGCCATAACCGAGAGAGAAGGTACTGTGTGCAGCATGAAAAACTACTCACAGCAGATCACATTACCTGCCTTTTTCACTGAAATAAGCAGTGTAATTTATCCTGACCTTTTTAGATTACTATGAATGTGCTGTCTGTGTAATTTTAACTGAAGTCCTCAGCAGCTTTGCTGGTCTGGAAACACTGGCTATGAAACCCGAGGCGGCGGTCGCTGATGGGATCAATGGGCTGATGCCACCAATACAGCGATGATACAAAACCAAACAAATACTGAGGGACTGCCTGACATTCACTGCTATTAACACAAGCACACCGACGAAATTTACTTATTCTCTTTGAGCCACCGTCACCGGACACTGCACCCATTCCACTCCCACTAAACTAGAAGCCTGGAGTGTTTAACTACAGTGTTTCAGGATTAGAATTTCAATCCTAATTCCTAAAAAAATGGGCTCCTTTCATCAGCCGAGGGCACGTCAGGTCTGTTCAGCCCAACTGGAGATGGATGGATTTTTTTTTTTTTTCTTTTAGTTTCACCTTTCTCAAACAGCAGAGATCTCATTTTTTGATTTTTGATTGAATCTGTTATATACGGCACATTATGCATTATATATAGTACATTAACCTTCCGGTATCCGGGTGAGCATATTATGCACACTTTGCACTTCATGTTATAAAAGGTCATATTATGTTTTACAATTGGTTTTATGGTCAGAATTCAAAAGTTGTTCATTTTTGCACGATTTTTGATATTCTGACCCAGCCATTAAAATCAGTACACTGTAAACAATGGAAAATAACTACACTAGCACCCTTCACTCAGTGGTGTAGCGGTCCCTGCAGTGGGTATACTCTCAATTTTTGCTTTTTTTTAATGTAGTCCAGAAAAAATGCCCTGTTTTAGAAAGTGACATAAGAATAGTCCATTTAGTTTACGCAAAAATCTGTCAGTACTATTTGTTCACTACTATAAAATTATCATGACTTGATCAGGAGCAGTTCATAGGTATTACTGGTCACACAAGCAGCTACATACGTATTCAACATGAGGCAAACATAGGCTAACGTTAGCCTTTCATAACGTTAACCTACTCACACAGTTTAACTAATGGTGACAAAATCTCTTCTCCTCTAAATGTGCAGTCACATAGCCAATAGTTTAAAACAGTGACTTATTTGGAAACCACCTTAAAACTTACCTCAGAATTATGTATTTCATGGTTTCACCATCCTAGGAGAAAAAATGAGCAATTTGGCTCAGATAGTACTGAATATTACACATCTCGGGGATTTAGAAGTAGGTATATGCAATGATGGCTGAAAAATAAGTGGGTATACGCTGTATACAGCAATATACATTGGATTACACCACTGCTTTCATTGACATGAGTAAAAAATACACATTGGCAGATTTGAGCGTTTAACATTTAACGTAGCACAAAAAATAATACTGCTTATCAACCAGTGTTGCTGTTAATCATTGACATATGCCAGGCTGCAAAAAAAAGTATTCCAGTTTAATCCAATTTTTATGTAGTATATTGAGAAAAAAAAAAAAAAAAAAAAGTTTTTTTTTTCCTCAAAAAATATGGTTTGTTTACATCACATACGTCATTTAAAGGGTTAAAAATTAGACAGTTATTGAGTATGTGGTATTTTTGTTTGTGACTCAAGTTGATGAAACATAAAACATAAGAAAAGTTCAAAACAAACTGTATGAAAAAAATTTTGGTATTACTGAACAGTGCTTTGGTAGTCAGGAGGGACCCCTCTGGGTGGGAAACCAAAGGGTTAAAACTGACACTAATAATACTTTTGGACACATTTTCCTCACCAACGCTGCACAAAGTTAGACATGAAGTACTGTAACTGGAGTACTACTGCAGTATTTCCACTGGCCGATGCTTTATGCATGTATGCTTCACATTTCTTTTTTTTTTTTTTTTTTGGATTGATTCTGTTACATACGGCACATTATACATTATATATAGTACATTAAAACTGACACTAATAATATATTTGAACACTGAAGCTGCATCAGGTTACACTTAAAGTATTTTAACTGGAGTACTATTGCAGTATTTCTACTCTCAGCTACTTTACATGTGTATTTCATTGTGTTTCAGGGGGAAGTATTGTAGTTTTTACCTTTTATTCATACAAACATACAAGAAAAGATACATATAAAGATGAAGAGAAAATATTTTTGTCATTTACTGCTTATTTTGTCCGATATTTACTCCAATTTTAGAATCAATAAACTTAGTGCATTCTACATTCTTTTTTCAACAATATGGGTATTTCTACTTGACAATGCAAACAAATTAAACCCAAAATGCAAAAATACACAACTATCTGCAACCATGTAATTGTGTAATAGCTGTGACATGTCTGATGGAGATGAAAATAATATGAAGAAGTGAAAACATAGTCATTTACTGCTTATTCTGCCCATTTTCCATATTGAGATCTAACCAGAATCAATAAAACAGGCACATCCTGTGTCATTTCAGGAAATATTGTAGTTTTTACTCTACATTTACTGATGGTTGAAATTCACTTTGCGCCATTGTCACCGGAGACTGCACCGATTCCACTCCAACTGACGGCTAATAACAAAAGTAGAAGCCTATTTTAGCTGTGACAAGTGTTTCAGGATTAGAATTTCATTCCTAATGGCTTCTCTGGTAACGGTTTAATTCACTACCTATGCGATATCAATTCCATTATAATCTCATTAAGCTATTGCACACTGAGGTGATTTCGAATGAATGTGAAACAGCCAACCGTACGCTCCCCTCTAATTGAGCAATACTTTTTATTCATTATTATTACCCATTATTAAATTAATGAACTTAATGGACTTATTTTCCAAATTGCAAAGACCCCTGGCAACATGTTTTTAATTCCATTAGCAGACATATTGCGGAAAAAAAAAAAAAAAAGGAGATACACAGAGGTGTGTGGGCAATTAGCCTACTGCTGCGACAGATCATCAGTGGCACAGTTTCCGTCCTCTCACTGCCGGCGTTTGTCCATCTTGTCCTGAATCTCTGGTGTAAGCACTCACCTTCACACAGGCACAAATGAAGCTGCTAATGCAAGGTTTAGTGATTAATTGTTTTCCATTTTACCTTGTATATATCCTTTATTACCTGTATATATCAGTATATGTTATATATATTTCCTCTATCTGTAGTATACAGTTGGCTTTTTGTATATTTTAGTTGTATTTGTATAGTTTAGCACTTAATCTTTGTAGTTTTTGTATACTGTCAATATTTTTCTGTATAATTTGATGATATTTTTATCATCTTTTTGCGCTTGTGTCTTTTTATCGAACATTGTTGCATTTTAAGAACACAGAGAAGCAATACTAGTGCAAAATAAACCAACTAAACATGAGAGAAGGGTAAACAGGCCTTCTTGATAGAGGTCAGACAGTTCATCACATCCAAATTCTATAACAAAATAATTAGAATTGCCATCGGTAGAAAAGGAAAGCAACCAGCAGTTACTATAGACTCTGATTCAGGAACTGTTTCCAGTGTCGTTTTTGCACTTCAAGTGTTTGCTGCTAAACTGATTTTGATTGTTTCTGTAACAGTGACATTCTATTCTATTCTATTCTATTCTATTCTATTCTATTCTATAGGGATACACTAGAACAGATGAATTATTATGTTATAATACCTTAAAGTCTCACTTTTTATCCAAAATGGCACAAAACACACTGATGTTTTTACATATTGTTGTATATATCCTTATATGTTTTATACATTTCTTTTATCTGTAGTATACACTTGTCTCTTTGCATATTTAGTATTTCATTGTAGTTTTTGTATGTCATCAATATTTTGCAGTATAGTTTTGTATGCTTCTTTTATATAGCCTTTTGCACTTTAAGGGTTTGCTGCTAAACAATCCTATTCCATTCTATTCTATTCTATTCTATTCTATTCTATTCTATTCTATTCTTTTAAAAAATGTCTGAAACGCTTCATCTTTTCTCATGTAACTTCATATCCGTCACCCTTTGCTATTAAGACAGTGTACATGACATGACAACATATTTGAATATTGTATCGTAAGCCGAACTAAACATAACCTGAATAATATATGAAATAGATTTTCTGGAATGAGATCTTTTCAGTAACCAGAGGCCGCCGCACGAAATTGCCCAGAAGATGAAAGCGGCGGATCTGCATAACTGAACGGCCGATCAATACGTCTCAAACTAAAATGGCAAGTCTTGATAAGGTTATTGAATTTTCTTTTTAATTAAAAAGCATACTACTGCGCTCTCTGTCAAATACCACGCCGTCACCGATGATGAGAGGAGCAGAGGGCTGTCCTTGTTTATATGTTCATCACTATATGAAAAACATTGGCCAGAGTGTCAGCGCGTCATCAATCACGCTGCACAGAAATTTATTTTCTGTTTGTCTCTGTCGTTTCTTGGGATTAAGCTGTCATAAAAGCCCTCAAACCTCACAGGATAACGCTCAGCGCAGATATTAATTCATATTAGACGTCATTCATCAGCGCTCAACTATCAATATTATTTATTCCGCGCATCATTTTGCATCTAATGTTTTCTCTCAAACAACTTTCCCCCTCAGCAAATGATGCAACGACATCACACTAATGCATCCATAAGACCAGGGATTATGTAACATTCAAGATGTTACATCCGATTTAACCAAAATCAATAAAAAAATTGAGTGAATTCTGCAATATTTTTCAACAATATGGGTATTTTCTACATGCTATAGTTCACAATGCATGTATTTCACTGTGTTTCAGAGGGAAATATTCTACTTTTTTACAGACAGTTGTTATGTTTTACATGGAGTTTAATGTTTTGCAGTTTAATGTGTTAGTTCATTGAATGTAACTATGAAAAAATGAAGACAATCTATTCTTTACGTCAACTTTAAATGGAGTACTACTGCAGCATTTCCACTGTCAGATACTTTATACATGTATTTCACTGTGTTTCAGAGGGAAATATTGTAGTTTTTACTCTATACTGACAGACAGTTATGTTTTACATGCAGTTTAATACTTATATGGGTGTATTTTGCATTATTTTTCAACAAGATGGGCCTTTTCTTTTACAGTGCAAATAAATTAAACACTAAATGCAAAATATAACTGACTAGATATAAACTGAACTAAACAAAGACAGTGATGTTTCACCTTTATACACATGAATGAAGACAATTATCATGATTATACAAAAAATAATTGCAGTTTGCACACATATCTGCAACCTGTTTGTTATGTAATAACTGTGACACATCTGATTTTAACAGATTCAATAATACATGCAATTGTATAAAACTGACTAAACCTAACTTAACAATAACAGTAAATTCACAACAGCAAATGATGCAATGACACTAATGCCTCCATAAGACCATGGGTTATGTAACATTCAAGACATTGCATCCGTTTTGTTTAATGTAAATGTCCAGGAGTGGCACACTCTCTTCCCATATTCTAGTCATGAAAATGCATAATTTAAAAGAGCTGAGACCAAGCTGTTCCTCAGCGGTGCAGAGCGAGCGCTGCATCGTATCAGTGCGAACATCAGTGGATAGAAAACTCCGCTCCCCGGAGAGACTGCCATTACATTCAATCGTCAACCGCTGGATAAAACTCATTTCACTCTGCACAGTGTCTGAATGGCTCTATACATTCTGCAGAGGCCACAATGTGATAGCACAGCATGTCAGAGCCACACTAAAGGGCTTTTAAAGCAGGTTAGAGCACTGCACAAAAGCCACTGCACAAAGCCAAACGACGAGCGCTGGGGCAGAACGGCGGAAACCCAGGCTCGGCCGCCTCAGCTGACCGTCCTCGCAGTGCCCGAAGGACCCGGCGTAAACAAACAGCGCCGTGTCGCCGCTCACCAGGAGGTCCACGCTAAGTTGTTGACAACTAGATAATGTCAGTGTCTATATTTAGATGAATGGGAGCGTGTTGGAGTGAAGTGAGCCTCACTTAAATATTAATCTGTTTAGCACCGTCTCAACGAAAAAAACGCGAGAGGAAAACTGTCCACTAATGGCGGAGTCTTAGTCAGGCGTGCCAAATATTATTTTCGGGGTCATGTAGAACGGAAAGAGCTTTCTACAATGTTTTGGGGGATGCATTTTTAATGGAAATACCAAATTCTGCGGCTGTAAAATGGAATGGTACTGTTTCCCCATGTGGCAAGCGTTAACACTGGGGAGAGAGTGATTTTGGTTTTATTTAGAGTCAAAACCAAAGTGGATTAGGGTCACATGACTGGATGAAAGAGTCTTATCGGAGTTATCGTGGGAGATTCTGTTGACTTGTCTAGTATGAAAAACACAGAATACTGACTGATAAAATAACATAAAAAATACAAAAAATGCAGGGACTTTATTTTTACACTTCTGTGTTTAGTGTCAGTGAATCCAACGTGTCACCACACAAACAGAGCCTGTGTTTATTATTTTCCCCTGTTTCTTCAGTCGGATCGGTGTAAATCCTCCTAACTCTTGACCTTTAACCTGCAGCTTTGTGCAATAATATAACTGCTCAGGCTGATTCTGCAGTTAAAATTGTGATTTCAACAACTGATATGTATTATTATTTAATTAAAGACCCTGACAAACAGCTTGAAACTGATAAAAACATATATTTGCAAGAAAAAATTTAATGCTAGGGTCAAGTTTTAGACAAACTCTAACCTAACATTGTATTGAAATAACTTTAAGTTGACTCTGAAATGAAAATGTCATGTAAAATTCAACATTCCATTGATATTGATGATTAGTTTTCTATTGAATTGGACAGATTATACATGATAGATAATAATGAATGACTAAATATACTCTTACATTCAATACTGTAGTTTTGACTTTGACCAATGGACTGAGCTTTGGGATGTTTATGTTATCAGATGAAAAAATAATGATAAAACTGTGGATATTAGATGTGATAATCTGCTGATATCTTATCTACACATACTCTGATGATGGGTATTATCAGTACTGTGTCACATCAGAACTAAGATCAGTTCCTCAAGTATTCCGTTCAGGTTCTGCACTTGTACTTGTACTACATCTCAGAGCCAAATACTATACTTGCATTCCATTATATTTGTCTGACATCTTTAACTACTACACAGAGGAGCAGTACTACTATAAAATCAAACATTAAACAAAGACTGAACAAACCTCATATATGTATGTCCTATAATAACCAGAAATGACTATGATTATCAAGATACTTTATAGTATATGTAGTAATTGCAAGCTGTGACACGAGAGATGAACAACAGTTATAAACCAGTAATAAACCAGAGATTATTCTGCACTTCTGGTACTTCATTTCCACTGAGGTACTAGCTCAGAGTACTTCCTTTAACTGGATCTAAAGTGACTGCAGTGCTGATAGTATTTATAGTATTTTATTACCATCTAAGCGTCAGTGGTGTGTTTTGTCACATATTTGACATATCTGTGTTGCCTGCATGTTTCATGAAACTGTGGATATTAAATCTGTCAAGAATCACACCACTCTCACTCATAATAAAGCTCTGATAATACGACAAACCTGGTATAAAACAATGTGTGGAGGAAACTATTAAAGCTACATTTCAGACGTGTTCGCTCTGTTCTTCTTAAAGTTTCTGCACTTGGAGGGTAATAGTTTTGATTCAGCAGAAAATGTCTTAATTTGATGATTTGTTTTGGAGATTTATCCACAGAGACAGTAGTTTTTTGTGCTTATTCCAGCAGTAAAAGTTGATGCCTGCGACAAACAGGTGCGATTCTTTACCAGAAATAATATGCAGGAGGTTTAGGGTTAAAACTGTCTCAGTTTGTTGAAAGTCACTATGAACAAATGAAGAGAATCTATTCTTTATGTGACTGACATTATATTTGTAACAACAGACAACAAGGTACATATAAGCTTATTTTGCCAATTTACCTTATTGTAATTCAATCAGGATCGATAAAAGGATTGCATTTTTTCTTCTTTTCCACGGAGACAGTCATTTTTTGTGCTTATTCCAGCAGTAAAAGTTGATGTCTGAGATGAACAGGTGCGATTCTTTACCCGAAATAATATGCAGGTGGTTTGGGGCTAAAACTGTGTTAGTTTATTGAAAGTCATTATGAACAAATGAATAGAATCTGTTCTTTATGCGATTTTGACATTATATTTGTAACAACATAGACAACAAGATACATATAATGAAGAAAATCATATAAATACGTAAAAAGCATTGTCATTTACTGATTTTTTTGCCCATGTACCTTATTGGAATTCAACCACAATCAATAAAAATGAGTGCGTTCTCGCTGTTTTTTGTGCTTATTCCAGCAGTAACAGTTGATCTTGCGGAACAGGTGTGATTCTTTACCCAAAATAATATGCAGGAGGTTTGGGGTTAAAACATGAAAGCAAATAAAAACAGAAGCCCTGTTTGGATTTGTTTTTTCAAGAATCATGTCATCCTCTCACCTGTATTCATTTGTATTTATATTTGGGGGATAAAATGACAACCGTGTCGCATTATGCAGCACTTTCACTGAGAATTATTTATCAGCAGGAGTTCAGTCATCTTTATGGGCTAGCCCTTCAACACGCTGCTGAATATTTCTGTTTCTAGTCGGGGCTTAAACAGGAGCCTTGACCAGCATTCTCGCGTCGGGCTGGGAAACGGGAACCGGTGGCTACAAATATACAGCAGGTTATATAATGATCATGAAAAGTATATGAGAAGCAACACCTCCCCCCTCCGACAAACAGCGGCTCAAAACCATCAGCCTGACAGCCAGCGTTGTGTGTGTGTGTGTGTGTGTGTGTGTGTGTATGGATGCACACAAACACGGCGGCGGCGCTGACACCGAGAGAGGCCAAGCCTGACATGAGGTGAGATGAAGTAGCGTTTCTCATCATGGGCTGAGGCCGGCTGTGTCTGACCTGGAGGATGGAGGTAGGCCCGGGGCACGGCCTCGGGACCCGGGCAGCCTGAGCCACCGGAGACTCCACCGACACTTATAAAGTCCCAGTCACAATTTACTGGGAAGGCTCAAATTGTGGTGTCCAGTGGCCACAGAGCGGCCGTGCTGTCAGCGCCGCTCTTATTTG
This sequence comes from Sphaeramia orbicularis, assembly GCF_902148855.1. Classification (NCBI taxonomy): domain Eukaryota; kingdom Metazoa; phylum Chordata; class Actinopteri; order Kurtiformes; family Apogonidae; genus Sphaeramia; species Sphaeramia orbicularis. The sequence continues at coordinate 26,344,513 of NC_043964.1, read as the reverse complement.
CTTCATTCCCTTTGACACTGCCTCTCGATTAGGGTCATAAATTCCATGAAATCGGTCAATAACCTATAACACTAATGTCACTCTCCTGCCATTAATTTTACTGCCTGTGTGCCACACTGTTTCTTAACCCCTTTTTTTTACGTGACAGAGAGGTTTATACTTCATGGGATTGATTGAGAAGAGTATATAACAAGCTTCGAATGGAGCCTTTGCAGCTGTAAAGATAAACACATGTATGAAGGACCAGATGGAAAAGTGGACACCACTGTGATTGTTGTTGGATCCACTTGAAACCTTGACCACTTCCTCTGCACTTTTTATTTTATTTTGTTTTAGAAGAGATTATTTGACTTTGCAGAGGTGTCCAAAAAGAAAAAAAAATCCCTATTGGTTTTATATCTTATAAAAGCTTTATATCTTTATATCTTTATATCTATATTGGTTATATATCTTTGAACCAAAATTATATTATTTCATATTCCACGTATTCCCAAAAAAACATGTGATTGACATCATGCCATTAAAAATTTTAACTCACTTCTTAAAGATTTGATAAAATTGGAGTTTATGTATTACTACCACAACCTTCGATAGGTGGGTCAAAATGACCTGCATTCATTTTCAATGGAACTGGAATAAAATAGAATACAATATTCAGTGGAATTTCATCTGAACCTTTAATTCATTCTATATTAATTCATTCATCCTACAACAAAACCAAAGGACTCACTCACACTTCTATTCAGTTATATACTATATACGTATTATATACTATATATACTTTGATTTTTCAAATTTTCCAAATATAAAACAAAAAAACATTTTAAAATTGTTAAAAATGTAAAAAAAAAAAAAAACCAAACAAACAAACAAAAAAAAAAAACAATTCAAACATGAAATCATTCTTTTATAGACCAAAATATAAAACAAATGATTATTTTCAACATGACAAAATGACTAAAGATTTCAACAGGCTTCATTTTTCACCCATTTATGGAAGAGCTACACATTTTCCTGTTGATTTGATTATTGTTGATTTGTTTCCTCTATCGTCACATCTGCACTGATTTGAAGACACTATCAGCATTTTATTGCAACCACCGAAGTGTGTTCCTTGCGTTTGTTGTTCATATTTGCTTTAAATAATTGCTTAGAGATGACCAACCAAATAATGACAAGAGATTAGTATCCGATATTGTTTATATATCATAATAATTGCAAACAAACCATCACTGTGAATATTGTGACTGTATTCCACATGTAGAGGTCAGGAGGAGGACAGTATGTATGCAAAAACATATGTGATTGTGCATTTATTTAGATCCGAATCTGGATGCGTGCATCACTGGATCCGTGCATTTGTTGACATTTGCGTGGGAAATTTGCATTTATGTTGTTTCAAAGTGAGAAAAACACACAGCAGCTCTTCGGCCTCAGAGTGTCTGCATATGCATTTCATTTGAGACATTTTACCTATTTTAACTATTTGTATCAGCTTATGTCGTGTACATTTTAAGTCAGGAAGACTGTTGTTTGTTCATAGAACTTACAGTAAGTAAAATCTATTAATTTGTCCTAATGTTGGCATTGAAAATATATATATGTATATATATATATATATATATATATATATATATATATATATATATATATATATGTATATATATATATATATATATATATATATATATATATATATATATATATATATATATATATATATATTAATTAGATAAGTGAAGGAAATACTGATACAAGTAAAAGCCCCACATGCAAAACATTACTGAAGTATTAGCATCAAAATATCCATAAAGTACCAAAAGTAAAAGTGCAAAAAGGTCCCATTTTGCTCGAACATAATTATTGATGTAATGACTTTCATCTTTAATGTTGCAGCTGTAATGGTGGGGTTCATTTTAATTACTGTTGGGAAGCTTAATCTGTATTAATGCATTATAATTCATGAGCTGAGTTTTGTTTCATATAAATAATATGCATCTGCAAAAAGAGTTTGAGTCAAACATTGGGGGATACATTTAGCAGACTCTGAAATTCTGAGCATCAAATGATGCATTTTTATACATAATTTTGTGCTTTTTCTGTACCAGTTCATGGTGGGAATGTGAGGGCTTTCCAAATATTTTCCATCCCCAAAAGTTATGGAACCCAAACATGTAAAAACACACCAAAAACAAACAACAACACAGGAATGTAAAATGTGCATCAAATGTATTTCTTACAACAAACCTGCACTAAAACATGACTGAAAATGTACTTTTGGACTCCAAACTTTCTGCTCAATATTGAAACTGACTAAGTATGAGTTAAAGCTATAAGATTCATGTTTGTACGAGTTCACAATTAATATTTTAGAGGCGAGACAAGAATGTCGAGGACAAAATATCCACACACATCGAATGCATCATAGCAACTTTCTATCAGAGTAAAATTCTTCTGCATCTTTAAGGCTTTATTGACCCGTAAAGTAGCTAAAGTTGGAGAAAAACATACAATATTTGCCACTGAATTCTAAGTATAAAGTAGCTGATAATGTAAATATTCAAGTAAACTACAAGTATCTCAAATCGTACTTACACACAGTCCTATTGTTCATGTACTTTGTTTTATTCCACCACTGCTGCACGCAAAAGATAAGTTTTATTTTCAATGAAAAAACATGAATACATAAAAGTATTCATACGGATTGAAAGCTGCTTTTGTAATTGCTCAGCCGACTCTGCTTCCGTTTGAGTAAGTAAAATTAATCATTTCACATTAGTTGTCACAAAACGGCTTTGTCATGCACGCAATGCAACCTCAACGACCCCCAAATCCAACTACCAGACGATTTAGTTTCTGCGTTTTAAGGAGAGTATCACTGCACGGTTCTATTTGAATAACTGGGTATAAAATACAGGAAAGTGCACAAATTACATTTGTTGCTGTGAGAGAGGGCGGGCAGGAGTGGTTTTCTTATCATGCGTGGCAGGTTGCCAGTGGATATGTTGCTGCTGTCCTCACAGGGGCCTCTCCTCCAATCTTTTCCGTATGTGAGAGCTGACACTTCAGGGCATATCTATGGCACAGGCGTGTTAGCGATGCACACGCCTTCTGCTGCAACGCTGGCTGAGGAGGATGAAGGACTGCCATGAGAGACTGCCAGAGTTACCGGCGGAGCAACAGGCCGACCGCAAAAAAGTCAAATAAATAAATAAGTCCGGGGAAAAATAATTACTGCTATGTAGCATTTGGCAGCGGAAACAGTCAGCGTACGTCTGAACAGAAAGTGGAAGTGAAAGGGAGCTTCTGCAAATGAATCTTTGCTGAGTGAAGCCATTTGTTCCCTTAGATCAGCTGAAGAGGGACATTTTTAGGCCAGTTCCGTCAAAATTACCCAGAAATACACTTCCCCTGCCTCTGCCAGCCTTAAATGACACATGCTAGGATCCTCAAACTCACCCTGCTCGCCCTCCTGTCAATGTTCAAATGATGTCTCTCTCATTTTTCGGTTCAAGACTTTCTGCTCCAGTTTTCTTTGGCTCATCAGCGGTCGGTTAATATTTAAACTTAACATTTAATCTCAAGAATCAGTACCATGTAATATGTCTGTTTGACTTTGGTTCAGTCGTGGAGAGGAAGTCATTTTACTCAAGTCCAATTCTGATGCACTTTACTTGAGTATTTCCTTTTTATGCTACTTTATACTTTTACAGCACTCCATCTCAGAAATATGAGAGTTTTAACACCACTACATTGTCTGACAGCTGTGGTTTCTTTAAAGATGAAGATTTGACCTGATGGATAATATAACACAATGTAGTACAACACATTGTTAAAGATTAAACCTTTTCTTTCATCTAGCGTCGGACAAAAACCAAAGTGTAGCGGACTCATATTTCAGAAATCTACTGACTTTTTCCTCTAAATTTGTGGACTACATGTTCACATCGATCAATACCTACCTGACAATATAAGATTAGAGCAAACAGTTCAGAAACAGACACAGATCTGTGTATAAGAGCTGGGTTTAATCATGTGAATCGCCTCAGATTTTAACATTATAACAGGTAGTCTAGATTTCTTTATGTTGTTTTTGCAATGAAAATATCACAACATTTGTTTTTTTGGCCAATTCTTATGCACAGGAAGAACTTAACTTTAAATATCTGACCATCAGTTATCATTATTATATGTAATAAATGCTTAAAACAGTGTGTTATAGCAAAAAAAAAAAAAAAAAAAAAACTGCCTTAATTTTCATCATATTTCATATGAAAAATAATTGTAAATGTCATTACCAAAATTGTATCAGATTACAGAAATACGCTCGACAAAAATATGGCAAAACACACTTGCAGAACACTCCGAAACAGCACTACCACTATCATATACAACTATTTAGAAGAATTCACCGAAGAAACACAGTCAAAACCTTACTAAAACATTGCTAAAAGTAATAAAAATCTTCCATCTCTCTCTCACTGACTGCACAATGCTGCTTTTGGCTTTGCCCACTTCCACCCCTCCCCATCAGCCAAGGCAGGCCTCTACTGTTATGTGTTATATAACAAAAGAAAGCTCCGAATTTCAGCTTTCTGATTGCATTTGAATTTTATCAATAGCACAAACGATACGGTAATTTGAACGACAGTGTATGCAAAATTGTGGCTCAATCATCACAGACACCATCGTCCTAAAAGGGTTGAATAAAACTGGAAACTTCAAACAACCTCCACCTGCAGCAGAAACAAACGCTTCACTATTAATAAATCACAACTCTTACTGTTTATACTTCTGTACCTCTGCACTTTTTTCATTGATACTGTAATGCAGTATTTATTTATTTATTTATTTTGACATTCCTGTTGTACTTTTACCCAACCATAGGATCTGAATACTTCTACCACCACCATTTTAGCTTAAAACTTTACTCTGCGTAATCTCACACATCCCTCTATGTGTGATTCACTCATCCAGGTTTGCTCACAAGTGGAAAAAACAGGCTATATATCACCTCGCATTTTGGCAAGTTGGCGTGCATTGGCGACACTCCATCCTACAACTCCCGCGGCCTCATTGTTTTTTTGGTTTTTTTTTCCTTGATCAAGCTGCACTCTTTTACGCTGAACAGAAAGAAAAGGAAACAGAGGAGCCTCTAAACAACAGCGGGACCGTTAATCATTAAATGGGATTTTTATTTTCACCTCCTCTGGAATGGCTGGAGTTGAATTGACACGGAGCCTCGAGAGCGGCGAGGCAAAATGGCCGCTCGTAGTAACAGCTCACAAGCCCCTGGACAACCTGAGGCATGGCCATCCAATCCCACATCATTAAGGCTAGAGTCCTTTATTGTGTTGGAGGCATTAAATGGTGCGCTGGCTATAGCCCTGAAGTCACACTCCACTAGGAGAAAACAGCAGAAAAATAACGGCACAGCTGGATAATGACTTTTCCCTGGGAGGCTGACCATGTGTACAAAAGCGCTAATGATAGCAGGTGCAATAAGCGAGCGCAAGGCTTTTACTGCGTCCGGATCTATTTTCCTCTGCTAAACTCGCCAGTGATTTCCCCCGTGTAGGTGTCTTTCTGTAGTTTAAGAACACCTCCTCCCTCCTCCCTCTCTATCCTCACTCTCCTCCTGTATCTCTTTATCAGCTGTGCAGCTAATATCAAAGAAGACCGCGGTGTGAAAATCCTGCAAGTAAAACCTGCTGTCAGAGCCTAATCACAATTAGCCGGGCTCTAGACCCATTAGCCCCAAGGGGAAGAGACCAAAAGCTGACAGAATTATTGTTAAAGCCACTGATTGCTAATGATCCCAAAGAGCACGAAGAAAGGAATTCTACTCATTGAATTTTTTTTCCCCCCTTATGAATGAATTTTTCATGCTGCACAACGCACAGAATAATCTGGAAAAAATACAGTTTACCACACAATGAAGTTCCTTGAATCTCTTTGGTATTAGCGGTGGAACAGATAACACATTTCCTGGATGTTCTGACTGTGCTGCTTCCTTAGCCAGGCTTTGTAGCAGAGCTCTTACATCAGCTGTGCTACAAAGACACGTGTGTCTTCCAGATTATAAAACATTAAGCTGCGAGTTAATGACTGATTGCAGCAGCCGTTTCTGAAACTTGCCAGACAGGGGTGTCAAACATACGGCCCGTGGGCCAAAAACCGGCCTGTCTAAGGTTCCAAACCGGCCTGTGGGATGCATTTTCACACAGAAGACGGTGTGGATGTCTTCTCCAGAGTGTTTTAGTTCCAAACTCCAAAATTTTAACAATATTCTACTTTTTACCAAATGTTAAGTAAAAATGAAAAAAAAAAAAAAGTCAACAAAATGAACAAAACCATCTTTGTTGTAGTGTAAAACAAGTAAAATTACATGAAAAAGTTTACATTTACAAAACCCCCTTTCACAAAAAAAGGAATAATATGATCAACCACGAAGGCCATGAAACATCTTAAGAGAAACAAGTGCAGTTTTAACAATATTATACCTGTTACTAAATGGTTTGTGTATTTGTAGATCCACTGTCATCTGTAAATAATAATGCATATGTGTAAATGATCAACTAAGGCATAATATTGGTAAAATTGCACATATTTTTCTTCAGAAATTTCAGGTTGTTCATGGTTATTCACATTTTTATAAATATAAATACATATTTTTATCTTATTTTTTCAAATAAAACACAATAATTTGGAGTCCTCATTATTTATTATTAGTTTTTATTATTTTAGGATTCGTTATTGTCCTATTATTTTAATGGTCTGGCCCACTTTAGATGAAACGGTGGTGTATGTGGCCCATGAAATAAAATGATTTTCAGAACCTTGCTGTAAGAAAAAAACCAGAGCAACAACTCGCAGACAAAACAAAGTCATGTGACTGGGAGAGCGAATCACCTGCAGTATGATCTTTTCAAAGCAGCGCCTCACATTTGATGTTAAGCCCCAAACTGCTCTGGCTGTCGGAGGACTTGCCGGGGAGATAGAAATGTCTAAAGTTATTACAGCAGTCAGGTAAAGTGTGTGGCAACGTGGGCCTGTAATTGGGGTGGAGAGGCGGCCAGCAGCAGCTAATGAAGGCGTCTCGGGGAGTACTAAAGAGTCTACGTGCCACTACTCCTGATTGGCCCGTCTGAGGACACAGATCAATTAATACATTAACAAACGATCGCAAGCACTTCATCTTGCAATATGAAACCGGCGGCCTGGACTCTCGCTGCCCTCCTGTCCAGAATGGCTGATCAGCTCTGGTTCTATACACCGGCCGCCATGAATTTCAACATCCTCTGGCTGAAAACGCCTCTGTGTGAGTGTGTGCATGCATTTTCAACCTGAAACAGCACAGTACATACATGCCAAACAGATACCGAAACACTTCAATCTGTTACTCATGTTTTAAACAAATCAAACCAGCTCAAATGACTTGCAGTAATGTGTCGAGGAGTGGTGGGATGCGTGTTTTTACAACGTCAAATTGACTGCGTTTAGCTACAGGTATGTAACCAGAATACAGGTCAAATTTACCCGCTAGTGGTGTTACTTAAGCCCCTCCCCCCAGGTTTTGACTTCCTAAAATCATGTTGTGTTACATTATTGTGATTAAGAATATGGACATTTATACCTGTAATCACCACCAGGTCAGATTTACCCCAATAAATATGTCTACTGTTCATGTTTAAATATTCAACATTTCTGCATTATGTCTTTTATAATGGTTTACAGTGAATAAGACACATATGAACCAAATACATATGCAAATGTGTTCTTGTTAACTCCCACTTTCAGTGATATTTTAGTCTGGTTTGCACTGATCACCATTCAAAGTGATGAGTTTTCATTAAGATACTTTAACTACGAAACCAAATGCAGACACAGGTGATGATTAAATTCTATTATGACTTAATTCTATCACTGTATTCATCTTTTTGGACAAATACAAGACAAAGCAATAACAGACTATGCATTTGTGTGTAGGGAAATATGATCTACTTGGTGGTTTACAGTGTATTGATATGTTTAGCTTTAAAATCAATAGATTACCTAAAGTCTGCAATATTAACTCTTAAATGTTGCACTTCTCCCCACAAAATGTTTAGGCATGTAAATCAAACTATTGTGCCGCTCTTGTAAGATGTCTTGATTGTTGATTTTGTATTATTATTTATGTTTTACTTGTTCACATATGCCTTACATTTCATTGCATGTTCGGAATAAATCAATAAATCAATCAAAAATAAAAATCAAAATGTAAGAGGACTACTTGGCTACCTATCCATACACCACACATCAGATACTTAAGACAGTTATGAGATAAGATATAAGATCCACATGCTAGTTACTGGTTATGAAGCGCCTACATTAGGTCTATATATTACAGACATTGTGTTGGATTCTTTTCAGTGCAGTGGTTTACATCGTACATGAGTTCACAAGCAAAAGGAATCTATTTTTTCTGCTTTCTCTGTACTCAGCTTTGACCTTTTACACAAACTAGCTACTTAACGCACAAACACTATCTTGACATACATACTATGGAGTAATCACCTTCTGTATATGAAAAAAATAACCAAGGAAATCAGAAATTACTCATGTTTTACAACTGCTTTTGTATCTTATTTGTACTATACATGTTATTTTGTAATAGATTAGTACTATTTTACCAATAACATGGCAGATATGGGTTTGCCTTTTCAATGGGATGAATAACAATCCACCATGTTCTTTCTAACTGGAGTCGGTCCTCCATTCAGTCCACGTCATCTGCACGTATTTACACCACTGCGACAAAGAGGACGGGCCTGCAACGGGCAATCGAGCTGAATGTTCCACTGCACAGTAAATTTACATTACTTTTATTTCTTTTTCACCCATTTCACGCTGCAGAAGGCTGCATTTTCCGCGGTCATCTTTAAGACGATTCAAAAACTCAAAGCTGAATCTATGGGAGTGTAAATTCCCACAGTTTTACATCCGTCTTTGTTTACTGTTTTTTGCTCTAACTTGATGTTGTGGGAAATAAAAGGTCAAAGAAAAACTGGCTCAGGATCCTTTTTACCAGATGAAATATCACAGTGTTTCTGTGTTATCCATATATTCACAGCTCCCTTCTCTATACACATTGTTCATATGCATAGTGAGTCCTGCTTCAGTTCATAAAAGTTCATCAAAGCTCAGACTGAAGTTGAGGGTTATTATAAAAAAACCCAGACTTTTTCAGTAAAGATATCAATAACTGAACATAAAAACAAGTATTACATGCGTTACCTTTTGTCTGTAACACACAATCATTTCCTCCGCCAAGGAGGTTATGTTTTGCCGGCGTTTGTTTGTTTGTTTGTATGTCTGTCTGTCCGTGTGCAAGATAACTCAAAAAGTTATGAACAGATATTGATGAAAATTTCAGGAAATGTTGATACTGGCACAAAGAACAAATGATTAAATTTTGGTGGTGATTGGGGGGGGGGGGGGGGGCTGATCTGCCTTGGCAGAGGTTGGCGCTCTCCAAGTGCTTTTCTAGTTTCCCCTGGGATTGATAAATTTTTCAGATTCTGATTTACTTTAAAACTTTAAGACCTGCAACTATTTTTGAGGCAACATCCAAATAGTGATTAACCCCCTTTATTATAACATTATCCTCTGCTTTTTTTTTTCCATATTTAGTGTAAATCAGGTATTCTCCTATATTTTTATATATTTATCATGTAGATTTTATAAAAGCTCAGAGTAAATTCAGATGTTATTATATTAAAACAGAGGAAACTTAACACAAATTGACTTTCTTTCCATAAAATATATCATTGACTGAACATAAAACAAGTGTCTCCATCCACTGTCATTTATCTAACTCCATGGGTTTTACTGGTGAATCAATATTGTAGAGGATGACTGTGCTTCTACATTCAGTACAGAGCCTCTGAATGTCCAAATGGGTCATATCTGATGACCATGAAATGATGACAAACTGTATTTTGCACCAGTTACTTACATGTATTGTTGCCAACGGCTGTTTGGGTCTTTGAGGGTTAAACACTAGGAAGGAATCATACATTCACTTACTCTTTTACATGCAACAGTAACATAAGACATTGCTGAAGTCGTCTAACCGAATACACTGCACATTTCATCTGAGGGCATGTATTCTGTAATCTGTTGTGAACTACATTTTCGAAGGACCCCGACCAACACTGTGCACCATGTCTGACCAAACCACAGTTTGATGGAGCATCTGCCTGAAGGGAATCCACTCCCACTAATGACCGCGGCTCCAAACCCTCCAACCAGCTCCTTCCTGATTTTTTAAGCTTCTGCTTGTGGACATCTCAGTCGTTTTCTTTGAGATAAAAACAAAAGCATTAATGCGGGCCAAACACAGCAGCCTGCAGCACACTCGAGCACATTGTTCGAGAAGGAGGAGGAGGAAGGGGGGGGGTGAACGTAAACCATTGCTCCTTGCCATGCCATATATATCCAGTCTCCCCATTACCACCATCTCTCCTCGACTGTGAGGGCCCTGTGCTGCTAAATTATTCATCACACTGAGGGGAGGACAGAAGCATGCATGGTTTCTCCACTCCATGCCTCTTCCCTTTTTCTTTCTGCCTCTAATGCAAAGGAACAGCCGGGTGGAGAGAATGATATACAGGCCGGCTCTCCATCACTGTGTGGCCAGCGCTGGAGATGTCGCCTCCACTTCCTCCAATTACCACAGCAGAGTTGAGGTTTGGGTTGTATGCCTGCAGTGCTTATGGTGGAGAAAGGTGGGTGGCACCCAGGGGCCCCATGCATAACCTGGGACATCTTTGTATACACATTCATCTATATCAGTGGGCAACAGGGAAATGTAAGCCAAAGGTAATTGCCCTGGATAAGAACATCTGCTTGGTGAATAAATATTCTAATGAGGGGAGCTTGCAGGTTCCCCAGACTGATGCACGGCTGACAGGCCTCCGGAGGGACCGCAGGTAATGCTCACCACCTGCAGTTCAAACAGGAGGCGGTCCCACCCTCCTCTCACAGCTAAACGCCGGCCAAACACACAGATCTACACACATACACAATCCACGAATGGGTGGTGAATCATTCATCATTCACCGGTTGTGATGTTACTTTTCTCAGGAATAACAAGTGCGAGGCAACGCTCTTTAAGCTACACGTTTAGCGGCAAACACACCACTGCCTCCCAAATGTAGACGTTTAAAGTCTGCAGAGCGAAAAACGTGACAAAGTGAGGAGGTTATTCTGTAACTCAACACAAACCACATCCATAAATTAGCACCTGAGTTTAATTTCTTGTTTCGTGTTAAAAAAATAAAAAAAAAAGATGCATTTCTGCTTCTGTTGAAACATCAGGGTTGTGTTTGTTGTTCTTTGTCTCTAGTTGTTGAGAAATAATAAAAACAATCATAAGCTTTACTTATATTGTTGTGCATAAAGTTGGAATTTTTCTTCTTCTCATGAAATGATTGTGACTGTGATTTATTCTTGATAGATAAAGTGTAACTGGGACTCAGTATGTGATCATTGCACCTGGTCAGAGGTGATTACTGATGTGTATAAATAGGAATAAAAAGAAGAATGCGTCTGAAAACAAAATCATTCCAAGTTTATGGGTAACAATGTACACAGCAACAATCCCTCACACAAAAATACAATAACTAAAAAAGCAAAAGTTCTAAATGAAATAAGTTCAAGCTTTCCTTAAAAAAAAAAAAAAAAAGCAGAAGAGTTGTTTTATGGCATCTGATATTGTAGGAGGTTAATTTCTGCATTTTGATAAATCAGAATCCTGTCATGATCACAGTCTAGGAAAAGCCAAAAGGCCATGATGAGGGGAATAAAGACGACACTGGATTTGTATGTGGTCAATACATCCTGGTTTTGTAAAAGTTACTGTTTTCTTTTAAAATAAGTTGGAAAATTATCGCAAGTCTAAAAATACTGTTTTTTCATGTTGCTCATCATCAGCATGAAAGATTTAACAACAGGAAACAAAAAAGAGCTGCAAAGCTGCAAACAAATACATCTACATATTTACTTAATTAATTGTGTTAAAAATATTGTGACTGTATAAAATATTGTTTCCTGCTGGTAAATGAATGTGTTGATAATTTAAGTGCTGGTAGTTGTTTGTTTGTTGTTTGCTGTCGATCAAAACTTTGACATCAGTGCATTTTTGTGGATGGAAGTATGTTTGCAGATGTGACTTTTTGTCTCGGACAGGATATAAAAACTGGTTTTACTTCACATTATTGTTTTAGTTGTGGCTAACCTCACTGCACTGGAATATAATGAAAAATCCCCACTCCACTTCCTTTCAGTCGGCTGCAAATTTGTGTTTTTAGACTCTATTCAGGCGATAATTATCCTGTTTTTCTCATGTAAAAATGTATAATGAACACTTCAATCCGTATAGACCCAAACCTCCACTGGTTTAAAGTGTTTAATACCTGTTGATCCACTAATCCTATCAATACATGTAAATAACTGAGGTAAAATCCAGTTTCTCACCTTTAAGTCATCATCAGATATGACAAATTTGGATGTTCCTTTTAGTGAGTAAGGAAACATTGTCATCTTCTCCAACATTGATTCACCAGTAAAACCCATGGAGTTTGATAAATGACAGTGGATGGAGACACTTGTTTTGACATCGAATTATTGGTGTACTTTGCTAAAAAACTCACTTTTTCTTCATTTTTTTTTCTGTTTCTGATATGACTACCTTTGAATTTACTCGAGTTTTAAAAGAACATCTACATGATCAGTAAATTAAATATAGAAAAGTATATCATTTACACAAAAAAACACAAAATAAAGAGGATAATATTATACTCAATGGTGATAAATCACTTAAAAAAAGGTTAAATAGAGAGAAAAATCTATTTGGGAACTGCCACAAAAAGCAGCACTGGGTCTTTATGGGTTAAATATGTTTATTTATCTCCACACTAATATATCTACTTAAGAAAACCCACGAGTCCATCACAGTCCACAAGGCCCAGACTCTGGCCGGTCTGGATCAGTGAGCGGCTGCAGTGATGGATGTGGAGGTGGGGGAAGATGAGCTGCATCCTCACAGCACCTCCAGAGGCCGGAGATGATGGTGATGGCCTCTTTCAATAAGCATTGATGCTCAGGAGGGATAGCTCCAGGATCAGGGAGGCCCATGTTGTATTCAGGTCTTAAAAACACACACACTTCCACACACACACCGCCAAGGCCCGGATTATTTTCCTTTTCGTTATGACATAATTTGGGCAATCCTATACTTCCCTGTCACTTCCACTTGACTTCAAAGCAGAAAGTAAACTTCTCGTGGTTCAAATATGAGCTCATTTCTCCACTTAGAGTAACTTTGGCCCCAAAACATCCTCTCTCTCCAGAAATCCGAGCTCCAGATCAATACCCAGTGTTGTTTCATTCCTTGCATGCTTAACACGCTTTTGCTATTCATGTGTTCCCCTCACTTCAATGCCATGTAAAATAAGTGTGGTACAAGTCATTTATAATGGAGTCGTCCTCGTGAAGTTACTTCCCTCCCCCTAAAAAAAGAGGCTCTCTCTCTCCCAGAAATCTGAACTCACGATCAATAGCCACAACACGCACACACACACAGACACACACTCTGCAGAAGACACATCTGTAACTGCATTACAGCTCCCACTGTTTACAGTGACACCGCTACAAATATGTATTGCGTTAGGAAATAATTTCATTTGCTCTATATTGCTGTGAAGGTACAAAACACAAGTTAGAAGAAGAGTGGAGGATTAAAAGGGTCTGCAGCATGCATTAGTGTGAGTTAAAAAAATGAAGCACAGGGCGGGTATTGTTGTGGTGAGAACACAAACCACCAAGGAGACAAAACCAATCTGACTAATCACACATGATCTCAAACAGAATTAATCAGCAGCTCTGGTTAACAATCTGTAATCATCCCCATTCTCGGCTTAATGCTGCTAATTTATGAAAAAGACAGAAATAGGAGGAATTCTGGCTCAGACTTAGATGTACGGGCAACAAAAACAACGACAGTGCAGGCGAGGAAGTGTCCCCAAAAGACCTCGAGCACTTCACAGTGAGACGGCGGTGTTAAAATCAGAGAGATATAGTTTCTAATGGCTCACATACTGCATGCTGGGTAGTTTGACTGTCAGTAGAAGTTGAATAACAATAGTTGTAAAGGTATTAGTGTGGGTAATAATCACACTCTGGCTTCGTCTCTCATTTAAAGGCTGGATAAATCCAACGTCAACATGCAGGCCTCTGTAGCATCAGGCTGCAGCAGCGAGCATCAATAAAACACATGGAAGTGGAAAAACCATCAGCTCTGTTCATGCATGTGGGAGGTGCAACGCCACGCACACACACACACACACACATCGAGTCACAGTGTACTAGGATCTGAAACACACACCAACGCCAGAGTAGAGGGAAGAAAGAAAGGAAAAAAAAAAAAAAACGAAGATGAAGGAGACCCACAGTTCTTCGTGGTCCGGTACTCACCCAAAAGTACATCATCATGGTGGAAGCGGGACAGGTGTGGGCAGGCGGGCGGAGGTGGAGGAGAGCGGGGCCGAGCACTGGGACCAGTCCAGACCAGTGTGTGGATGGCGGCGGGCGTGAAAACACGAGTCCGAGCGTTTGGACAGAACAGCTTTCTTTACTGGTTCCACTGAGGCAGCCCTCCCTCTCAACTGTTCAATGGGGCTTGACTTAAGGTTTCCCTCTTCTTCTTCTTCTACTTGTTCTTGTTCTTTTTCTCTCGGCGGCTTGTTCTGTTAATTTTTTAAAAGCCCCCCTTCTTCCTCTTCTTCTACTTCTTCTTCTTCTTCTTCTGAGCCACACAAGAAAGAGGGAGGGGGGAATCAGCAGACGGGAGTAAGGAGGTGTTGTAACCTCTTTTTTCTTTTGACACTCTTCCACTCCACTTGCCTCTCCACACCACTCACTTGGAGACTCTCCCTCTGCTCTCTCTGCTCTCTCTCTCCCTCCCCCCTGCGCCGTTTCTTATTGGTGAATGTGGAATCAGTCGGTAGGTAGGTTGGTAGGTAGGTACGGCGCCGAGGCTCAACTAGAGCGGCAGCAGCAGAAGCGGCAGCAGCAGCAGCAACAGCAGCCTGCGCTTGACAGCTGCCTCCAGCGTTCCTCCACCGGAGCTGTGTTGCTCTGCATAGAGGAGTGCACCGAACAAACCGGGATCCTGCAGACGGTACTGTAAAATTCAGCGTCCCGGGGAAGGAGGAGGAGGAGGAGGCGAGGGAGGAGGAGGGGGGGGGGGGGGCAGGAAGCTGGGAGAGCTTTGCAGGGAGGAGGAGGATGAAGAGGAGGGGGGGAGGCTTGTGTTGATGATGATGATGCTGGTGATAGTGGAAGGCTAACAGATCACTCCTCTTTTCTGTCTGTGAGTGAGATGTTGCTGAAGTTGTGGCAGTTTTAGTTCAATGAGCAGAAGACGAAGAAAAAACAGCAGATCTCTGACAAAACCTTAAAGTACGCCACAGGCAATAGGGAGACACAGCCTATCTCTCACATTTCTGTACTT
Organism: Sphaeramia orbicularis; assembly: GCF_902148855.1. Lineage (NCBI taxonomy): Eukaryota > Metazoa > Chordata > Actinopteri > Kurtiformes > Apogonidae > Sphaeramia > Sphaeramia orbicularis. The sequence goes on along the minus strand of NC_043964.1, from coordinate 26,328,954 downwards.
TTCACTCGCCGATGTTCACTCACTGTCATCTTTTCTTTGCAGTGTGAGTAACTCATGACCAGGGGAGTGTTGGGGAAAAAAAAAAAAAACACATTTCAGGTGGTGTTTTGTGGCAGATCAGAGGCCAGATGAAGTTGAAACACCTTTATGTGCCAAGCTATATTACATTACATGCTTTACTGTGTTTTCCATCTGTCGGCTGTAAAGGGGGAGGAGAAAATGGGAGGAGAAGGGGGGAGGGAGGAGGAGGAGGAGGAGTAGGAGGAGGCTTGGCTATCTTCGAGACAGCGCTGTAACAATGAGCCTGCCTCAGCAATTTTCAAAACATATCATCAATACACGACTGGGAGCTCGCGCTTTTAAATATTAACCCTGTGGCGACCGGGGCAGGCTGCGGAGAGCTCGAGTGGTTTTGCGGCGTCCTCCAGTGCTGGATCATCCAATAAAAGACGTCCTGGGGGAAGAGCTAATTTGCTGTAGGATCCTAAAGAACATTTGCCAGCTATAGAGAACATTGGCGTAATGAACAGAGCAGATATATTCAGGTTATGTTACCCATCAGTAATTGCCACATAAGGAGGCTGAGTTAAATTTGCAGCTGGCTTTGAGCGAATTGATACACAAGGGGCCTCATTCATATGGCGGAACTGTCATCTTAAATTTATCACCTATTTTATTTTTTTTTTCTCCTCCTCCTCCTCAAGTGAATGCTGAAATATGAAACGGCACACAATATGGCATTCAAAGAATTGCAATTAGCGCTTTTCCGTGTTTTGCAATATCGCACGAGAATGGCTGATTTTGTGTTTTTGATCAAATCTGAACATGCCTAATAAAATCCACTAAAGAGGCTCTGGGAACGACCAGAAGACCAATATCGGCTCATCTACGAGGGCGCCCGCACTCATATGTGGTTAGTCAGTAGATATTTAATATAATTAGGGACCTGAGCTGCAAAAACCCAGGTCCAAGCAAGACTTCCAATCTCACATCCAACTGTAAACTAATCATCTGTTTTTGACAATAATATACTAAACAAAAGGCTGCTTTAAGAATATTACAGTTAGTAAAGTTAAAGGTAACGAAGAAATGATGCTAATAAGTTTGTTCATGAATTATTTAATCAATATACATTTAAAATCAATGGATGTGATGGAATTTAACAATCTTTGATCATTAAAAAGAAGTAATTAAAAAATTGGACTGCAAATGCCTAAGATCAATAAATCTGCATCAATTATCAAGCATTTAATCAATAACTGTGGGACTGGACATTAAACCATGAACAATTCCTGTACAATTATAAATTTTTGAGCTATTATTTTCCTTAAAACTCAGTAATTCCAGTCGAGCGGGCCAATATGGACCATCAACCACTGTCAGAGTGAAAGTAAAATCAACTTTTGGGGAAACCAGTCAACATGAAAAAAAAAAAAAAAAAAATTTAAATTTAAAAAAATCAATCCAAACTAGACAAGATGATGAGGAATGGAGTTAAATGGTATCATTTGTCCAAATATTATTGATCCGTTATTTAGTCTTCATGTTTGGTATTATCCGAAAAGTCTGAAGTTTCCAAAAATCCCTAAAATGATACAGACTGACCAGATTCACAAGTTGAAGTCAACAACTGCGACCTGTAAACAGATTTAATCACGCATTAACTCTGTGTATTCAGGTACAAACTAGGCTCTTATTAGCATACACATTAGCAGCATACCGGCTCTTTACTAGCACTGATTATTACAGATTACACATGCTTTATTTGACATATTCCACAACTAATTAACAGTTTTCCTTCAGTGAGCTCCTAATTGTTGCTTACTGACAAATGGAATGAAGTTGTACATAAATTGTGATGCTAATCTGCTCAGTTTGAGCCTTATGAGGTGAAAACAAGGGTCATTTTCCTTTAATAGCGCTGGATAAATGTGGCATATTCTTGTGGGACAAAACAGAAAAACTGCCAGTGTCAATAATGACCACAAACCTTCAGTTAAATTAATTAAATCCCACTGTAAGTGAAGTGATATATATTAATTATATTATTATAATTAATCACTTTCGTTTATTTATTTCATTCATACAATAAAAGAAAGAAACAAAAAAGAAAATATGCTTTTACATGTCACGAAATTGACCGTATTATGAAGAAAAAGGAGCAGAAAGGAGAACAATCTTATATTTTCAATCCTTCTTTAGCAAAATTCTTGTGTGTTCACTGTAGTAATTTCAAACAAAACTGTGAAATCATTCTATATAATATCTCCCATCACTCACTGCTGCAATTCATTATTTGTCAAAAAAAGAAAGTGAGAAAAAAAAAAAAATCAACTGAGGAATTAGTCATGCAGAATTTGACATTAATAGGTGGATCACAAGGAGTAATAAAGAGTCCAAATTAATGATGAAAATGTGCATTTCAGTGAGAAGTGTTATATTTCAGTTGCTGATAAACTAACCTGTTGGAACAACTCTGTGACTTTTAAACATAAAAACCCATCTGTGTGGCTTTATTTTCACTGTTAAATGCAGTCGGTCTAGTCATAGTTGGCCTGAGTTCATTGAAAGCTGAACAAAAATAAAAACTGTGAGGAAATCTGTCAACATAAAACCCAGTACACTTTCCAATCCTGAGCCGAAAGCTGTCAACAAAACTGCACATTTGCCTTTTGTTTTCATTCAAAAGTTAATTACCCCGATTCTTCCCGTGTAAAAATTACATAATAATGACATCTTGCACTTAAAAAAAAAGAAGCTTAGAGCCAGTTACTTTAGCTAAATATAGATCCACACACACTCCTGTCACATCCCAGTCCAGCCTTTTCATTTCTGTGCACACACACAATCTGTTGTTGTTGGCGTCACCCTCACATACAAGTCCTCCATATCTTTCTACATATCCACCAGAAGTCAATGGATTTACATTAGCAATCACAGAGTGGGTAACCGCCTCACTCCTCCATCAATCTCTGATGGGAAATAAAAATGAAATGCACTTCTCAGGCAACTCGGATTAAGGATCACGCTTTTATCAAATACTGAAGTCTATTTCAAGTCCTGCTCATAAATAACTGAGGGGGAGAAGGCGAGGGAGGGAAAAGAAAAAGGGTGGAGACAAAAAAAAAAAAGAAAAAAGAAAAAGGAACGAGAGGGAAGGGGGTGGCGTGGTAGAAGACATAGAGTGTCATGGTTAAAGCTGAGGGCACTCAGGGCTGCAGGGATTAGAAAAAAGGTAAGAATGTGAGGGCATTTTAGCATCATATAATCCCCCACCTCCTTTCTAGGAATCTTCAATTACAGATGAGGAATGAAAATAAGGGGAAGATGGTAAGGCTCAGGGTGCAGACATGGCCTCGCTGTCGCTTCCTGCCTCCCTCCATCCCTCCATCCTTTTCTTCCAGAGAATGCGAGTGGCTTTTTCCCAACCATTTAGATTTCCCACCATAGTCTAGACACTCCCCAGAGATGCCATCCATTATAAAGATAGAGCTTTCAAAAGAGAAGAGGAAGTGAAGGCCTCACACATAGTGAGTTCCGCCCAAAACATCCATCCGTCTTTGACTCCAGATCTGTTGTTTTCATATTTTACAGTAGAACTTTGCATTATGAGGGCACAGTTGTATGAGGAAGTCGATCTTTATGATCTGTGGCTCATGAGTATTTTTGTCTTGAAATACGAGTAAAAATCCCCAGTACGAGTGAGTTTTGCACTAGTCAGTAGTGAGGAGTTGATGACAGATGAACTTCTGGAGCTTCAAACAAGAACAGTATGGTGGATTAGGCTTTCTCAACGAGGAAATCAAAATGAGTGTTGGCAAAGTGTCAAGAAGTCTCTGATTTTGTTGACAAAAAAAAGAAAAAATCAGCCAAATTAAGTTCAATGACAATGATTTGGCACATTTTTCGAACATTTTAAAAAGCAGAACAAAGCAGATTTCTCTTGATAGGCTTTTAAAAAAAAAAAAGGACTTTTGGGTGGTTTTCGGGGGGGGGGGGGGGGGGGCTGGAACAGATTAATTATATTTCAGTTAATATCAATGGGAAAATGTATTTATAAGATGAGTAAAGCCTGCTACATACTTCACGAGAACAGATACATGTGTTCGTCTTCTTGAGGTGTGGAAAAAACTGGCCTGAGATATTTCATACTTCAAGAGAAAATCAAGTGCCAAACTTGTGGGAGGTCCTCCACTTTTCCACACCAACCATGCCCACTTCAAATATCTGACTAATTGACCATTAGTTCACAGACAAGTTCTGCCCATATGAGAACAATCTGTGAGAAGTCCCAAACTGGGAGCAAGAAGAAAATGGCATAATTTTGGTCTCGCAATGTCCTCAAACATCTTCTCTGAAACTACTGGTCGGATTCATTTCAAATTTTTATGTAGTTTCATTGGGACAATGTCTACGAAGTTTGTTCACAGTTTAGAGGCATTTCGGTTTTTGAATTTTTGACACATTTTTGAAATATTAAAAATTTGCCTTTACTTGTAATGGGCCACATTTTGATGGTTTATAACATGTAAATGGTTAGAGATATCAATAGAGTTACTATTGAGCACTGATAGGAAGTCATATATGGAGTTTCATTAAATTTTATTTAAAGGTACCACCCACTTCTATTGAGAGATTGATCTTCTGCATCAAGACCGCAGGACTCTAACACAGCAGCAGAACCTGACAACCTCACAAATTCAAGCTGTTACTGATTCTTAATAGAACATACTGGTGAGATACGGGGACATTGGTCTTATTTTGGGGTCTGGAACGGATTAATTATATTTCAATTAATTTCAATACAAAAAACTGATTTGTAAAACAAGCAAATCGTAAAACGAGCTCAGTCATGGAACGAATTAAAGTCATACTGCGAGGTTCTACTGTATGATGATCTCACGTCTGTTCCGTAATAGAAGCTTCCATCTAATTCCACTCACACTGTGTCATTAGAAAGACTCTGGAGGAGACGACGGGCTGTGTTTCCTCAGAGTTCTCCGACTCCCTGTGGAGTTCTGGGCTATAGTTACATCTATCTGGGCCCGTCGTCCTCATTCATCAAACCCTCAGGCCTTCCTTCACTGCCTGGTCTCAGCTGCTGAGAGCCCCAAAGACGAGGAGGGAAGGGATCCAGCTCCGCCCCGAGTCTCCCAGGTTAGTTTTCTTCTAATCACACACTTCACTTTATGGAGTCCTGCAGACCACGGCTCCTCGTTTTATGTGTTCTCATCAGCTCCACAGGTAGCTATTGACATTTCTATACAATCTACTCTGATCATTAAAGTAAGGCTGATACTTTATGACGTCGCTGCTCTAAAGGTAAACTACATGGACTCGTTTCCGTCCCTGAGGATATACAGTCCTGCAAGACTATAGGTCCAAATCCATCTGCAGATATGTGCAGCTGGAATTAAGACAGAAATCTGCAAGATTCAGCACGGTCCTGATGTCTTTTTCTTTATTTTGTGGTAGAAAGCACTCATTTAACATCGTACAGTTTCCAGAAAAAAAAAGTAGGCATTTAAATGATGTTAAATTATCTGAAGTAGGTTTCTTACAATATTATTTCTCTATATCCTGCAGAATCAGTCCCACTAAGCTACATATTTGTAAATATGACCAATTAGACCTAATAGAGAAATGCACCAACATTGAAGGTGCTCCAAGTTGTACTTTCCTGCAGAGAAATAACAGACTCGATATTCTTTAAGTACGAGTGCTTTCACTCTTAAAATAAGAAAAACAAGCCTGTTCCTTCACAGTTTCAGCCGGTTAGGGGTTAAATCTAACTCAGTATTGCCACAAATATTTTCTTTTTTATTGCAGCGAAAAGCACATTGTACTGAATTTAATCTCTTCATTAATCATCAAGGACATGCAGACTTTATTTAACATGTATAAAGCCATGGCAAATTCACCACATTCTTTCTGATATTCGTGTTGCCAAGCGGTGCCTCCTTAACTCTTCTGGTGGAAATTGGATATTTGACATTTTCCAAAATTCCTTTCACTTTTTTTTTTTAATGTTAATTTCTGTCACACACATGTTAAAGAGGGAGAATATGTGGTAAAAGGCTTTTGATAAAGTTTTTTGAGGCTGCAGATTCTATGTGCAGGATTTTTTTTTTTTTTTTTTTTTCCTCATATGCGACTCAGATCTGGACACAAATAACAAGGAAACAAATCATTTCAGTTGTGATTTGTTGACATACAGGTCTAATGTTTTTACACAGTCACTGTTCTTTATCGTAGGTTAAAGCTGTCGTAACGACCTGAAATGTTTTGTTGAAATCCACTGAACTGAAGCCATGTGACGAGTGAATCACTGAACAACAAAGAATATTTAATGATTATGGAAAATATTATCAGTGAATTAATACTGTAACGATTAGAGGGAACTGAGCTAATTTATTGTCATACATGAAGTGAACTTATCTTAGACTAATGACTTGGCCAGACTTCAGTAACTGAAATGACTTCTTTACTGATAGTGTAGTGTAATAATTTGATAAAAGGTAAATTAAAGAATGCTATAAATTAAAATAGATTCAACTGTTCCTGATTATGCCTCTTAAAGAGTAACCAAGAACAACTTAATTCATACACAAACTAAAAACAAAGGTGTGCAGCATGACGTCTTTACTATTAATGAATGGTTTAGCTTCTCCCGCATTAACAGAGTTTATAAAACTGCGCTCTAATAATGAGTAGAAGTAGATGAGTTTGATAAATCAGCTTTTTCAGTATGAGCTATAATGAAATCCTGTAATTCAGCAGCTGGGCTCAGTTTAAGATTAAAATGAAATTGTGGCAAAATCCATGCAACCACATACTCATCACACATAAATGAATATACTCAGTTGAAGCCTGGTTTTTAACATGTTGTGAGGTATTTGTAATTAATGTTTGGATATTGTCTTGTATTTTTTTACTCTCTTGGGGTGTTATCTCTGTCTCCTGACCAGGGACGACAGATGTAAATATACTGGTAGCTAACTCTGACAAAGCTAATTGTCCCTGTAAGACCAAATAAATAAATTAGTTAATTAGTAATGTGGATATTAACTAAACTGAATTATAAGGTTTATAGACTGGACATAGACTACATTAATTACGTTTTTCTGTAAATAGTTTGGTCTTTCTACAGAAATTCTGCCAACTTAAAATTGTCACATGGGACGGAATATGTGATTACTTGATTTAAAATACCTTTTTTTTTTTTGCTATCATTAAATGAAGATTGTAAACTAGTCTAAGTCACATGAGCATTAAGAATTTAAAGTCCTTTTGTGCTTTTTGAGCATAAGATCTCCTTAAAATAATGTATGGTTTGGAGTACGCCCATTGTGATTTGACTGTGACTGGATTCAGAGAATGAAGCAAACTTCCAGCACTCAGCACTTATTTTATGGTACCATTTCCCACTTGCTTTATCAGTTACAGACCAGTTTTCTGCACCACAGCACATCAGACTGTCTACACAGCTTTTGTATATGACCAAACTAACTGCCAGAGACAGAAACTGAAGCGCTGTCACTCTTATCAGTTTGTTGCTGCTGAGATGCTCGAGTACAGCTCCGAACCTCCTCGTCAACCCAACTCCTGTACCTGCTGCTGCTGCTGCTGACACCTCCGTGTGCAAACTGCTCATGTTATGCAAAACAATAACACGCCACCTTTGGGCTTCGACGCCCGCCAGATTCCTTCATTTACCACATTAAGACAGTGCGCTGAGTGCTTGTTAGCCCGTGGACACTCCTCCTGCTGTCGGTGGAGTTTGGCAGAACTCCTGCAGCTCAGCTCATAGTTTGATTAGTTTGTGCATGTTTAGACCCAATAACGCTGTCTCGGTTTTCACAAATATTAGAACACATAACAAGTGCAGGCTTAGAGGTGATTTATTGGAAAACTGAGTAAACGCTATGAGCTACTTGCACCGTTTTGTACCTGCCAAATGAAAATGAGACACAAGTATACCATGTGATTCACCACTACCTCCCAAAAAAAGAAAAGCAGTCTATAAATGTGTATAAGCCTTGTTTCAGAGAGAACTAGTAGAAATTGCCACACAGATGCTCTGTACTAACACCTGCATAAAAGCTGCTGTTAAATGAATGCTCATTCCTCACATATTATCCATATTATCTTGCTTTCGGGTCAAATTGTTGAGTGATATTGAATAAATGTTTGATGATGCCAAGTGTGAAATTGTCAGATAAATAGATGCTGGTAGTCATTGATCATGTGGGTCTGGGGTTGATTGTTGAAAACAAAATCTGCTGATGAAGATTAGGCCACTTTAGTGCAACTACTCTAATAAACATGTTATGACCATGAAATCTAAATGTAAATTCAGTTTCGGATACACATTTATCAGATGTTAACAAAGGTGCCGCTGCTGTGATGCATATGTAGATGTGTACGGCCTCTTTTGGAGTTTGGTGATACATTTATGGTGTCAATGGTTGTGTGACGCTGCTGCCAGCTGTGAGTAAACAGAATGTGAGATATATTCAGTGACACATAAACAACATTATATCAAGATTCAGAAAAAAATGAATTAAACACAGGTCAGATGGTAATTATATGCTAATAGCTGTAACGTTTTTTGATGGAGAGTTCAGTAGATTTTATTCTATGTGCAAAATGTCTAAGAAGCAAATTAGCAGGTTACAATAAAGTTAATCAGTGATTGTGCTGAGCTGTGTGTACACAATTTGAGGGTTTTACTCTCACCAGTTTTCAATACGGGCCAATCAGTAAATGTGAATAAAAGCCTGAAACAGTAGAGACTGAAAAACATTCAGGTGCTAAACCTAAATCCATTCTTTGTTGATTTGGCCCTACGATTTTACATCTTGTCTTTGGAATGTAGTTTATTGTACAACAAGGACAATAGATCTGATTAGATGGGCCCTTATATTACAGTATTAATCAGATTAAGAGTCCAGTCACAAGAAAAATGTCTCATGTAACCACCTCAATGTGAAGAGATGGTCCAAATCTGCCTCAAGTCAAAAACATCTACCCTGTGAGTATTTCAAAGTAAAAAAAAAACAAAAAAAAACAGTAAATCTCAGTCTGAAGAGACACTTTGTGCATCTCAAAACAAGTCTATTCTGATTAAATGCTTCGATGCATGTAAACGCACATCTTATTGGATCACTTTATTCTGCGTCGATGTAAACAGTTAAGTTAGAATCCTTAATCAGAATGATTTCATTCAGGTTGAAGAAATATTGTCCATGGAACTGCAGCTACTGAAGCAGAAACGGCTTTGCCTTCCAGTCAATACCAGTATAAGCCTTCAGCTTGCTCTGCACTCTACTGGTCCAAAAGGAGTTTCCAAGACCGCAAACCAAAACCGTCAAAAGTAAGTTTGAAGGCTAGACCAGGTACTCCCAAATATTTACTTCGACAACCTGCATAAACATTACATTTATGCTTTATTTAAGAAAGAGGGTTTCAAGGATGAGGACCTGTTGGTTTGGAAAATGGACGTCTAGATACCAACCATAAACAGATGAGAGTTTAACAAACCACAACTTAACATTAAAATAAATGTATAAACTGCAGCACGGCACCATCAACGTGTCCTGACAGACAATGTATATATGAATAAGGAAAAAAAGAGAAAAAGAAAGGTATTTAATCTCTTTCACCTTCTCAGATTGCCTGCATGTTTAGCCTTGAAAACAGTAATGTTTTGCTTCCTCGCCCTGGAAGACATCATTAAACATCATTTGTAAGCATACATTACACTATACGCTGCAAATCGCCCATCTGGTGATTTTGGAGCTCACTGTCTGAGAAACAATAAATCTATTGTACGGCTCCACGTAAAGATCCACACTAAAGCAACGCCTGTGTGCAGACATACGCAGAGTATATTAAACATAGCCGTGTGCACAGACTGTATGTAGTGTTAATAATGCAGTGTTTACATCTTGGCATTGAGCAGGCAGTACTGGCCCAGGGCTGCAAACTGGCAGGGCTGTGCAGTAATTAGGGGCTGTGTGTTGGGGATGTGAAGGCTTGCTGCGTGTCATGCTGATACCACTGCCGGGCAGAGCCGCTGTGTTGGCAGCAGGCTCGCCGACTGCTACATGAGGCCACACCTTTGTGTCACGGCGGGGAGTCGCACCTTTCACTTCAACAGACTCCCACCGCCGTGGAGCCGGGCTGTTACCCAGAGCTCCGAGAGGCGGCCGCGAGCGTGGTAATGGCGTGACGGCTGTCGTTAGCTGCTCCCATTTCACGAGCAGCACACGGTATGCAGTTTGTGTTCATGCACACACTCACATTACTGTAAGTCATTATATGCATCAGCTACTGGCAGTTTGTGTTTACCCTGAAACCATCTGCAGACCACAATCACCTTGAATACTCTGACACTGGAGAAAATGTCTCAACACACAGCCTGATATTACAGTCAGAGGTCAACCCATAGAGGATTACAGGTCTGATGTGATGACAGTAGACTGGAGCAGGAAACAGCCAATAACCACAGTGGCACTGAAAACACATTCCGCATGTCTGTAATTAACTGTTTTCACTTAGAAATAAGATCAATCAGAATCACAAAACACCAAACATGAATTCACTGAAGAACTGAACAGCAAACCAACTGTGAAAAATAGAACCAGTGTCCCTGTATCTCACCATCATGTTCTATCAAGAATCAATAACAAGTTGAATTTGTGAGGTTGTCAGGTTCTGCCTCTATGTTAGAGTCCTGTGGTCTTGAAACAGGAGATCAATCTCCCAACAGAAGTGGGTAGTATTTTCACTGGAGGAAAACTCAACTAATTAAATGAAAGTCCATATATGACTTCCTATCAGTGCTCAATAAGAAGTATATTGATATCTCTAACCATTTCCATGTTATAAGCCATTAAAATATGGCTCATTATAAGTAAAGGCACATTTTTAATATTTTAAAAATTCATAAAAAACCCAAAATCTAAATTAATCAAAACTGTGAACAAACTGTGCTGACACTGTCCTAACAAAGCTACATATAAAATTTGAAATGAATCCAATCACTTTGACGAAACTGCTAACAAAGACAATGACACTGACAAAGATGACAACAAAGACGAAGATGGTGCCAGGCACACTGCCATTCAAAATAGCTCGTCCTATTGGCTTGTGAGCTAAAAAAACTAATAACCCCAATGGCACTGAAAACACATTCTGCTTGTCTGTTTTCATTTCAAAATAAGATCAATCAGAATCACAAAACATGAATTCACTCAAAAACATGGAACTGAACAACAAACCAACTGTAAAAAAAACTTGCAGTGAGACTGATTTTTTTTCCTCATTTGAGCTTCAGTTTTCCCTCAGTCAGTAATTGTAGATGCCTAATATGAGCTACCGGTCACTAACATCTGCAAATGTCTGTGCTTCCATAACTCACCATTGAACTCCAGGTGTTTTCTATATTTTAAATCAGTTAAATGACTAATTTCACCCACAATATGAATATTATGCAGAGAATGACTGTTTTCTTCAGCTTCTGCACCATGAGTAAAGGCATGAGCCAGTCGCGCTATAAAATGGACATCACATCACATCAGCACTGGTTGAAATGTTGATTTTTATCTTCAACACAACAATGATAAAGACTCTGAACTCAAGGACAGCATGCGGTGTAGCATCACCAAACAATGAGGCAGGATAATGAGGAATTTAGGTGAGAATGATATCAGGTAAATACAGTATGTTTTGTCTGGATTCTGCTCATAGAAGGAAGAGAAAAGCCTGTGGAATATATTAAATCCATCATTTTCCATAAAGAATGAGCTTTTATTGAACATGTGGCGTAACTGTCGTAAACTGCTGCTGGTGTTTTGATGTGAAATTTTTGCAGGCGAATACAAACTCTTGTGTTTGTCATTTCTCTCATTGCATAAAGGCCTTAATGTAAGTTATTGTGACAAGGAACTGAGCTCGAAAGAACTGAGCAGGCTCTGACTAACAATTATTTCCATTTTTAGAATAATCTGCCACTTAAAAAATTGCAAAAAGGAATGCCTGAGTCCAACGTTATGTTTTTCATTTTTTTTCATTCAGCAAAAATAATTCCAAAAACATTCAGGTTATAATGAGATAGGACAAAGAAAAGCAAAGTAAATGAATTTAAGTCAAAGCAGCAGATGACAACACATCTGGACTTTTAGCCAGTCGTAATACAGCCAACTGTTTTGTTTACTAACCCCATCTCTGCTGGGAAAAAAAAAAACAAAAAAAACACTGACAACAAACTCGACACTTCAATTTCACAGCAAGTGTGCCTGTGAGCCGAGATAACCCCGATAACATCTCATTAAAGGGTCATTAAAGTCCCTTGATATGCAAACACAAGTGAGCTGAAGTTAACCTTCTGGTATCTGGGTGAGCATATTATGCACACTTTGTACTTCATGTTATAAGAGGTCTTATAATTTTTCAAAAGTTGTATTAGGTCAAAATAAAAAAAGTTGTTCATGTTTGGATGATTTTTAAAACTCAACCCCATCCACTAAAATCAGCACATTGGAAACAATGGAAAATAACTACACCTGCTAGTCTGGCCAGCCATCCGTTTTTTTCAGTGTATTCAGTATTGAGAAAACAGTCCGGGATTGGGCCAGTCGCTGTGAAATATGCATGATTCATTCTTTACCGAACCAATCACAAGTCTGAGGGGCAGGTGTTTCACAATGTGTCATATGCACTGACTTCTTTTTGTCAACAGTCAAAGTCAGTAGCAAGTTCTCTCTACAACTGTTGTCGGTTGTTTACTTGATTCAAAAATAAAGGTTGAATAACAGATTACACCCTGTATTCTTAAATTTCGCTGACAAAAGCGCCACGTCCATCTTATCTGTGATTGGTTTACTCTGTGCCTGTTAATCCCACCTTCATATTTAGATTCAAGACAGATTTCTCATCGAGAAAGATGGTTGACAGGCCAGGCTATACACTAGCACCCCTCACAGAAGTGAGTAAAAAATGTGCATGGACACATTTTAACACTTAACATTTGATGTAGCACAAAAAGGGGGGTTAATGTGTAAAAAGAGCAGATTGACCCCCTTTATATACTCACACAATAACGCTGCAGATAATATAAATCTAGCACAAACGTCTGCATATTTAATCTCTGTTACTTAAAAAAATGAATTTTTTTTCTTCATCGAAAGCAGAATCTGTGCCAGCTGTGGTGTTTGATGACTTTATCATCTGTTTTGTTGCTCAAACACTTCCTTACATTGTTTACCGGCTACAGTGTGTGTCTGCGTGCATGCTCCACTCTTAAATCGGTGCATGTTTTATATATTCTTCACAGTATAAGCTGCAGGGCTTTACATTAGAGGGAGCTTCAGAAGCCTCGCCTCGTGCAACACAAGCAACTGGAATCCTAACAGCCTCTTGCATCTCCGTTTGACATTAATTGATAATCAAACAAGCCTTCACATTAGACATTTATGAGATCAGCTGAATTATCTATTTAATGTAACCCAATTATATGCAACCCTTGCGCACCAATCAACGGTAATTCCCGACTCATAAATGACAGCTATGATGACAGATTTAATCAATAATAAACATTGATGAAAACTTGCGACCTGCTTAGAAAGAGGGTAATTAACATGAGGGGAAAGTGCATGGCTGAATTAGTTTTATTTTTAAAAAAGAAAAAAAAACAAAAAACAATAATCTCACAGCATCACTGAAAGTGAGTGTAAAACAAACATTAAATTTCCTTTGGCAATTAGGGATAGACATTTATCATTAATTCTTAACACAGGGTCCAGCTCTTAATTAATACCTGTAATTTTTTTAAGCCTTTGCTATATATCTAAACTTGATAAATTATTTAGCTAGCGTTTTTGTGCTAACTACATGCTCAAATGGAGACCAAGTGAATCCATAAGAGGCTTCACCTGTGTTTTTAAGGCCAGAGAAGACAGTCAGAGGCTTTGTTATGCCTCACATGGGACTTTTCTACCTGAAGCTGGAGCCTTCAGAGAGCACAGAAACCCTTTTAAAGACTCTGATGTGGAATAGGATTCAAAGATGAGGAGGGCTTCCCCCGTCTTACATCGGCAGCAGACGACTGTCACATCCCGTACACTGAGTATAACTTCAACTAACACATGTCAACAGAGCAAACATCAAAAGCAGCCCATTAGAGACTTTGGGGAATTGTGCACCTGAAGTCTGTTTGGGTTCAGCCGAGCCGCATAAAGCTCTTCGACAAAATGGAGGTAAGTGTGCACAGAGGGGCTTCTGCTCTTACCAGTCTTGTAAAGAGGGGCACTCCCAAATGCCAGAGGTGATCGTTCAGCAGTCCGCTGTACACCACGTTCCCGAAGACAGCAATGCTTCCTGACTTACACAACGTGTTTCCTGCAGGGACACAAAGAAACACAGGCCGGCGTCATTGAAATGGACAGGAAGCAGCAAAGGGCAACTGCATACACTCCAGCAGCGAGACACTTAGCTCTGAGCTAAAAAAAAAAAAAAAGACAAATTCAATCAAAGGAAATCATTGCACAGGAAGAGAAATAATAGAGAATGTGGCATCAATTCTTATAAATATTGATTGCAGAGGTTTATTGACCTTACGTGTAATGACAAATACAGATAGGTAGCTTGTCGAGAATCAATAAAGTTGCACAACTGAGTCCATAGACACATAGTGGAGTAGACTGGAAAAACCAGAGGAGCAACATCGACACACAAAAGGAAAAACCTACAAAAAACTATCATCAAACATATGAAGATGCACATCAGGCTATAATGTGTAGGTAAGAAAAGGTAAAAGGCATGGAATCGTAAATGACTATTTTCATTTTCTGCTCAAAACATGTAACCAAATATATAAAAAAATATCAAACCAAACATGCAAAGCCTCTTAGCAGCGCAACTCTTTGAAAAATATATGAGAACTAACATAAATACTGATGTAAATACTAATATATTACACACCAGATGTAAACAACCCACACTTTCAAGTTTCCATTAGATCTACAGTGACCAGTTTCTGGGTTGGACCGTGTCCATGTGACAGCAGTAGCCTCTCCCAATAAGAACCATTGAAATAATTACTTATTCATTAGTTTCACTGTGAATATTCTACATCATGTGACATGTGCTGTGTGTGTGGTTTTGTTCATGTCACTCAGCCCTAGTTTTCAGGCATTAACGTGTTCATAATCTAAATATTTGTGCAGGGTAGTAAACGTGACTTCCTGCTAGAGCTACATCACCCTGAATCCTTCCTTATTAGTGTTTTTTTTTAACCATTTTAATATGACTTTTCTTCCTGTTATGTACTGTAAAATCCCCAACTAAACACCACCGCTGCTCGCCTCCTCCCTTAGCTCTGTGCTCTAGTTGCTTCAAGCTGCTGACATTTAACCCCCAAAGGTCCAAGTGCTTCCAAAAGAGCTCCAACAGCTGAAATATTAAATAAACAATGATTAGAAGTGATTATTTTGTATCGCAGTGCCAATTTAAGTGCAGTGAGCTGCGTAGAGTGGGGTTATGTTGCAGGTCAGAGTTAAATTTTTACTGATGTCACATGCGTTTGTTAAATAAAATCTACTCCATGCACCATCGTGGTGTCATACAGCATACAGCGGTCGTACTGATTTGAGATCAGCTACTTGACTGCAGCTTTATTTGTGTATCCAACTGCATCTGCACAGGCCAATGTTAGTCTTTTTATTCCGCTACATTCATTTAACCTTCCGGTATCTGGGTGAGCATATTATGCACACTTCGCACTTCATGTTATAAAAGGTCATATTGTTTTCCACAATTTGTATTAGGGCAGAATGTAAAAGTTGTTCATTTTTGTAGGATTTTTAAAATTCTGACCCAGTCACTAAAATCAGCACATTGTAAACAATAGAAAATTACTACACTGGCATCCTTCACCAAAGTGAGTAAAAAACTGAAAACACTGACACATTTTAGCGTGTAACATTTGACCTAGCAGAAGAACTAATAATACATATTAACAAATGTTGTTGTAACAAATGTTGCCGTTAATCATTAACATATGCCAAGCTGCAAAAAAAAAAAAAAAAAAAGCAATACAATTTTTATGTAGTATATCGGGAAAAAAAATGTTTTTTTGTGTTTTTTGCATCAAAATATATGATTTGTTTACATTACAAACATGTAATTTAAAGGGTTAAAAATATGACAGTTATTGAGTTTTTGGTGTTTTTTGTTTATGCTGACATTTAACCCCGAAGGTCCAAGAGCTCCAACAGCTGAAATATCAAATAAACAATGATTATAAGCGATTATTTTGCACCAGCATACCAATTTAAGCGCAGTGATCCGTGTAGAGTAGGGTTATGTTGCAGGTCAGAGTTAGATTTTTACTGATGTCACATGCGGGTTTGTTTCGGGCGCTCTAATAAGGCTGCATTTGTTAAGTAAAATCTACACCATGCGGCAATGCAGTCTCGTATAGCGTATAGCAGTCGTCCTATATAAGTCCTGTCCACTGCCACCCTCGCAAAGACACTCATAATTAGCTCAGTGCCAATGAGGGAACTCGGAAAAAACAAAAAACACACATGCATGCACACACACATTAACACGCGTCCCCAGGAGTGTGATGTACTGCGCACTGACGTCCCCATGTATGTGATGAATGCAGCTTATGGAGCAGGCAGCACAGAAAACACAGGTCCCCATTGTAATTTCTGCACAAAGGAGCGCTGCAAAGGCACACCAGGGGTGGAGTGAAGCAGTGCTGACAAGCAGCACATGCATTATTTAAAAACAAAAGTAAAAAATGCCCATTAAAGTGTCAGTGGTGCTTTCGGCAGTGCTGGCTTGGGCGCGGTGTGCGTATTACTGTTATTAATGGGCCAGGCGTGGGGGGCATTGCTTCGGTGTGATTGCTCTGCTGCTGTTGCTATCCGTGGTTCAAGCCCCCCCCCCTTTTCCCATTTCTTCTTCTTCTTCTTCTTCTTCTTCTGTGTGTGTGTGTGAGGAAGAGGAACAGATGAAGAGTATGATACAGACAGAGATGGAGAGACACAGCGAGACCCCGAGTGCACAGTCAATGAGCTCCTACAGCTAATATCATTTCACATTATTGAATGCATATTAAGGCAGAGAGACCTTGTCAGACGAATAGGAGCACCAGTGCTTATATCAAATTCTGATCCGCCGTCATGGCCATGTCTAAAAAATGCCGGGAATGTAGTCAGCATATTGAAAATAAGTGCACACCATTTTTCTTTGCAGTTTAAGATCAAGGGCTATACATTACCGCTACTGACACAGCAGAATGAGGTCACTGTGCATGTTGTAATTACAGCTGGCTAAACACTCTGCTCTCTGCTGCAATACTGCAAACACAGACAGGATGCAGGCTAATAAAGAGAAAAGAGGGCATAAAGCAACTGCTAACAGTGCTGCAAAGTATTTAACACATCACTGGGAATAAATAAATTGAACAAAATGATCATTGAGGTTTGTTATGATCAGTTCCTGCGCAGTGCAACACCCTGAAATCAAGTGTTTTTATTGGCAGAGAACACATAAAGGCACATCCCTGACCAATTCTTCTCCACCCAGTTTGTTATGGGATTATAAATGGTGTTTACATGCACATAATTAAGTTTTTTTCATATTTGCATGTAGAAAATGTCACACAGAAGAGACAGCTTAATTTTCCCCCTCACAAACTCTGCAGAGCTGTACAGCCGCCACTTTTCATTTTTTATTTTTCCGTTCATAAAAAATGGATTTAACTCTGGGTGTTTGCGCCACTGTAGGTTTCTCCTTTTTAATAAACCTAAACTGGTGACGTGCCGCTTATTGGTTCATGATAAACTGTTGATGATCCTTTTTTTTGGGGGTTGTTAATCCTGTTTTTTTTTTTTTTTTTCTTGGGCGCTTCTCAGCAGTTGGGTGTTCTCTCATCTGCAGACTCGACAGCATTGAGCCCAACCTCTGATTAATTATTAATTGTGTGATTAAAGTGTGCATCGGCTTGTGTATGTGTGTGTGTGTGTGTGTGTGTATGTGTGGCTTGCAGGAGAGGATAGAGGAATGCAAGCTGCAGTACACTCTGTCTGCATTATCAACAACTACACAGCATTTACACTTTTCTACTCCTTCACCGAGATCTTTTGTCAAAAGTTGCAGTTCACAGCGAGACATTTAACTGTAGGCATCGGATTATTTAATTCCCTAATCACTGGGCATGTACTGTACCTGCAGAGCAGAAGATGGGAAGGTGAGGGTATTGTTTTATTAAGTGAGTGATGCCTGGTTGAGTCGGGCTCAATTTTCTTTTGGCTGTAAGTCAGAGGAGCTCTTTTTTATTTTTTATTTTCCCACTCAGTGCAGACAGTCATGGAGAGTTTGGCCAACATAGATTTCAAGGCTAATGTTGCTACCAATGTTTCAGGACTGGATCTGCTCATAAATTATTCCAAATGCCAAGATTCAACCTTTCCAAAGTAGAAGAAAATATAGGCGCTCTTTTGTGGAATGTGCAAAATGTGAGTTCAAATACTCAGCACAGGCAGCGTAGTATCAATTACTTTAGTGTCACATACGCAATCAGGCAAAAAACACATCCTGTCCATTAACAGAAGCAGAATTTAACTAACACTGTTCTTCAAGTACTGCACTTCAGTACTGATTTGAGATCAGCTACTTGACTGCAGCTTTATTTGTGTACTCCACTGCATCTCAGTGGTAAATGTTACTATTTTTCCACCAATACATGTATTTAACTCACTCTGTAGATTCATATTATTTCTATAAATTAAAAATTATCTAATAAATCATGATGTATATTATAGATAAAGCTACTACACAGTATATACAGTGAATGAAATGAGCCTCGACTGTAGCTGCATCATTGAATCATTGCAGATTAACACATTAATACATCAATAATTAAAATCCAATCAGTTCGATTACTGTGAAACGAGGCGTTCTGCACTTCAACCTGGCTTGTACTTTTGCTCTTGTTGGTGGTTTTACAGTTTATCAAGTAATACATGTAAGTACTAGTATTACTGGTCTAGTACAGAGTTAAACTATAATGAGAAACATACGACTCATCAGACCGACTTCCCACTGAAGTAAAATATAATAAATGAGAAAAATGTTCATGTCAGATGTTAATAATTATCATAATAAATCAAGTTTACGCTTTTTTTTGTGAGTGAGGGTTAAAGAAATCAGACAGTTAATTGTGGATTAAAATGATAAAATCTAGAGGTGAAACATTAATAATAATTACAATAATGAAAAAAGGTTCAGTAAAATTAAGTAAAAAGAACTCTTGAGGCATTTTATAAGTGTAGATGACAATGAAAACAAAAGCAATTCTAAAGATTAAAAAAAAGTTCATTGCAATATAAAATTATATTCTGACATCTGTAGACCCTTGCACTACCATCACTGAAATACCTCAATCCAAAGTGTCAATACTTGAATCCTTACAGTGTATTTAAATATCGAGAATAATATCATACACTGTCCAACAGACACTTCAGCTGTTTTATAGAAATTAGAAACAATGTATTAATCCTGTTTGTCAGTTTAACAGAAAACACATAAAAATATTGCCATTGTAGTAGAAGAAGCATTTAACTTTTTAAAAGGGAGTGACTTAAAAATAAGTTGTTGAATGGATGATGAAGTTCATCTCAACCTACAGTGAAGGCATTACTTGCATCTGCTCTAAATGTGTCCATTTTTAGCATTTTTAAGACTGAATTTAGCAATTTTGGAATGAATCAGGGCTTTAATGTCCACATATTTCAGAGTCTAACCAATATGGAAATTAAATTTAGCTAATAAAAAAAAAAAAAATTACACAACTAAATTACATGCTGTCAGTATGTAGTGAGTATAAAAAACAATGGAGAAACTGCTTACGTTCATGTGCTTCTACATCCTGTAAAAAAAAACGTTATTCATCGAGCTGCAAAGTTAGCTGGTTTAGTCACTTAGACTCAGCAGGGAATTTCTCGCCTTTTGCAAAATGGTCAAATAATAAAGATTAAAGAGAAACAAAGCTGTAACAGTTTTCCTCACTGAAACAGCATCCTGGGAAATTCTGCAAAAGTCATAAAAGTCATAATGGTCATAAAACTTAAAGTCTGCCCCTTAAAGATGCAGAGATCACTCTTTAGCATCAGCGGCGCATTAGAGTCTGCATCTACTCGGTCATGTAGATTATGACAAATCACTGGTGTTTGGAGGCAGGTAGGAAGGGTTAAATATGATTGACAGCTGCAATCACCAATCACTGTTAAACTTCCATCAGACATGACTTCGCTCTGATTCTACTGCTCTGATCTGTGTCTCAGTAGATCACCTATTTTAATATTTAATCTTTTGATTTGGACTGAGAGGAGATAACTGCAGATGCAGGGTGTGCATTTCCAAAATCACAAGATTTCAACTTGATTTTTGTTGTTAAATCCATTTAAAACCTAAGCCATTTTAAAAGCTTCTCACATGCTCTTAGCCCCGAATTATGTTCTAAATTACTATATTTCCATGTGGTATTTCTTAATTGTAAGATATACATTTGCTACTACATCATTAAAGTCAAACCACTATTTAATCAGGTTTAAAAGGAATCCTTGTTGATGCAAAATGGTCCTTTTTTGCATTAAAATGGTGTGTAATATGGTTAGAAAGTGTTTACAAAGCCTTTTTTTCTCACAAACTGCTCAATAAAAGAGAAAAAGAAAAGGAGGGAAAGCATTTGAGATTGTGTTAACATTACAGGTGATGCTGGTTATTAGATCGGTGTGTGTTAGCGCGTTTCGTCGCTGTGCTGGTGTTTACGTGTGTTGCGTTGGTGTGCACGCGGCGTGCCGCTCTCCGGCCTCGTCCCCTGGCGCTGCCGCTGGAGGTGGGTCGCTTTAAGCATTCAAACTCCAGAAAGTGCAGCTCATTTCTAGCAACGAGGCACATTGCTGCAATGCAATAAGGGAAAACAACACTTTTAATAATTCAGGCCCTGAGACCGTGCGGGGGGGTGAGGTGGAGGGAGACGGGCGGAGGGAAGACGTCTTAAAGTACCGCAGAATGGCTCATTTAGCTCCTGCTACGCATTATTAAAGTTGTATCGAACCCCCTCCTGGGTCTTTCCCAAAGTTTTTTTTTTTTTTTTCATTTTCCTTTCCTCTTTCCCCAAAAGCCTGCGAGGTAACCAATAACAGCTACCAACATTTATAAACGACAGAGTATCCTGCACCTTAGAGGGGGAGGTAAACAATGGTGTAGCTCTTAATCTCTCTTTCTCCCTTGTCCTCCCCGCTCACTAGTCCTCCGGTCCGAAATTTGTCAGTGCTTTATCCTGTTTGAGCCGTAATACAGAGCCCCGGCCGTCCAGATTATTTTCTGCCTGAGCTAAACCCACGATGCATAAAAAATGTGGGGAATGAAGCTTGTATGGAATCAAATTGAGTAATAAAATCGTGTTCGCTGTGGCACTGATGGACGCATGATGGTACCGTTAAGGACGTGTTCAAAGGTACCGTAAATTGCCTCTGAGCCTGATGGCACTTTCCAGAGCAAAGAGAAGGAGTGGGAATAAAAAATATATATATTTATATATATATATATATCTATATATATGTATATATAGATATATATACGGAGAGAGAGGGGCATAAGAAATAAAGTAAGGAATGAAATGCTGATTTGCTTATATTTTGTTATCCGGAAATGCAGAAAAGAAAAGATATTATTGCACAGGACAGCTCAGTCTAACCTGTAGTGTCTGTTTGATGAAGACATTCTCAGGAGGAAATCAGCAGAAGATGTTAACCCTTTAAAGTCCAGTTTTCCCTTTTACAACCTGTTAGTATGAAGATAACCGCATACAGGGGTTTTTATCAACATAAAAAGGCTGTTTTTGTGAAGCATCTTAAGCAGAACAAATGCAAAAAATGCATATTTTACTACATCTGTTATAAATACAACTAGAAATTTTGTGTATTTATTCTTCTTTTGCTAATTTTATTACGTTTATTTCTCTTTTGTACCCAACTCCACGGCTCTTGATTTAAAGTTCTTGTCTTTTTACTACTTTATTTTCTTACTTTTTCCTATTGGGGTTATTTATTCTTGTCTAAGTCTGTGATTATTTCTCATTGGTTTTTTTGTTTTTTTTCTTTGTTCATTGTTCGTGTCTCCATAACGGCTAAACAATCCCTGGTAATAAACCTGTCTTGGAGAAAATGCACAACTGCTAACAGGCATAAATATTTATGTACTGGGATAAGTTACGTTAAGAAGTGAACGCGTTTAGTTGATGTTCAATAAAGATTTGGAAAAGAAAAAAAAAAACAAAGTAAAATGTGGTAGAGGATATATTTCAACATCTTCGTTCTTCCCAAACAATAAGAATAATGTTAGTTTTGCAAAATATCTGCAGTAGTGTGGACAAGAAATAATATTCCAAACCTGGTCCTGATCATGTCAATTCCATTTGGATATCCTGAATTAGACCTTATCTCTGGATAACACATGTAAAATGTATAAATTAATCACGTTTTAAGAGCGTACTTTGAACCTGCTTAAAGCTCATTCAAAATATTATACTGATTTTCTACTGATGGTTTCAACTCAATATTTTTTATTTTTGTTTGGGAAGAATAAAGATGTAGAAATACATTTACTACATTTTTGGTGGAATCAATTCAAGGTGAGCGACTACATCTATTGTACCAAATTGGCAGCGCGGCTGGTCGTCATAGCGATGCAACATAAACATATAGTGACATCATCCTCAGCATGACAATGCAACAACAGAGGAGGAGGAAACATGAAATTATAAGCATCTATCTGAACTTCTTTTCAGATCTTTTCAGGCAACAATATGCTTGTTTAAGTTAACATCTAATATATCAATTTTTCCGTTATTGAGACTGTCATGCATCCCGACATGACACGTAATGATGAAAAAATGATTCTGGATTGGACAGTCTGTGACGTGAGTGACTTTACATCACTGTTAGTATCACTTTAATTCACTTGGAACCTCACTGAATGTGATTAGACTACAAATAGGAAGCATCATTCTGTGCAAAGTCAAGGTGAGTTGAGCTGATACACGTGTCTTTGAATTTTTCATCCATTTGTGACATTGAACCTGTTCACATTTACACTAATACTCCGACCATTATCTGATTTTTGGAGTTATCAGATTACTAGTGATAATGTAAACAGTAAAATCTGATCTGTTTGATCAGATAACAACAGTAATCTGATTATGAGAAATCAGATTAACACAACTGGATTTCACATCAATCTGATTTATTTCGTTCCTTTATATCTGTGCATGTGTAAACTCAATTAAAATCGTAGAAGTTACTTTGTCAAATGTGAGTAGAAGACAGTAACAGGAGGTTGGATTCTACCATCGCTATGTACGTACATACTCTGAAAGAAATCCAATGATGGACTGAAACATCTAAACCAGGTTCATCCATTATCGCATTTCTGAAGTGCATGTAAATGTGTCAGATGTGATTATTACAGTTATCAGATTTGTATGGTCATGTAAACAGGCTCAGTTTGACAGTAGTTTTTTGGCTAAAGTAGAGTTGCATAAGAATAAGCTTCATTTTAGGTGAAATAGATACACTCTGTCTGCTGTTAAAGGTGATCGAAGCCTTGCATATGAGTACATTTTTTGGATTTAATCAGAGTTTCTCACAAAAGTGTATGAAGGAGTGTCAAGAGGGAGGCCTTTTGTTGATTTCTGGCTACACATCTCAGTAGGATCATGATCTTTTTATGAATACTGTCAAAAACCGCAGTACTTTGAGCATGTACAGAATCAACAGAGCTTCGTAATGACCAGCTCTCTACTACCTGCTGTTATTTGCTAAATCTGATGTTTTATTTCAAGGTCTTGGTGATCTTGTATGAGCTGCAGGTAACTACAGCTCACCGTTTAATAAATCCTCTAAAATCCTCACACATGCAGCGGTGGTCAACCTCCAAACAAGGCTGTTTTTTCTGTGTGAAAACTTGACATTTTCCAAGATATTGTGCAAGGTTTTTAGCCGCCAGCAACAAATTATAATTATTATAATTTATGATTACTGCTTACATTGCACAATACAATGAAAAAAAAAAGTAAAAGCCTATTAAAACGTCCATTTAGGATATATACACCATAAACTGCTGCAGAGATCTTAAATCAAAGCCTGCAGTGCTGGAGGAGATGCCGAGACGGAAGACGGGAGGTCAGGGGAGAGGGAGGCTGCTGCATGTCACACGTGTTATGATTGGCTGATATATCGGCGTTAAATGAGAAATAAGACGTGGTAAACTCAGTATTGTCCATCTTCAGTATGATGGATGTAGAACAGATGGGTCGGGTTTAACGGGAAACGAGTCTGAGCTGGGTTTTCCCTCGGATGCTGAATGTTTTCCAGGGCGTGGTAGTGGTTTGGAATCAAGTTAGTAAAGGACTAAAGTTGTGTTACATCCTTATCATATGTGTGAAAGAAACCTCGGATCATGTAATGGTCTGTGCAAATTACCAGCATTTTGTGAAAGACTTTTTTTTCTTTTAATCACTGTTTTGGATGATTAGTATTATTACTTCCATATCTATGAGCAAAGATTTGGCAAAGCTAGATAGACAAGATGATAAAGTAACATCACTGGAAAAGGTTAAAGACAAAACTTAAAAAGGTTCTGTGAGTGGACCATAAACCATTGGGAGGGCTGGACAAGAATTTCACAGTATTTTGGCTCTGGAAAAACCTTATACCAATGCAGCACTAACCCAACCTCTGTGCAATAATCACAACCCATGCACATACATATCCTTTATTACCAGTATATGTCTGTATATGTTGTATATATTTATTTAATCTGTAGCATCGCGTTGGCTTTTTATATATTTTAGTATTTCTTTGTGGTTTTTGTATATTGTCAAAATTTTTCAGCATATATATTTCAGCATAATTTTGTTTGTTTTGAGTCGTTTTGCACTTTAAGTGTTTACTGCTAAAAGAAACAGGGCTGCTGAACTGATTTCAATTGTTCCTGTAAGTAATAAAAAAGTAAGTAATAAAAAAAAAAATGACTTATTGTATTCTATTCTATCAGGATGAATAACCCTGTTTCAACAGGAGACTTTAAGTGTGACATTATTTTACTGGAGTTTCAACTAATGATCAGAGTCATTTAATCTGCATTTTATTTATTGATCATATGTTTGCCTAAATTACAGAAAATACTAGTAAATTGTTAAAGTCTGCAACTGTTTAAGCTTCAGAATTCTGTGAAAAATACCATATTCTCTTTTCAACTGTGTAAATTAATTGTAAATTTGTCATTTTGTTTCTGATACAGTACATTTTAGGGCTGAGCCATTACAATAAAGCATGAGATGATGGATAAAGGTCTATTGTTTAATTTCCATTATAGATCACAGTTTCTTCCACAATATTTCTGTATTTTCCCATGACGCACAGATCCAGACACTGTTTCTGTTTTTAATATTGACATTTTGTGCCTCATTTCGCTGCTGTAGTTTACATTTGCTTTGTTACGTAACAATATTTATGCTCGGCGTGTGTTCGTGTTTGTTTCAGATTAACATCGCTGATCCCTCGGGGAAATTCATTTGTCCTTGAGCTCAAGAAAAGACTAGAAAAAATGCTTGTTTTAGACAAAATAAACTCAAACCATCAGTTAGATATTTAGAGGATTATCATTTAGATTCCAGTCACTCTGTTGAGGACTCATTATGCTGCAATAGCTTGATCATATGTTTCTGATTTTTGATCATATTCTAATTTTGAGCATCCATTTATATTATTTTCTCCCTTAACATCTTTTTATTTTAGTATTTTCTATTTTAATTATAAGGAGAAAATGGAACATGTGCACTTGTTCCTGATTAACAAAAAAAAAAAAAAAAAAAAAAAAGAAGAAAAACAAATTACATGAATAAATGACATCCACATTAGTTTACTCTCCTAATAGTGCTGATTCATTTTTTCCATCACTGGCTATATTCTGAAAACAATATGACTTGGTCAATTATGTTATGAGGATAAAAGTATTTTCTATTTTTTTATGGGTTTAAGTGAAAATATGCACGATTTGCATAAGAAACAGGCTATAACACATTAAACATATGAATTAGTATTCATGTGTTTATTTATGGTATATTTAGAACTGACTTTTACTATGTGTTTAATGTCCATTTATAGTGTGGATGTTTAGCTAAAATTTATATTTTCTCTAACTATTGCTGCTGCTGTCTGGGCCAGGACAAACTGGAAAAAATTAGTCTTTTTCCTGGTTAAATAAAGGTTAATAATAATAACAATAACAACAATAATAATTATTAATTCATTGAGTGTGTGGTGGTAAAACACTGAAGCCCTGCTAGCCTCCAGCTTCCAGTCTCAGTGAAAGTGATGCATATATTTTTTCATTTGAGTTTTTTTTTTTTTTTTTTTTTATGAACTGATATAACCTCTGAGCTATTAGCAGTGTCGGTCCAAACTGATCTGGGTGCTGTTCTATAAGACGGTATGATGTGTGTTTATCAGTGCAGCCAAGCCTGAACGTCAGACAAACCGTCATCCAGCTGCTTCGCCTCCCGCTGAGTGTCAGACTCCGGCATTCCTCCTGCCTCTGCCATCTAAGCTGACTAAACACAGACCCCGTTTTCTTCAAAGCTATGCAAATTAGCCACGTTGCTAAGTGGATTCCTCTGCTTTTTTTTTTTTTTTTTTTTTGGAGCCGCAGGGCCGATTAGAGCCAATTTCTATCTACAGAATGTATACACACCTACATGCAGCAGAGCACCATGCTGCGTTACCCCCTGTGGGCGATTCTCGGTGGTCCTCCCCGGCTCATAACACAACGGGGCTGTTAACAGATCCGTTGTTGAATTTAAAGTGAAAATGTACATTTCTCGCCTGTAACATTATTAAAAAGAGGAGGTGGGAGGGGGCTAATAAAGAACAAAACACAGCAGAGAGAGGCAGTGGCGATCTTTGACCTCAGCCTCATTTATGCCATTTCACTGGATTACAGTATGCACACCATGTGGCCAAAAGTATGTGGACACCACTGCTGACATCATTTGTATGCCTGAAGCTTTGGCTCTGTTTCATTATGTGAGAAAGAACTAGTGAGAGAATCCCAACGCTGTATTTACATTGTATTTTAGAGCAGTTATTCCTGACCTCAGAGGGGTTAGGGGGAATCTGAAGGGTTAGGAGATGATTATCTACATTTAGAGAACATGCCGTATACCTCTCACCTTCAACCACATGAGATACATAGAATTAAAACCAGGGGGGACTGTTCCTACTTGTTCAAAACATAAGACCAATGGCCCTGTAGCTCACCAATATGTTCTATCAGGAATCAATAACAAGTTGAATTGGCAAGGTTGTCAGGTTCTGCCACTATTCACTTGAGGATAACTCAAGTAATTAAATGAAAGTCCATATATGACTTCCTATCAGAGCTCAATAGTAATTGTATTGATGTCTATAACCATTTCCATGTTAAAACCCATCCAAGTATGGGCCATTATAAGTAAAGGCAAATTTTTTATAATTAAATAATTTGTCAACCATTTAAAAATAAAATTGTCCCAAGGAAGCTACATACAAAATTTGAAATTAATCTGACCAGTATTTTTGGGGAAGAAGATGTCTGAAGAAATTGCTAATGAAGATGATGACAACGAAGACGAAAACGACAACGATGAAGATGACAATAACGGCAATGACAACAAAGACGACGACAAAGTTGCTAGCTGATCCAAATATCAACTTGAGTGGAGGTCCTACTTTATTTTCAAGCTCTTAAGCCTTGATGACTGCTTTATTCAACAGTTAAATGTGTCAACAGTTGATAGTAGAACTGGACCAGACTTCAGTTGAACTAGAAGGAAAAGCTCTTCACATCAGCATCAATGGACTTCAGTAATGTTTGGAAAAAGAAGGAGGAGGAGGAAGAGGAGGAGAAGGCGGCGGCTGTCTGTTGGAGCATCCCATTAATGCACATGGAGATGGAACAGCGTGTTCAGCAGTCACATATACGTTAAGTTTATGTGTCCAATTTTTCATCAGCCGTAGATTTCCAGTCTTCTTATCAATTCCTAACTTTTGCATATTTCCGTCACAGTTCTGAGCAAACTGCATTTTACAGTCCATAAAAGCTGTTCTGTTTCCATCTTGGACCATGGCTGACCACAGCAAACACTCCAAAGTTTGGCTTTGAGTCACTAAAAAATGATGACGACGCTGCAAAAAACTCAACACCTGCATTAAGGACTTTACTGCAACGTAGGATGAGATACGGCTGATGTTAAGCAGCAAAATCTCTCACTCAGATGTAAGACAATGACCTTTTATATTCAGCCAATTACGTCTACAAATGATTCTAATGCACATTTCCCTCAGACTTCTGTTAGTCCTCCCTCTTCTACTCCTACTACTAACTTTGGAGAAAGTATTAATGCTGACAGAACTGAAATATGTCTGATTATTTTACATAACATCCCCTGGAAAAAAAGCTTTTATCATTATTTCCATATTGTTTACCATACTCCTCTTTAGTAATACTATCCTGTTGCATCTCATTCTTCTGTCAAAAGAATGAGCAAACAGAAAATTAATTATACTGACAAGTTTCAATAATAATAATGTAAAATGAAACTATTACAGTATTGGCATGAAGTTAACAGATCAGATAATGCAGTTATCCATTAGATATATGTATGTTAATTAAAATCAGCTGGTTTAGTGATATTTATGATGCTGTTCACAGAGTTTCACAGTGGAAAGCCATATTTACTATTATGTTCATATGATTCAAGTCTATTCTGTATTAGAACATTTTCTTATATTATTTTTTTCATATCTTCAATTGTCTTTTTTCTGTTCTTTCATAATAAAATGACATCCCTCCTCTTCCTTTAACTCTTGCACCATTATTATTACTCTTCTTGATGTTATCACTACTATTACTGTTGCTGTTATTACATATTATTATCAATGGTAAGGATGGTATCATGGATGAATGTTAAACTGGAAACTATATACATGCATTTACACATAAATAATTATAGTATATGACCGCTGCAGCAAGATTCAATCTCTGCATTTTATCTATCCTAATACACACAGTGCCCATTAGCATTAGCATTACTAGCATTATTAGGAGCAGTGAGCTGCCAGTGAAGACACTTGGGAACCAACTCCAGATCATTACTGATAAGGAAATTAATGTATGTATACCTATTCACTGTGGCTAAAGCAGGAGAGAACTGGAGAAATTCTACACAAAAATATCCTGGTGCGACTGGGAATTAAACAGAAACTTCCAGCTGTGAGGTGGAAATGCAAACCATTATGCTACATATTTTGCTTTGTTTCTTTGTCTCTCCACGTGCATATGTAAATATCTGCTCATACATAGATAGTTATGTCTTTGTCCGTGCATGGCCTCCTCATGGCGTTCTGCATTCATCTCCATCTTACTTCCTTCTATCTGACGGTCTCTCTGCTCGTTTTCATCATTCCTCATTAGATCCTGAGCCTGGTTCACTTACACTGGACAGAATAATAAGTCACTGGCACCAGACACCAGCTACAGGACTGGTTGAGATGGGGGTGGGGGGGTAGATCGGTGTTTGTAATGGGACTGCTGCAACCCCTCCCTTCCATAATAGAAACAGCGGGGATGAAAAACAGCGACGGGGGAGGGGTGATTTCAGACTCATCCTCGTCATTATAGTAATAATTATTATTATTGTTGGAAAAGCCTGTTTTGTTGCTGTTGTGGAATCACAGTGAAAACAGCCACCCTATTTGCTACAGTCATTTTCATTCCTTCTTATCATTATCTCTTCATTATCATTATCACCATTACGATCGGTCACGGCATTATTATCCTAATTGTTCTCAGCATCATCGCAACATACTGCGGCTAATGACAACCTCAAGATGTGGAGAGAAGGGAGGTGGGGGTGGAGGTGGAGGGGGGTTTAATGCCGAGATAAATAATGCAAACACAAAACGACCGATGAAAAATGTCTGAACTGCCCATCTGGCTTGAAATGTTCTGGATACACAAGCGAAAGGAGAGAAACCCAAAGCGGTTTTGATGTCTCAGTCTGGATGTGCACTGGCAACGAGTGAGGGCCTCGGGATCCCATCAGACTATCGATTGTTACCAACGCTCCACTCCTGCTTTACCACCCTTATAAACAATCTCTCTGTCAAGCACACTATAGGGCAACAAATGATTTTATTTCATAGATTTTTGGATTTGACTGATGAATTATTCATTGATGTTCTACCCTTGGTGCATGTAAAAGGGGGGGATGTTGAAGAGACAAAGAGATTCCAAAGTGTATCATACACAGTGAACACTCTCTCCCAAAAAAAGGGGGAAAAAATGGGTGGGTGGTTGGGTTGGTGGTGGTGGGGATTCTTTCCACTAACCTACATCAGCTCTGCCTTGTCAACATCAGCTGAGTGAAAACTCCCAGGGGCCCACAAATCTCCTGTAATCTGCCAGACCTCCCCTCCACGTCCGGCGTTGTTGTTTTCCCGTATCCTTCTAAGTGTTATTGAGTCTGCGAACTCTAAAAAATTGTTGTCAGTTTGGATCCGGTCCAGCATCTGTCGACCACACGGTATGGCCACTTTATTTATTTATTATGTAGCATGTATTATTATTTGTCGCATACGTGGCTGAATTATGTTGCCTTTAGTGGAGATGCACTTTGAGCCCAATGATACATCCTCTTCCTTTAACTGTTGGACCATTATTATTGATGATTATTGATGTTAAACTGGACCCTATACACATGCATTTACACATAGATAACTACAGTATACAAACACCCTGGTGAAATTCTATCTATGTATTTTATCCATCCTAATACACATAGTACCCATTAGCATTGGCATTACTAGCGTTAGCCCCTTTTACACAGCACTTCTGTTACAGGAATATTTCGCCTTTATTCTGGAACGATATCTGTGTAAACGAAATGGTGAGATCATTTGGTCCCACCTTTATTGTGGCTTTGTAACGCCTCTGGAGGTAGTAACAGAGCCATGATACAGGTGGAATCATGATTCCGGAATGCTTTGTAAAAGAAACACCTATCATTTCGCAACCAAGGTGTGATGTTTTGATGACGGCGACTCCTGCACCGGAGAAACAACGGGCGCATATGAAGGCACTGGCATGGCTTCCTGCCACTGGTGCCGCCATGGCTTCGTGCCAGGGGTGCCACGGCTACATGCCAGGGTACTGTGGCTTCATGCTAGGGGTGCAACGGGTGCCGTGGTTTCATACCAGGGGTGCAACGGGTGCCGTGGTTTCATACCAGGGGTGCCACGGCTACATGCCATTTTCACTAAGATGCCAGAATCCATGTCAGTGCCTTCATATGCACCCGATGTCTCTCCTGCACGGGAGTCACTGTCATCAAAACATCATGCCTTGGTTATGGAACAAGAGGATTTAAAAATGATCACAGGCTGTGTACAGTAAACAAGCATATCAATGCAACACCACAAAGATGTTGAACTGGGGAGACGCCAAGATCTACGAGCTGTTGTCACTTCAGGCGGAGGACTCTATCTATGCTAACATTTGTGTAACGGTGAAATAATCTGGAGACTCATGCTCAGGGTAATTTCCGACGTTGAAGTGATACGTCACACTATACACTGTGCTGCATCACCGCCCCTTTGATTCCAGAACGCAGGTCCACTGTGTAAAAGTCCAGCCTGTCTCACCTCTGTTACTCCTTTGGCTTGGCTGTGGAAATCGGTCAGTGGTGGAAAAAAGGTGGGATCACCATCTCACCTTTTTTCAGGGTTTTCTGTGTAAAAGTGGCTATTATTAGGAGCAGCGAGCTACCATTGAAGACACTTGGGAACCAACACCAGATCATTACTGACAGGGAAATTAATGTGCGTATACCTGTTCACCATGGCTAAAAGAGAAGAGAACTGGCCTAGGAACTAGGATCTAACTAGGACTCAACAGTAACTTATGGCTGTGAGTCAGAAAAGCAAACCACTATGCCATATATTTTGTCATACTGATTTGTTTTTTTTTTCTTTCCATGTGCATATGTAAATATTCACACCTATATAGATACACTGCAGAGATTAATAAATATATCACCTTCAGTGGGGACATGCTCTGAGCCCAGATGTTTGGAATAATTAAAACCATAAAGAAACACAGTTACAGGTGTTGAGATGGTTTAGATTTTGTAATGAGGTCAGTTACTGCTCCCTGATTTGTCTGGTTGAAAGCAGGACTTTCCCTATACGTTTCTACAGGGGTTAGCTGGTATTTCTAACTTAAAAAAATAGGACTGTTTTATTGCAATATTTAGACACTGAATGATGCAGTGGGATTCTGCTTCTGGGGCATTTAGTTCGATAAACACAACATTCAATCTGAACCAGACATACTATTCCTGTACATTTCTTTGGCTAAAACAAACAGAAATATGTTTGGAGATGTGGCTGAATCTCATATAGCTCGGTTGTATTTGTTAATGATTAGTGAATGAGGACGGACATAGAGTTATGTAAATGCAGAAAATGTGATTTGGCCAGACGTTGACATTGTTAAAGGCTGATATAAGTAGGGAAATGGAAATGCCTCCACCCAAATGAAATGGATAAACGGTTTAAAAGAAAGTCAAATCTCAATCACTGAAAGCAAATTAATTAACAAATGTGGAACTGATCATCAAAACTAACCCCAAAAAATTTAGGTGGAACTGTTCTTTTCAGGTATTTTCTCTTAAATTCTGTCTTTTTTTTGTGATTTCTATTACCATATTTACTCAAAATGGTGCAAAATTTTTAAACATTTTTATGTATGTGTGTTCTAAGGTATGCACCAAAATTCATATGTTTAAGAATAATAAACCATTTCTAATATTATAATATGTGTGTGCTTGTGCTTATACTAGTGCAAAACTGAACTCATTTTCAGTCGTCTTCATGTCCACCGAGGGATCAAAACACTTTACACAAATATGGAAAAATCCTTATAAATGCAACAAATACTATATGTACAAGCATACTCTAAGGATTTAAAATGATTATACTGTCAACATGTAATTTCAGTTTGCAAACAATAGATTCCACTCTGCCATTTTGAAAAGATATATTCAGTTTTATCAGGCTAATGTGGTATCGTTTCTCTCCAGAGAAAACATGTAATCTCAGCAGAGCTTCACTGTTTCTTTGCTTAATGCGCTAAAAATGCTTAGTCCTTTAGTCTTATAATGGTAAAGGTGTGTGTCTCACAGTAAATTAATACTAACTGAAATTACATAGTAAAGAATTAATTTTGTTAAGTGAAACGATGAACCATGAGCTGATGTTAGCTAGTGTTAATGTTTCATTGTGTACACGAAAAAATGTCTCAAGAGGACTTATAATTCACATCCTACATTTTCAGATTCTATAAATTAAAGAAAGGAAACTATAAGCTTCAAGTTTCAGAGTCAGGTTACCTCCCTAATCATCCTGGGGGAAATAGGAGAATATGGAAAACAAAAATAAGAAAATAAAGCTAAAACTACTTATGCTCCGAGAACCTGATTAAAATGTCAAAGCCATAATAACTCAGGTGTGGGCATGTATTGGTTGGTTCCTGTGTATGTGTGTTTTATGAGTGTCTTCTGTTTGTTTAAGGCCACAGGTGGATCACATTAGTAATCCTGCTCTGGGAGGGGGGGGGTGGATTGGACGTTGGTGACAGCTCATACTGGTGGAAGCTGAGTGAGGTCTATAAAATATCAAAGCAGATCGATCAGTCTGACCTCACAGCGTCCCCACGCTTCACAGCCAGCCGGGGTTAAACCCGGCTAAGAGAGCAAACAAAACACTTCACAACTGCACTGTGTGAATTCTTGAACATGACTCTCTTTTTTGCAACTTGTGATGCTATGATAAAGATACATGATAATGCGGCCTCTTTGTGCATGCAACAGCACCAGCTGGAGCCGCGCTGAAATTAACTTTAATGCCATTCTCTCTTGTGTTTGAGACAGAGGCTGAATTATGTAGCAGTGGTAGCTTACTTCCTGAAAAATCGCCAAAAATCACAGGGGATGATGATTGTTGCATCGCGCCTGGCATTTGTGTTGTATCCAGTATCGGACCGAGGCGCTCTCAATTGCACCCCGGAGGCTGGAGCTTGCTAACTGAAGAGAAACCAGGTCGACTGATAGGGGAATAGTGTTGTTATCTTTATATGTGCATGCTGCAGATACAGTGGCACAGCTCTCGCTAGCAGCTCGCAACATTTTACAAAGCAATCAGGGCCCGTTATCGACGCATGGGTAGCAGGGCTAAACTACAGTAATCCACTCCATGTTTACTAATGAATCGCCATTTAGGGACACGGCTCAATTCCGCTTCCAACTGGAGGCGGGGCCAAGGATGGGCTAAAATCACATTTGAGGGAGGAAGTGTGAGCATCAGGGGTGAGCAACCGCCTCCCAGACTTGACATCCCATCATGAGTAGGTGGGGGTGGGGGGTGGGGGGGGCTGGCCAGGGCGGCTTGCTGGCAATGCAGAGTCTGTTTGTTGTGCATCCATCAACCCCGGTGTCCTGCCCAGGAGCCGATCGATAGCCAACACAAAAGCTCATTGATGACAGACAGCTCTTGACAAACATATAGCATTTTTCTGTCTAGTATAGCAATAATCTCCAAGGTCAGCGCGAGGCGTTCGGCGGCGGCCGGGACAT
Organism: Sphaeramia orbicularis; assembly: GCF_902148855.1. Classification (NCBI taxonomy): domain Eukaryota; kingdom Metazoa; phylum Chordata; class Actinopteri; order Kurtiformes; family Apogonidae; genus Sphaeramia; species Sphaeramia orbicularis. The sequence goes on along the minus strand of NC_043964.1, from coordinate 26,294,138 downwards.
GAGGCAGCTCAGGCAGCCACTTCTCTGGATCTTTTCACATGAGGAGAACAAAAAGCTCTGATGCATTTTAAGTCTGCTCTGAAAGCTCTTGGCACATTGTTAGGCGCCTGGACACAAGGAGAATGAAAGCGTACATACCCTGACAAGTGGAGAAGCAGCCATGACATGTCACTGACTGACAGTGGAAAAAAAAAACAAAAAAAAAAAACCAAGGACACGGAAGTATGGCCGAGATCACTGGTGTAATGGAAGGACAAATTAGTGAGCGACATGGTCAGCAGGAGCTTTAATAAAACAACTGTTTAATATTTTAGGATTGTTTACATGAGAAATCTTAATGTTCTGTTTGCCTCCTGCAGAACTTAGTTTGTGTGACAGGCGAAAGATGGACAGCCACACATACGGCACACACACACCACACACACATACCACAGGTGTGTTAGACTTGGAGTTATAATAGGAGGGCCAGGCTCCCCCCCCCAGGCCATCCTGCCAGCTGGCCGGACTGAATGTGAGTGATGCCCGAGTGAGGCAGCCCCATTAGGGAAGTGCTGGTGGTGAGTGCAGGATAGCTCAGGTAATTAAAGCCAAACCAAAGCAGGCAGGCGAGGCGGGGGCTCCCAGATTTATGTGGCTGAGTAATGCACATACTGAAGTCAGCTCGCCATCCAAAGGCCTCGCTCACTTACAAACAGTCTCAAGAGGCATTAGCTTCCTCACCACTCTGATGCAGCCTATTACTCTCTCACTCTCGCTCTCTTCTTCTTCATTTTACGATTTTGTTTTGCCGTTTTTTTCCCCCCACTCTGCGGCTCTAAAGCGCCCAGATCTAAGATGATTAAGGCTGCGTTCAGGCTTCTAAGAGCGTTGACTATTAGACGGCTGCTCTGTGACACCGACTGACACCTCGCTATTTAGGTTCCACACACATTTCTGTGTATATTTTTTGGATTAAAGCTCAATCATAAAATGTGTTTCTATCCAGCTGTTTTTATTTGCACATAAAAATCCAAGTGGAAATACTAAAAAAAAAAACAAAAAAAAACAATATTACAAATAAACATAAGTATGCAAATAAGAGCAATGGAAACACATTTAGGGAAATTAAAATAGGAAACAAACAAAAATGCTACATTAGTTGGAAATTCAACTACGTATGGAGACTTATAGAAACAAATATGAGACAAAGTGAAAGAGTTGAAACAATGTTATACAGGGATGTCCAATAATATCGGCCCACCGATATTATCGGCCCGATATTGGCATAAAAATGTAATATCGGTGAATATCGGTATCGGTTTTTTTGCCTATTATTAAAACCGATAAAATAATGCCTTGGTCTCACCGGCATTTACCGACGCGCAAATGAAGCATTGTTTGTAGCTGAAAGAAATGTGCAGTTGTCAAAACTGTACAGTAGAGTTGCCACACTGTAATAGACTCATGGAGGGAGGGAGAGAAAATAAATAAATATGGCATTTTTTCCACAACTTAACTCCTTCTCCGCCAATGATGAGATTTTCCGTCACTCCGTGTTTTCACTGTTATACTGTAGTTGAAGCTGTTGTGGATCGTATGAATTACTTTCCTTAGTCCAAAAACAAACAATTAAGCAGCTTTTTCGGAAAAATTACGGACCGGGTTTAATGTTTTTGCACTGGAGTCTCCGTATCCCATGGCAACGCATCCAGCGGCAGTCACTGAAAGAGGAAATGCAGGCTGTGCAGGAACTGCGCGCAGTTTCAAAAGCCTTAAAGATGATTATGGAGACAGAGTCTGACAGTTCAGTATGTGATGGAGTTACAGAAGAACCATTTAGAGACAGGAACGGAGAAATAGAAGGTGAGGGAGACGGACACAGAACACTGGAAACACGGAGCGGCTCAGGTCCAACACGAAGTGTGTGTGTGTGTGTGTGTGTGTGGGGGGGGGGGGCACAGAGCGACATGGAGAAAATGACAGACAGGAGGAAGAGAGAAGAGACATTTATAGAGGACATTCAAGGAGAAGACAGACACACAGACATGGGACAAGACAAAGGACAGCTAGTCTGCATCTGTTAGAGTGAGTTCAGATTCAGACTGTGGACACAGAACAGATTCAGCTGTTTAATGTCAGCAGGGACACAGGTAAGACACTGTTTGATTTGGCTTTAGTATTAAGTTGAAGTATGTATTCTTTGCACAGACAGTGTTTACATTTTGAAAGCCTTGTTGCATTTGAGAACGCATCCAATGGGGCATCACAATAAAATTAGACATGATGTGTTAATTCCATGACAGGAGATATGTGATGTTTCCTAAAATTAGTTTAATATCCCACATATATCAGCAGCAATATCGGTAGATATCGGAATCGGAAATTAAGCATTGGACAATATCGGCATATCGGTTTTTGGCAAAAAAGCCAATATCGGACATCCCTAATGTTATATGATCCAGAAGGTTAATAAATGTCAAAATAACTCAAGTCTTAAAACCATCATAATGATAATCACGATGGACAAGCTCATAATATCCACATAACTGCAGTGGATGGAAATGTGCATGAATTGGTACTTTCTTCTAATTTGTTGAAAACTCAGTTAAAATTGATGGCAAACTTGGATGAAAATGCATCACTGCATCGCTGAATCAGGTACAGGGATGCATACAATTACTTTTGTATGCAAATAGGAGATGACACAGCAAAAATCAACTGAAGTTTTTCGTAAGTCTATGAGTAAATGTAGAGTCAACCACCTGTTTAAAGCTATTTAATTAATACAAGTGATCAGTTATAACCATTGTACAGTCCTGTGTAAAACTCCTGATTCAACAGTGGGTTTAGTGTGACCTCCCTTTCCACTTAACATGTCTTTAACCCTTTTGTTCAGACAATATGAGATTTATGGTATTCATTTTCTGATGTTTTATACCAGGTCTTACTCAACACATGTCAGATGCTTTTAATTGTTTGTGCTGCTTCTTGTCATAGCGTCAGAGGTCACAGAAAATAGTGACTTTAGCCTTTGCAACCCATGTAATTCAGTTTTTTGTGTCTTTTAAGGCTGTGCACATATTTCCTGCATTTGTTGTTGTTGTTGTATGCAAATAAAAGATAATGAGAAATATGTATGATCATTTAACCCTGAAAAGACAACAAAAATAAAGTAGGAATAAGACTTCTACACAATACTGTATATATGTACTAATTAATAAGCAGCATTGGCAGGTTGACAACAGGTCTATTTAGGTCTTTGCTCATTAGTAACCATGGTCATTATAGTTTTTCTTGGGTCCATGTTATAAATATTAATCAGACATGTCTGGACATGCTATTTGAGAAATGTATGAGTCTTTCCATGAAACTGGGTTTATTTTGCTATCTGCCATGTTGCCAGCTTTTTAGACCCAATAATAATAGAGAAATTTAAACATATTACCCCCCAGAATGTGTTAAATGATGACCTCAGATAAATGCTAAAAAAATCATTCTCTTGCTCTGAGCTATACCATAATTAATTAATTTTTAATAAAATTTTGGGGCCAAAAATGGGACCAAAACTGGGACAGGAAAAGCTACCTCGGTGTCAGTGCATTTGATCTTGAAAACATCACTGTGTTAAATTTGAGGATCCTAGTTGTTTTTTTCTAATCCAGACATGCAGGTTTTTCATAAATCGGCAGTCTCATTCGAGGTTTTGCATATAACCCATCGTGTCCACTTGTGTTACATGCGGAACCTGCCCATTTAAATACAAATAAATCACAAGTGATTTTTCAACAGCTGTCATTTTTGTGAAACACTCTGCCTTGCATATTTACTTCAATTCCCAAAATGTACCTGTGAGAGAATACAAAGATATTCAAAAAAAATGGTGGCGTGTAATTTTCGTGTCTTTTTTACTGTGTTACATGCTGATTTTTGTATGCACGCGTCAAATAAAAATGTGTTTTATCAGAAAAATAGTTTCTCTTTTATCTCAGTAAATATCTATTTTTTAAAACAGACCCAAAGTGCTTCCAAACCTGCTGCATAACATTAGTCTACATCTTGTTTGAATTTTAGCCCCTCTGTCCTGCTATTAGTTACCAGTTTCATAGGAGCACCCACATATGTTATAATGTGTTTTTGACAGTGTTTATGGGCAGCCCTGAATCTTCCACATAAAATAATTGACAATAACATCAATAGATACAGTAACTGTTCTTATGTCATCAACATGAAATAGTAGAAAACGGGTCTAGCATCAGTACCTTTTAGTTAACCCTCTGGTATCCCACCTGTCGACGTCCTTCCTAAATCATCCAGAGTGTGTAGTCAGTGCAGTGCCGTAGAAATGTCAGAATTTTTTTCATAGTTTGTTTTTAACTTTCTTACATTTTTTTTCTTTCTTTCTTTTTTTTTTGCATTGCATCACCTTGAGCTGGAAACAAAAATACCAAATACTCAATAATTGTCAAACATTATAACCCCTAAAATACCAAGTTTGTTATGTAAACCATGTGTTTTGATGTAAAAAAAAAAAAAAAAAAGTGTATATTTATTTATTTATTTATTTATTTATGTTCAATATCCTCCTGAGACCCAGCAATGCATTTTTGTCCTTTGTAGTGGACAAGAGTTTCACAGCTTTACTTAAAAAAAAAAAAAAAAAAAAAGTCAAGGACGTTACATATTTAAAAAAAATATAAAATAATGAAAAATGTATCTGAAAAATACTGTTGAATCATTCTGTTTCCAGTGACGGCAATTAATTAATGTAAAATGGCAAAAGTGTTTACTTACTGGGTCTCAGGAGGATATACTACATAAAGATTGGATTACTTCGTCTTTTTCTTTTTTTTTTTTTTTTTTTTTTTTTTTTTTGCAGCCTGTCGTGCCAACGATTAACAGCAACATTGGTTAATATGTATTATTATTATTTTGTGCTCGGTCAAATATCGTAATACTCACTTCTGTGAAGGGGGATAGTGTAGTAATTTTCCAATGTTTAAAAGGTACTGATTTTAGTGGCTGGGTCAGAGTATTAAAAATCATGCAAAAATGAACAACTTTAGAATTCTGACCTAATAGGAATTGTGAAAAATGATCTGACCTTTTATAAGATGAAGTGTAAAGTGTGCATAATATGCTCACCCTAATACTGGAGGTTGAACACACTTTTTTTTTTTTTTTTCGTATTTTTTAGTGCAGTATTTCCAGTTGGGTTAATATTCTGGATGCCTCTTCCACCTCCGGCTGCCTCTCAGTTTTGTTTCTTCGAACTCAGACATAATAAAACAGCTGTGTTGACGGTGAAAACCTGTGAAGGCCTACTTTATTTCCCACACAGAGAATGGATCGGCACATCAATAAAGAATCGGACCGATAAGCAGAATCAATAATGTCCGTGGTATCAATAAAACCATCCCTAATCCCTTCCCTCTGTGGTGAAAATCAAAGTCAGGCTCCTTTATGCAGCTCTGATCTTGTCACATTGACTGGACGCCCATTAACATGATGTTTAACATTTCAGGGGATGATAACAGCGTGTCTGAGCCGGAGATAGGGTTGTGAAGTCAACACTGTCAAGAAACTGTCAGAATAAAATCTCTGAGATGAAGCTCTCAGAGGAAACCGACCACACTTGGTGTAAAGGTTTTTGGTCGATCACACCTGTCAGCCTGTACTTCACACACTTCCGCAGGTCCTTGTTAGCCGACTGATGATGTGTATAGCTTCAGACGACCTGCTGTGGGTGCGTGGGATTCGTAGAGGGAAGTGGAATCTGCGTATTTCTGACCATAAGTTAACCCGGCCTTGGTGATCAGATATGCAGGGGAGAGGATCAGCGCTGGTACTCCAACAGAGAGCTGAGATCAGGGGGTGACTGTAAGGTAGCATACAGTAAATCCAACCTCCTGTCAGATCATATTTCATTCCCATCTCCACAGATGGAACGATAGCCGTAGACACACATGCAGACGTATCAGATGGACAATGCTTAGATTGTCAAACAGAAAAACAGATCAGCGGGAGAGAATGAGAGCTGGGCAGCCGGGTCCTCTGAGGGGGAGCCAATGAAAAGAGCCAGATGGGCAGACAAGCATAGAGTAAATCACGGAGAAGCTCTTCAATACCGCGGCGGTATGGAGAATGGCAGTGTGGGTTGGGAAGAGTTAGCCACAGCGCGCACTAGCTAGCGTTATCAATGCTGACAGGCAGACAACCCGTTTATAGGGAAAGGAAAAAAAGCATCAAGGAAACCCTGCTCTTGTCTATCCCCAGTTGAATTACTGCCCTGATCTGAAGATGGCGAGGCAGAGTGGGGTGAGGAGGGGTGGGGTAGGGGGATGGGGAGGGGTAATATTCTTTGACGAGAAGGGCTGCTCCGAACGCGCTCAGAAAATGTACATCCATACAGGGCGTCCCTCAGGGCTCACATCTCACAACTTTGCCCATCTATTTTTATTTGTTCCCTGTGCCTCCAGTTAAAGCAGGGCCCACAATCAGGGAGTGGGGAAGGTGAAGAAGGGGGGTGGTGGTGGTGGGGGGCAACAAGATGCACTGCTGGGAGGGAGCGGGTATACATCGCATGACCCCTGCGATGGTGTTGGAATACTAATGTCACACAGAGTTCCCCAGCAGAAGATGCCAAAGGAACAAAGTGCATGGGTGAAAATGTACAAACATCCACGGAAACAGAGCGAACTGTCACACAACCGAAAACTAGCACAAGAACACAACCGTCAAAGGCTGAAAGAAAAAGCAAGTTTCATCTGTATGACACCATCATATAAACAGGTACTTTAGATTTACACTTCAACTAGGTTTATATGCATTTACATTGGAGTTTACGTCGGCTGACATAAGGTGCGTTTCCATCCGTCTGCTTTTATTTGCATTTTCAATTTGCACATGAAAAACCCTGAGTGCAAACACTGAAAATATTATAAATTGCAAATACTAACTTATGCTTGGGGGAGGTGTATAAGTTAGAGAATCCATAAAGTGTAAATATGAGGAAATGGACATAGTGGCTATTTACAGGTGTGTTCATTGAACTACACAGGAAAAGACAGTATTGTATGAGATGGATACAGTGACATCATCTCCTACATCTACAGATCAGGCTGTATGCTACTGTATGAAATGCTAAATGTTGATATAACAGCAATAGACCAAAATATTCATTCATGTTGTGCTGTTCAAAACCCAAACTATAGGTCCTATTGTTCAAATTACATAAAAATATAACTGTTTCTGAACCTGAAACCTCTAAAGTTTAATTTATTTCAACCATTTTTCCCCATTTCATTTTTTTTTTTTCATTTATTTTCAAGAATGAAAAAAAAAAAAAGATTCTTTATGTAGAAATATGTCTGTGCTTCTCAGGTCAGTGCTGAAATGAGACTATAAAGGTCCAGTCATTTTTAGTTAATGTGTTAAAGAAACTGAAAATCTCTGTGCTGAACATCTGTTTTCTGGAATTAGCCAACTGTTTACATGCTGTTTGACTCATTGTGCAATTTTACTTATTATATAAATAGCCTGTAAAGTATTATTAATATTATTTTTGTATTGTTTTTTGCACTCTTTCTTTATTCTGCATGCATGATTTCTTTGCCTTGTACATTTCATCTTATCTTATCTTATCTTATTTTATCTTATCTTATTTCCCCATTTGTGATCATGTTGAAAAGCACCAGACTATTTGCTGCATATCAATCATCTACTCTTTCTCTAAGGCTTAAACATTCTCCAAAAAAAACATGTTTAAATGTCCAATATGTCAGATTTGTGCTCATATAAAGTCTGTGCTGGCATCTGTCAACTATCTCTGCCAACATCCATGATAAAAACCTGTAAACCGACTCCTATGTGGACATCTCCGGGCAGTTTTTCCACAAAAATCCACATTTATGAGTTTTTCAGTACCTCTCTTTGTCTCCTTTACGATGAGAACACTAGCTACCATTAGCTTAAAAATGGAGTAGGGCGACATCAACAGATAATCCCAGAATACCACAAAAACTTTAAATAACCACATGCACGTACAGATCTTTCCCAATGATCCCTTAAAAACCCCTCTAGATGTCCTTTGAGAGATGATAACAAACACATTAAAACTGAAGAAGCACAGCATTTCCTGCATAACTAAGGCTCGAGTAATAATAAACCAACCAAACTCAAATTAATGGCACTATCGGTGGGCATTTGGTGGCTTTGCAGGCTGTCACATGTGCAGTTAAACTACACAGCGTTGCTATTTCAGCTCCGAGAGACTGATGCCCTGGCAGAAATTGTTGTATTACTGCCAATACTTTCCCCTCAGTCGTCAGCGAGCAGGAAATAGGAAATGATGCATAAGTATCAAGGATTTACTGTCACATACAGTTCTGCTGTCATCACACAGAGGTGCATCATGATGATATACGCCTCCAATCCTCCATTTCTACTCAATGTCTTTATAACTCTGCATTAACCCAAATCCCCGGCTGGCATCGGGAGGTGTCGGTGGGGTTTTGAGGGTGGGGTATTTCCTCAGTCACACCTGCCTATTATACTTGCTACTCAACTTAATGGCACTCCCAGGCACCACGAACGTCTTGCTGAAGATCATTTTCTTGACAAAATGCTCGACGAAGGGAGCTATTCTGCAATTTTTTTCACAACACCTGTACATAAGTGTGTTTGCTTGAAAAACCGGCGCAAGCAAAAGGAATCCACACAATGGCTCTCATTATTATCCATTTCCTCTAGCTCATCACCCCGGCTAGTGTCAGTAGGTGACACAGTTTGAGACGTATAATAATAACGAGGCTGTGTTAAATGGCTTTTTCTCCACTGATGGAATCGTGTTGAAACTGGGAGGAAAAGGCAAGGAATTCGGTTAATTTCATCTGAGATATTTATAAATGAGATATAAACATGTGATGATAGCCGTTAACACAAAGCAACTAACCCATTAATCGTGAATGACCACTTGGAATGAGCCAATTGAGCACATGCTGCTTCGCTAATCCCACACATTTCTGTATGCCATTGATTTCATTTGACCATTACCGTCCGAGGTTGTGACCAAAATTAGATGCAGCCTGGCTAATTATCTGACAGTCGGCAGCTAATTATCCTGCTGTAGCGAAACAGAGAAACAGAGAGAAAAGGAGGGTGGTGGGGGTGGGGGGATAAACCTACAACCTCCTCCCACAAACTTCCAATCTAGTCCACAGTGAGGGTGGAGATCAGGTGGGGTGAAACCACGTCAAGATCTGAAGGCAGAAACAGAGAAACGAAGCTGAATGTGAACCCCGGGGAGACTCATGCCTCACAATAAGACAGAAAAAGAGGAGGAGGGGGGGAAAGGAAAACATGAGGCGAGATGCTCGGCCTGATTTTATCTGATGAAAATTATTTCCATCATTCACCTGACGGCGGGAGGACTCTGCAGACAGACGCAGCAGAGCATAACACACACTGTGTACTCAGTCAGCCAAACAAATGACTGGAAGATCGCGCATAATAGCAAATTAGCACCGGTGCTGCTACCTGGGGATCAAACGCCGCTCGGCTTTTGTTGTCAGGAAGATGTCAGAGCTGACGAGTCGGGGGCGGGAGGGGGAGAAGGGGCCGCGGCGCTGAGGAGGACAACTACTGAGGTCGAAGGTCAAGAAGATGAACCTCCCCTCAGATGCACTAATTACCCAGGAGGCTTTGCCCAGCTTGCTGCTCACTCACACATAAGGATGAGCTCCACAGAACATGCTTGACACACACATCGGGGCTTCGGGGTTTCATACACACTGCACTCGCTGTGATTGAGTGGCTGGTTCACTCCGACACCGCGGGATAATGAGCTGATTAACAGAAAATTGATCAGCAATTATTTACATTATTACTTAACTCTCCAGCTATTTATTGACCGCCAACACCAAATACAGTACAGTGGAAAAGTCTTATTCCACCTTTAGTTTGGATTTTTATCAGGGTTAAAATGATCAGACATATTTATTTATAATTATTTTTTCTTCAGATAGAACAAGTAAATACAGGAAATATGTGCACAGCTTTAAAAGACACAGCTGTTTTTAATGTATATCCACTTCTCAAATAATACGTCCATATATATTTTATCAATATTTATAAGTGTGTAAGAAGACTGCCTTGTCAGATGGACCTGAGGAAAACTAGCTGTATACGAGGTATAATGACAATCCTAACTAATGACTATATACATAAACAAACATGTTGTCTATCTTGCAGCGTTGCTTATTGATTATACACACACACACACACACACACACAGTACAGTGTAAAAGTCTTACTCCACCTTTATCTGTGTTGTTTTTCAGGGTTGAAATAAACTTATGTATTTACTCCTCATTCTCTTTTCTTCACATAAGAGAAAAACCTGGTATAAAACATCAGAAAATTAATGCAATAAATGTCATATTGACAAGTTTTTTTGTTTTTTTTGTTTTTTTTTCATTTCATTTTTCCTGCTGTACATACTTAAAATATATCCAGATTAGATCTTAATACAGAGACTGACTATGGTCATTTTTACTAACTTTACTAAACCAACAAACAGAATGTTGGACCGGGACTTCTGCACAGATCTGTATATGCATGTGCTACTTTAACTGGATAAAGCAATACTTAGCAGTATATGAGTATTACAAGGAATGACAAAAATACACTTTTATCTAGTGTAAGAGTTATGTATTTCTTCCACATGCAGCGCTTGCATCCCCCTGTGATGATTTACAACACTGTTTCAGTACAAAGCAAGAAATTATGATGTGTATTTTTGCGGGAAATGGTGAACCGGAGTCCTGATTTGCACTGCAGCTGACAGTTCAACCTTTTCTAAAACGAGGAATAAGTCATGTTATTGCAAACTGTTCAACGTATGAAATATTGTAGATTTCACAGACACCTAAAGTCGGTACCAAACAATGGGTTAAAAACTTGCAGCTTTTCTGCTGAAATGAAAGTATACGAAGACCTTGGAAAGAATTCCTACAGATGTCCTGACCATTGTTCATTACTTATACATCCTCAGTCTGCATAAAAGCAGTGTTAGAACATACTGTTACTACACTCTGAATCCCTGTTAGACTGCAGAAAGTAGTATCACAACAGCATTAACCCAAAGAGGCCCTTCTAACCACGTAATCTGTGCAGTATCGTAGAAATGTCAAAATGTTTTTATTACTGTTTGTTTATACATATATATATATATATATATAGATAGATAGATAGATAGATAGATAGATAGATAGATAGATAGATAGATAGATAGATAGATAGATATAAACTTTTTTTTTTTTTAACTTTTTTGTAATTTTTATATTTGTCTCAACTTGAACCATACACAAAAATACCAAATACTCAATCTCTGTCATATTTTTAACCCTTTAAATGCCATGTTTGTAATCAAAACAAACATATTTTTTGATGCAAAACATGCAAAAAAGATTTTTTTTCCAATATACTACATAAAAATTTGATCACTTTTTTTTGTTGGTTTTTTTTTTTTTGCAGCCTGCCATATGTCAGTGATTAACAGCAACATTGCTTAATATGCATTATCATTTTTTGTGTTGGATCAAATGTTCTAAAATGTGTCAATGCCCATTTTTTACTCACTTCTATGAAGGGTGAATTCTAAAAAAATCACGCAAAAATGACCTACTACAAATTGTGAAAAATAATAAGACCTTTTTATAATATTAAGTGCAATGTGTGGAGAGTATACAGGAGGACAGACTATTACAATCCAGGGGTCATTCTAAGGACTGAAACTTTTGAACAGTAGTCAAAAAACACCTAGAGAAGACATTAAACCAAAGTGAGGATACATTTCTGAATAAAAGTGCACTGTGGTTATAATGGCTTTAGGTGGAAGTGCAGTAGAGCCGGGAACTAAGGGAACAGGATCGTAAAGGACTTCCAGCAGAGACCACTGAACCAGGATTTGATGAGGATGCGGTTCATGAATGGTGCCTTTAACCACTCTTTTCACACAATAGCTTAACCCATATACCCCTAATCTAATCAATTACCCATATAGTTGTAGACGGCAGAGTATTTTGCTCAGTATGGAGACACAAAGAAACCCAGTAAGGTTGAGCTTGTAAGAAGTCTTCAAAATGTCTCAGAAGACACAGAACCCAGATAAAAACTCAGAGGCCTTTGATTTGTTCATGTGACTGATGGTTTTTTTCTGTCTCTAGTCACATGTGAGGTTACTTTAAGCTTAAAATAAAAGTGCATACACATCTAACTCTAAAAGATACATGAATATATAGGCAAATGATTACTAATAGATGATTAGTGAATTAATAAATGATGCACTGTGAGGTTACAGTGAGTTTATAGTGTCAGATTTGAGAATGAACACATGAATCAGTTCAGATGTTTTTTATGGATATGAAAATTCCATTGATGTATTTGATTTGTGGAAACTTAACTAATAATGTAAAGGCCAGTGTGCCAAAAATATATGTATATGTTGGACAGCTTGGGTTTTATTTTTGTTTTTCAACTGACTTGTTTGCTTTAGAGGCAATAGATGTAAGTATCTGCTTTGTTTTTCAGACATCCATCTAAAAAATACATACAAAAAATACACAAAAACAGACGTGTAAAGTATGGAGGCAACTATTTTCATGTTCATTTGGGTCCATGGTCTTGGTACCAAGGTGAAAAACACTCACCTCACAACATTATGTTTGTTTACTTTGTGTTACGAGGTCAACTACTGTCAAAGGTCCGGTGAAACACAACTGGAGAAGCAGGTCATTGCAAAACAGAAGACGAAGTCATTACTGCTCATTATACTTGCATAGCAGGTTGACTTATTTATGTCCACCTGCTTTTGTGTAAATGTTAGCAGTGCTGTTTTAAAGCCGTTATAAAATGTTCCCAAGCCATTGTTTTCTGTCTGTTTTCTGTGTTTTTCATCGGTATCATGCATTTTTCTCAGTTACAATCACAACTTTTGGTACTCGAGAGGAGCACTGGGTAGTTTCTCAGTCGAATAAACCGTAAATGATGCAAACAAGAGTCATTTTGAGAGTTTGTGATAGTGTTTTGTAATGGAATGAAGCTACTTGTAAACAAGCTAGAGCAACAAACTCTGTAAAATTTAACACAAGAGAACAGTGTCATTTATTTCTGTATTGTTTGTCATGAAGGTTTCAGGTTTAGGCCCTATTAGGATCTTTTCCTAATTCCCAACTAAACAACCTTTTTCATCTGATAAGTGTGATCTCTAAAAGTCCAGTGATCTGCATAGTGGAAGTCATTTGTGATCTAATTTTACAAATATGCCACAAAAAAATTAACACAAATGACCTGGAAAGGCAGATGAGTGATAATATTTAATCAATATCTTTGTGATTTGCAATGTATTTTGTTTCCGTCACACTTTTATTCTACCTCTTTCCCTGCCAAGAATTATTATTATTGTAAATGAAACTTAAATTAAAAGTGCTTTGGTTCTGGATTTAAGAGGATTCACATCATGAAACTACACGTAAACTCAAGTCAAATGTGTCAGAGGAGTTGAAACATAAAAGGTTATCAGATAAATGATGTGCTGCTGTTGTTCTATCTTTCAACAGACTCTACAGTTATTAGCTGAGAGTTTGTTATTCATCAGCCTTGACGTCAGATCCAGAAGATAATGTCATTCATTTGAGTAAAATAGACTTTGATAAGCACCACCAGGCTGCATTCTTCCAATAGAATAGGGTTTAAATTGTTGACACTGCCAAATTGTAAAGAATTAGTCATATTCTTTTCATGTTTTCAGAGTGTTCATCTATTTGACATTAAGTTTTATATGTTTTCTTCTGGACATTACACTGTATAGAACACCTATCAATAAAAACCCGTTGGCATCCACTTCTTGCAAATAAAAAAGAACAAATCAGGGTTTTCCAGAGGTTTACAGTGGACATGGGCGATGTCTGGGTTTCGGGATTTTCCCTCAGTGATATTTTGCTTTTTAAAATGAAATTATGCATTTTAAAACATTTCCCTGTGGTCTACATAAACTGTAAATGCTATACTTGGGTCTGAGTTCTTCATTAATTCAACTCCACAGGTCCATCTTCAACCCTATTTCTGAGTAATGACAGGAGAAAGGTTGTTTTGAGCACTGGCCCTTTAAATCCAAATGAGCCACTTCACGCCCCACCCCCTCCAAGTTGTTGGCTGTCCTGTTCAACCAACAACTGAACATTTTAGGTAATCGGCTCGAAGTTTGGACAAATTTTCAGTATGGACTACAACCACTGCTGCTGATAAACAATTATGGCATACTCAGAGAAATGTTCATCAGAAGTCTTGACCTTATATGTGCAAATGCCGTGACATAACTAATTATAGACATAACAAATTAAGAAGGAATTAAAACGGGCTGTAGAAATCCACTCAATTTTTGCCTAAATGAAAATAAAGATAGCTCTGCAGCACCTGGGGGGTTCAAATTCAAACTTTATGAACTGTTAGGTTCCACAAATACACAAATAAATGTACATGTAAAATGTAAAAGTGGGTTTAGCAAAATATGACCTCTTTAATGTCTTGTGTTTTCAATATAAATACATTAATTCAGGTGACTTTGGATTATTATCACTACCAAGTCTGTGTACAACAATGTGGAAGAACTAAAATAACAAAAAGCTTTACTGCAGCCACGACATGTGGGTCATTTTAATTCTACATTATGTGAGCCTTGGTGCTGCCTGAGCCTTATAGTGGAAGGAAAACCCTGCATGTATCTTGAAATATGTCATTTTTATCGGTGTTTACATTTTAATGCCCCGATCCTACCGCCACCTGACTAATAATTAGATTTCTCAGTCCTGCTTGTGACAGTAAACACACCACAGGCGTCCATACGGTACCGTATACATCCAAGGTAACTCATCCCCTCCCTTCCTCTCATGCGTGACCCCGGAAGTAGTCTTGCCAGGAAACCCCCAGCAGGCGCAGGTTTCCGACGGGTTCGTCCGCCTGCCTCTCGGTAAACAATCGGCGTGTTTGTGTGAGCCACGGGCACGTCGTTTGTTTTGCTAATGGGTGTTTTTCTCCTTCACACTCCGCGGGGAGCGCTATCTAATGAGCCGCCCACCCGCGCTTTCCCTCCTGCAGCCCCTGTGCCCTGAGTGGATGGCTTTAACCCCGCTGCAGAGGAGGATGGATCACAGGGCTGGACCCGCACGCAAACACCGACACACACGAAGACGCTCAAACAACACACATGTCCAAATACACTCAATGAACGTACAGGAACCGATGGATACTGACCTAAAAATATGCTTTATAGAATATGTTACATACGTTTAATTATTGAAAAGCCAATGTGCACATAATCCCACGTGAATAAGGCATGTAACTATTCCCAGGCTAATGCACAAAGATCTTTGCTAACACGTGTGGACATCCGTGTTCTGATGAGAACGTGGCAGCTCGGCTGTAGCGCTCACTAATGCACCAGAGAGGATGTTAAATATACATGTGAACCTATGAAGCCAGGGCATCAGCTCTTCGGTATCACACAGGGGGATGTCACGCAACGCTGTGGATGATGATGAAGATGAAGGAGGTGCAGTGATCAAAGCCGGGTCTACATACAGAATACATATGTATGTTTATGTGTTCACATTAATGTCGCTGTTGAAGTACAGAGAACACATGTTTGGAGTTTTAAGAAGTGAATCCAGGACAAGTCGAGTCGGTCGAGGTCGGATCTGGAAACGTGTTCATCTCCCTCTGACTTCAGGTCAAATTTCTGATACAAACACAGAATCAAATGACTCCACGGTGTTAAAGGTGTGTTCACAGAGAAATGAACAGTTCACACCGGAGGCCGTTTTAGTTAATGCCCTCTAATTAATGTCAGTCAGCTTGAACATGTGCTTCTCAGTGGGATTTTCATAGGTCTTCAACCAAACTTTAGTATTACAGCTCAGATATGAGGTGGACAGCAGGTACAGCGATTAATGCTCATTACTTTGGATTTTACTTCAGGTTTCAGTTTGGGTTTTGATGTCAGTTAAGGTTTAAGTAAGTTTACATGTAGCTTCAGATCACTTTTTATCTTGCTTAAAATATTAGAGTTTAGCTTTTCATGTATTATGAGGAATTCATGATATCTAATGTGATTTAAAAACCATTACATATCAGCCTTCACCTTTGTGTAAATGCATTTTGATTCATGCACATCAAAATAAGGCTTACTTACCTACTTTTATATTTCTATTTACTACATGTTGCATTGAAGATTTGAATTTTGTTAAGATTTGTATTTTTATTCATAGTTACAATATTTTTTCTCATTGTTTCAGTGCTGCCTTTTGCTTTGGATGCAGTTTTCATTCATTATAATCCTACATATTCAAAGCTACCACAGATTTTTCCTCATTTATTATTTATTTATTTTTGCAGTTTTTATGCCATAGAACTCACAATAATCATCTCTTGCTGTTTAGTTTTTGTCTCTATTTTTTCTCCACCTTGAGTCATGTGAACCCTTTCATGCAAAATCAAGTACAGTTCAGGATATGTAAAGGTAAATGTCTCCAAACAGCATCATCAACTCTTCATGTATGACACAGTGGACCCAGTAGTAGCCGTGTGGTCAGTATCTATCATGTGCAGCCTCTCCAAGGTGCCTCCTGCTGCAGAAATGGCTTCAGGCTGATCAGTATCAGAGCCACACAGGGACCCAGACTCAGTGCAATTTGCTTTTCAGCTCCACTGTGGTCTTTGCCCCATGCGTTGAGTCCCAGAGGTCCCCTCAATCACCGATTTAGTCCTTGAACAACTTCTGACCAGGTTGACAGAGCACTTACAGGTCCAGTTTGGAAGATTTAAAGGGGGTTTAGGAGGGTATGTTCATAATAAGGTATTCACTACAGTGGAAATAGAGTTCTGGATACCTTATAATGAATGTTTATAATTACAGAAATGCAACATGGAATACAACATGTTTCACCATTTACATTTTTCTGTAGCCACCGTAGGGGACAGTGAAGACAGTTTTCAGTTTCCTGCAACCCAACACATTGACCTCTAGACATCACTACATTCACTGATCATAGGGTGCCCTGATTAACTAGTGAGGGTGTACCCCCCCTTTGCCGGGTGGCAGCTGGGATAAGCCCCAGTATTTAACCCTTAATTAAGTGGTTTGAAAAACAAACAAATGATTGAACCCAAAAGAAAAGGGAAAAATAGGACCAGTGGCCCTGTAGCTCACCGGCATGCCCTATCAAGAATCAATAACTACTTAAATTTGCACAGCTCTGGTTTTCTTTCAGGTTCTGCCGTTATGTTAGAGTCCTGTGATCTTGATGCAGGAGATCAATCTCCCAATAGAAGTAGGTGGTACTTCCACTGGAGGAGAACTCAACTAATTAAATGGAAGTCCATATATGACTTCCCATCAGTGCTCAATAGTAAATATATTGATATCTCTAACCATTTCCATGTTATAAACCATCAAAATATGTTAATATATTATACGGACAGGCACATTTTTAATATTAAAAAAAAAAGTCAAAAATTCAAAAATCACAATTTCTCAAAACTGTGAACAAACTTTGAAGACATTGTTCCAAGGAAGCTACAAATAACATTTAAAATTAATCTGACCAGTAGTAGAAGATGTTTGAAGTAATTGCTGACGAAGCTGAAGAAGAAGATGACGCCGGTTGAGCTATGACAGACATCGTCTTGTTTATCCTTGATTTTAATGTCATCATTATTATTTCTGGTGATTGTGCTTAGCTCAATGACCTAATGTCTGACTGTCTTTCTAAATAGCCTACATATTGTAAAAATTATAAGCCACTTTTACACAGAGATCTTTCTGGTCACGTTGATATGTTTGTTTACTGTACATGGCCCACACTCATTTTTAAATCCCTCCAGTGTCACACCTTGGTTGCGGAACAAGAGGTGTTCCTTTCACATTGCATTCTGGAATCATGATTCCACCTTTATAACAGCTCTGTTACTACATCCATAAAGGTGGGCTGGCTCAAACGATCCCTCCATTTCATTTACACAGACGTCAATCTGGAATATTGGGGAAATATTCCCGTAACAGAAGTGCTGTGTAAAAGGGGCTACAGTGTAATATTACATGATAATGCAGCGTTTTTATTCAAAAACCCCAAAACTCCAAGATCCTGACAACTGACCTGAGCCCTAAAAAAATCTAAACAAAACCCTGCTGAACCTTGGATTTCTATGCT
The DNA here is from genome assembly GCF_902148855.1 of Sphaeramia orbicularis. Classification (NCBI taxonomy): domain Eukaryota; kingdom Metazoa; phylum Chordata; class Actinopteri; order Kurtiformes; family Apogonidae; genus Sphaeramia; species Sphaeramia orbicularis. The sequence continues at coordinate 26,275,896 of NC_043964.1, read as the reverse complement.
CCTTATCCATCCTGTGTCACCTGTAATAGACACAATAAACTAACCATATGTGATAGAAAAGCACTGTGTTGAATAAAAGATTAAATGCATATGTGAACTAATGTATGTATGAATGAGTTTCCATCACTAAGCAAAGAAATATCTGAGAAAAAAACGTGATTATTTTGCTCTAATTACATCACAACCAAAACATGCTGAGGAACATGCGTGAAAGAAAAACAATGTCACAAAGTGAAACAAAGTGAAACAAACACTGCGATGACTTTAATCCTCTTACACATTTCACTTTCTTTCCTGACAGTGACATGAGCTCTGCAGGCCAACAACTGCAATGAGCCACATTACTGTAAACATGTTCCACGTATGAGGGCATATGGATGCCACCGACTCCACCTAAGGCATAGGTTTTGATGTGCGCGCCGTGCTATATTCAGATTAGTGTGACATCATATAAAATGCATTTAGATTTGCTAACCATCTGGATGCAGGCTGAAACAGGTGTTCCTCCAGAGTGGAGGCACTCCCTCAACCCAAATCTCTGCATCGATGAGAAAACACATCAATAGTGAATAGCACAGAGGAGTTCAACAATACTAAAATCTCATAAGTGGAAATAATCCTTTGACTGCCTCGTCTTAACCCATTCATGCCTAGTGGTCACTACAGTGGACAGCCATCCAAAAGCTGTTCTCTTGTAAATTCATGGGTTTTGTTGTTTTAGTTGCATATCAGCCAACATAGTGGACGCTTGTGCATCATCCCATACACTGCCACCTATTGGCCAGTTGTGGGATGTGCTTTTTTTTTTTTTTTTTTTTTTTTTACTTACAACCAAGATGGCCGATAGGAAGTCAGAAATGCTGAACATCCCAGGAATATCTTGTAAATCCTTCTATAGCAGGACACCCCTAAAGGTATAAAAAATATGCTAGCTAGTTAAAAATTCCACATATTTATTTTATATTGGAAAAAATTTGCAATTAAGCCCATGTCCACAAAAATTGGACGCCATGCATCACTGGTTGTATTTTAAATACAATTCATACCATAACCGTAACTTTACTGTTCTTGATAAACTTGAGCTGCAGTAATGTGTTTTAGTGTAAATCAATTTGTAATTGTTATTAGAGTGTAATTAACAGTTTTTTAACCCTAAAGGTTTTTGTTTTTTTTAGATATTATCTCCATAAAGTGAGTAATAACTAGTATTAGAATATGTTAAATTGTAAGAAAATATCAGATTAGCAGCACTAAAAATGTTTCTATGTCATAGTTTTCACACCATATATCAGTTTCTGATATTAGTTTGTTAAATAGATATTTCTTTGCTTCAACAGTGCATGGTGTCCAACTAAGTGGACAATTTTGTAAGTCCATAAAAAACAGGTTCATGAAAATAAAATTAAAAATTAAGAAAATAATAAATTGCATTGTTTTTTCATGCCTACAGAGGAATAAAAGCATTCAGGAAAAAAAAAAAAAATCTTGACTAAGGTTCCCATAATTCATGCATGAAAGGGTTAAACATGCACTCCTACTAAAACATATCGGAGCATGTGATGCAACCTCACAATTTCAGCCACTTTGAGAATAAGAAAGAAGAAAAAACACACCGGTGTCTGCAACGAATTATAAATTCAAGGCGTACAGTTACTTTAGCTGAGCGAAGACGGTTCATCCAGCTTAGTTTGCCTCCCAGGGTGTCTATATTCATATGTCAGATGATGAACACCGCCAAAGCCATCACGGATGAGGCGGCGGAGACAGACAGGGGCAAAGTGCTGTGGGTACGAAGAAGAAGGAACAGCTTTCCTGGGAGTGCTGAGGGTATATGGGCCTTCTGTAAAACAGCGGCACAAAGGAAGAAGGAGCTCTTCTTTTTTTTTTTCTTTTTTTTTTAACACCATATGCTCCTGTTCCGCACAGGAGCTTGCCTGAATGGGATATGAGGTCCAGGGACAGCGCCGGTCCAAGCTGAGCAGGTGTGGCGCTGGAGCTTTCAATCACACACATACGCACACACACACACACACACACACACACACACACACACACACACACACTGATATATACGGCTGTTTACACTCTGCAGAGTCATAACGCAACAACTCTTAATGTAGCAGCTGCCCAGATTGGCCATCTTGTGCCGGGACGCTGCATACTACCACTGTTAAGCAATTTTCTGTTAGTAAAATAAAAGTTTTACGACTACAAGAGGGGAACATCGGCGGAGAAATAGGAGGTGGCTGACAGGACCTGCTGCTTTAAGGAAACAGAGGGTGGAAACTGGGTTTTTCTAACAAGATGACCATGTGGAGTCCTCAGAAAGTTTGTCCAGTCCACGTCTGGATCCACATCAGGGGTGTCAAACTCATTTTCTTTCAGGGAACACGTTCAGCCCAATTTGATCTCAAGTAGGCCGGGCTGTAAAATAATGGCATAATAGTCTGTAAATAATGACAACCCAACCTGAAAAAAAAAAAAAAAAAAAAAAAATCTTAAGAAAAGTGCAATTTTAACAATATTATGCCTCAACTTATCTTTTATACATGTGCATTACAGATCGGTAAAAAGCACAAAACATTTAGTAACATGCATAATATTAATATTTAACTTTCTTTAGACATTTCAGGTTGTCCAGATTTGCTCAGGTTATTCATATTTTTTTGTTAAAGAGTAGTTTGTTAATGTAAACATTTTCATGATTTAATGTTAAATTTTGCACTAAAACAGAGATAGATTTGGAGTTCTCGTTATTTCTCAGCATGATGTAATATTATTTTTAACATTAAGCCATTATATAGAGATTATTATTCTATTATTTTACTTGAGATCACAATTAGGCTGAATGTGGCCCCAAAACTAAAAAGAGTCTGAGACCTTTGACTCTTCATATCTTCGGTGTAATTTTTGTATTTTGCATATTCATCCCATAGGCTGGATGGGAACCTGTGGTGGGCCAGTTTTGGTCCACGAGCCGTATGTTTGACACCCCTCTTCTACAACATGATGGGTTGACGTGTATTTGGGGAGTTTGTAATGGAAATGTGCACAGCAGTTTTTCCATTTTCAACATTAAACACTGAGAATAATGAAGCTATCATGCGGTTTGACTTTTTTTCAGTCTCAGTGCAATATTTCTTCTCAATTTGAGGCAGTTTTATTTAATTACTGTTATTGCTTTTCAGCTTCATTGCCAAAACACCATAATTTCAATATCATGAGGAATAGGAATTAAACTCTAGTTTCATATCTTTCTTTGCTTATTTTTACAGAATTTATGGTTTATTTTTGCTCTTTTGGCACTTGTATATTTAACATTCAACTATTTTTATTCCAATGGTTTTTATCTTATCTTATATTATTGTACCTTAGATGAAGCACCTAGACCTTTTTCTTTGAACAAAACCAGGTCAAGAATTCAATGTGGATATGACCTGAGTGCATCATTCAGTTAAACTTATGAATCTCTGCAGTTTAGTTGATTTTGGCATCATCTTCTGTCTGAACACTTGAATAGTTATTTTCGCCTTAAAGATTAATCTTAAAGTCTCTAACAAAAACTCATCTACAGACCAGTTTGTGTTTTCTGTCACCAGTAGAAACAGATCATGTCATCTAATGTTACCCCTGAATGTGCAGAAAGAACAGATTTATTAAAGACAAATTACCTGATTATGTCTTCACATATTATTTTCCTACTATATTCCTACTATACTGGAAATTCCTTCTGATCAGATCAGTCTCCGTCTGTCTTTTGTTCTATAATTGGTATAATATAGAGATTAGAGATGGTATAATATGGAGATTTCCTCTATGGGTCCGATCAAGAGAAAGTGAACATCAACATGAAAAAGTAAATTTGCACACATCATTCATTAGGTGGACTCATTTTTTAGCTAAATATCTCTGTTTTATGGAACTGTTATCCTTTTTCAAATATCACTTGTAGAAAAAAGTTACAACCAAATTTATTGATTGTACTTTTTACATTATAGCCATGCCTCAGACATAAAAATATAGTTCGAATTTGACGCTAAAAATTATTTCTAAAAAATCTGAAAATGTATTCAATCTTTCACATTTAAAATGACTATCTGTGAACTGTTACCAAGAAATTACTCCTTATTTGTAATTTACCTATATCAGTATGGATCACCACAAGTTGTAAATAACACTGCGTTTATATTAAATACATTAAATAAAGCGTTGTGATTATATCTGGCTTGTTTTAAAAAATAAGTCAACATTTTGGGTGATGCATACAATGGTAAAGAGTTGTCCACGTGTTACTATGGCAGAGACTTTTCAATGTTTTACTCCAAAATTTATTTTTAACATAGTTGAACATAATATCTAAAAGGTTTTGTCCTACTTGGTATTGCTTTCTGTTGAGAACCACATGTTTTCAATGTTTGCGTAAAGCTTAAAAAAATAACGTCCGTTTCAAGTCCATGTGTTACTGAGCAGTAATTTGACATTCTTCAGTTAAAAATTGTATCTCTCCAAATTTTGTTATACATAATGTTAAAGTGCTTATAAATACCTACTCAAATATGTATAATACATGCATATAAGTTACTCTTCTTACATGACAGAGACTGTTGAACACAAAATGTGTCCACGTGTTACCGCTTGATCGGACCTCTATATTATGTTTATTCAGTACATTTTCTGAGCAAATTCAGAGAACAAAGCGAATGAACCCTTAACCTTATGACCTTTATCCCAGTGCCGTAATGAAGACAAACTGTTGTGGAAGCTACTACTAGTAAGACTTAAAGAATAGCAAAATCATCAGTATGCTGTTTGTGCAATCCAGCACTTTTGTATTCTATTGTGAGGTGAACAGTGCAGCTCCGATGTGCTCTCTGCAGGACTTTACATTGTTTTCTACTAACTCTTTGTGCAGCAAAATGAATTTCTTTTTACCCACATGTATAGAGCACTCATTAATAATGTATACTTTTATGAAACATACAATTACTCAAACATGTTTAATAATAACCGTGGTGGAAGAAGTCTTCAGAACCTTTATTTAAATAAAAGCATTGATGTAGTACAGTGTGGAAATATACAACTACGAATATAAGCTACGCAGTCGAAAACCTTACTCAAGTAAAAGTACGTGTCAGCTAAATGCACCTAAAGTACGAACAATCTGATTAAAATGGTCCCTGTCTAGGTTTTGCTGTTATATCTGATGTTTCCGATTAATTTTCCTGCGGTTCATCTTTAAGGTTGAGCTCATTTGATCGACGTTACAACAGTTGATGGTTTAATCAACTTTGACATATCATATTCTCTAAGATCATCATATGTTTCCTTCCAGTGAAGAGTACTTATTTCTAAAAAGTCAACATTTGAAAAACAGGGCAGTTTTCAGCCTCATTTTGATGTATTTTACAGCGAATTCAAGAGGGTTTTTATGGATTTAATTAGCTTAAGAAGGAGGACATATGTGGTTTTCAATAGACAGGAAGGGGATGAAAACTGTCAAAGTAAGCTGTTAGATAAATGTCGTGGAGTAAAAAGTACAATATTGGACTATGAGATGTGGTGGAGTGGGAGGATAAAGGTGGAGAAAATGGAGATACTTAAGTAAATGATCTTATATCTGCAGGATTAAGTCCAGTATTTGACTATGAAGGACCAATGCTGGTTAACGTAAACCACAAACCTCCAACAATCACATGCAGGAATGTTACAAATATCATTAAACTTGTCTCATAAACATTAGCATCTTTAGTGGTAAATGTTAACCAGTCATGTGCTGCTTACAGGGCCTTTTAATAATAATAAACTGATTGAGGTTTCCAAGATCTAATGGCTACTACACATAAGAAAAATGACACAAAACTATAAAAATTATACAAAAGCCAAAAACCCAAATCTCCTCTCAAGTCTTGAACCAATGTATTGTAACCACTGGATCCCATACCCGGTCCAAACTATTTTACAAAACTGAGGTTTTTCTCTACGTTCAGGCCTCTGGCCAGTGTTTTCAGTCACAAAACAGGAGATTTTAGTATCTGTGCGTTCAGGGAAGACGAACAGATTATACAACAATGGCGTCACGTCCCAGGTCGCCCATGGCTATTGTTGCTTTGTGTGATCAAGCTGTACCTGAAACATCAAATCCAGGTGTATAAATCAGTGTATGACCTGCAGTAGATCGAAGTCAGCGCCGATACCTTTGGGAGACGGACCGGACCGAACTGGTATTATGGACAAATCAACCACCACCACTGACACTTAAGGTAACACAAGTTTACAACTGAACTACACCTTCATGACAGATTAAAGCCTCTGAGTCTGATAAGTCCACTATTATCAACGGTGTCCACAGGTTGGACAACAACAACAACTATGGACATGAACAGACATTGGACATGTTTGGAGATGGTTTTGTGTTGTTGTGTGGAAGAATAAAAAAAAAAAACAGTAGGAAAAATAACAGCTTAACATCTATATTAGTGTGGACAAGGCAGTAGATACCAACTAAACCCTCTGAAAACCTGAAGAAAACCTTGGGTTATTTAAGCAGACATGATCTGCATGTATATAACGTATTCCAACCAGACTGTGGACAAAACTCAACCTGATATGGAGATGAAACACAGCAACTTGAAACAGAATTAAAGCTCTCTAACTAAAGTAGTACAGTAAGAAGGACATTTGTGAGATGCAGAGGAGTACAAGTATTTGAGGAAAAAGTACATAAAAACGGCTGTATAAAAAGTATGATAATATCTGAAAACTCCTGTAGAACTTTTGAAGTTGCTTTTGGGACACATCTGAGAATTTCCAAAGTCAAGGCTTCAGCAGGAGTCAGAATGTTTCATTCTATGATCGATGAAGTCTACGTAATAAACCATAAACATTATTAATAATAACCAAAAAGTGATGCAGTCTTGTAGGTTTCAGTTGGAAACTGAGTGGAGAAATTAGAAGTTTTGTGCAGTTTTTTGTTGACTTTTTATGTAACAAATGTGTCTTAATTTATGCACATGAAAATGAAAAACGTAAGGGAAAATGATAAGTAAAAATGATAAGTAAATGAATGTCTCGTCCTCAAATCTACACCTAACTCACGGGTGTTAAACTGATTTTAGTCCAGGGGTCATATGTAGCCCAATACGATCTCAAATGGGCCAGACCAACAAAATAATAACATAATAACCTATAAATAATGTCAACTCCAAAAATTTCTTTATGTTTTAGAGTATTTTTTTTAATTACATAATGAAAATGTTTACATCCATAAACTATCCTTTAACAAAATGTGAATAACAAACGACCACATTTCTTGAGAAAATGAAACATAATTTTAACCATATTATGCCTCAGTTTATCATTGACACATGTACATTGCAACTTACAGATCACAGTAGATTTACAAAGACACAAAACAAAACATTTAGTAACTGGCAACATATGATCAAAATTGCACTTCCTTCTCTTTAAGACACTTCATGATGTTCATATTTGTTCACATTATTCACATTTTTTATGAAAGAGTAGTTTGTAGATATAAAGATTTTCATGTAATTTTATTGTATTTTTTTTCCCATTAAAACAAAAAGAAAAATGTGGAGTTTGGCCGTATATTTGACACCCCCTGATCTAACTGATCAGATATAGTGAGTTGTATTAATATCCTCACACTGCAAACTGTACATACATGACAAATACAAAGCACAACAACAACAAACAGACAACAATATAACCTGGATATAATACATTACTGTTACTTCAGGTAGCACAGAGTTAACTTTCAGAAATGATGAAGTACTTTCTTTAACCCCATGGCCGCGTCTTTGTTACCAAAGTAATAATGCGTAATGGAGCAGCCTTCAGCTACCATGAACGCTCTGCTGAAATACCTGCACTTAAATGCACATATTAAAGGTGCACGTCGACAAACACACACACACACACACACACACACGCACACACACACACACACACACACACACACACACACACACACACACACCCTTTAAAGCATCCCTCCCCTTATTTCTTCAGAGGCTCTGGTATTAGTGAAACCCCAGTGTGCTGGCAGCCCTATCCATCATCACACCTCAGCAGACAGACAACAGAGCACACCCTCACGCAGCCCACAGTCCCACATTTGCATCTGACCACCTTCATTAAATTCAGCCAAGGTAGCGCGCTCTAATTTCGACTCTCGCAGGCAACTCGATCTATCCATCAAAACTTTTTTTCCCCCAAAGATTGTCTTCTAACAGGATTAAAAGTAAAGATCATGTGTAGTGTGCTAGTTTGGTGATTGAGTTAGTTACTTCATCCCTGTTGTTCTGCAGAGTCGGGGAATGGCTTCGTAATCTTCCTGTCCTCCTTCAAAACTAGCTGATCTCATTAGTTTTATTAGACGGGGAAATATTAAAGATCAGTGCAAACTCTTGACGTGAAAGTTCTCTTTGTATTTGTAACAAAAAAATGGAACTCTGACCTTGGGGGACGTAATAGTTTGTCAAAACATCACAATATCGTGGTGCTTTGTATTTGTTAATAGAAAGTATGGATGTTATGGATGATAATATGATAAGAATGACTGAAAACAGGGATTTTATCATTAAGCTTCTTCTATTGAGGAGGCTTGAATCTACAGGTCTCACATATGTATCCATCCCATCCCTTTCTATTCTGTTATGTGCTAAATAAATGCATTTCTACCACTTCGTTCTATTCTAACAGGATTAAAAGTAAAGATAATATGTAGTGTTCCAGTTTCAGGACTGAGTTGAGGAACAGCATCAAGAATAATCAATTATTTTTATTACCTGAATAAATATGTATAATTGTCAGGAATATTTAACATTTTGTCCAGTTTCTTGTGAACCACTAAACTGGCTTAAATCTAATAATCTCTTATACGTCTCAATTCCATCCCTTTCTATTCTGTTATGTGCTACATAAATGCATTTCTACCACTACATTCTATTCTAACAGGGTTAAAAGTAAAGATAATATGAACTCTTCTAGTTTGGTGACTGATTTTGTTCATTTTATCTGCAGAATGGGAGAACGACTTCATACTCATTCCTCATTTATTGTCACTGAATGAATAATACACCTGCTGGATTCATTATTTTCATTAGCTGGAAAAATATGTAAAAATAAAGTTCTCTCAAAATCATTAGTTTGTTTTTGATTTTCTCATACTACTGAGGAGGCCTGAATTAAAAAAGATCCCACCTATGTATCCACCTGATCACTTTATATTCTTGCAGAAATAACTATTACGGGCTAAATAAATGCATTTCTACCACCATTTTCTATTCTAACAGGATTAAAAGTAAAGATAATGTTCCAGTTTTAGGAATGAGTCGAGTTGAGAAACAACATCAGAAATAATCCATGATTTTAATGACCTGAAAAAAGTGTATTATTGCCAGGAATCTTTCAAATAAACTTTTCTTATAATTATTACCACTGGGTTGAATCTAATAATCTCATATACGTCTACATCCCATCACTTTCTACTCCATTTTGTGATAAATAAATGCATTTCTACCACTATTTTCTATTCTAACAGGATTAAAAGTAAAAAATAATATGAACTGTTCAAGTGCGGTGATTGATTATGTTAATTTTACTTGAAGAATGGGGAAGAACTTCATCATCATTCCTCATTTATTGTCATTGAATGAAAAACAAACCTGGTGGATTCATTATTTTCACTAGCTGGATAAAGTTTTCTCACACTCATTAGTATTTTTTCCAGTTTCTTGTGAACTTCCAAACTGGTTTGAATCAAAAGATTTCCCACATGCACCCCATCACTTTCTATTCAACAAAAACTATTATATTATAATATTTAAAAACAAATAAAACAACTATTATATTATATATATTTTACATGTTATATATTATATTATATATATTTTACATGTTTCTTTTATACTGTTTTAAATGTGTTTCTTTTTGTTTCTTTTATTTCAATGTTCTGTGTGAAGCACCTTGAATTGCCTTGTTGCTGAAATGTGCTATACAAATAAACTTGCCTTGCCTATAGGTTATATAAATATGTTTCTACCACTATTTGGCATAACTCTGCCAACTACAAAAATATTTTTGGCCGAGGTAAAACTGTTTTTTGCCGTAAATACAAGTAAAACACGTGAATGTGCCATTTTCACTGAGCTTTTCTCGTTCCACTTCTTAGAATTTGCATGAAAAGTGTTGAGTGTGAACCCGTAGCCAGTCTATTTATAGGACTTATCTGGAGGAGGACCGTAACCCTGTGGCTCTGCTGTGAGATGACCTTATGATCTGCAGATATATTGTACACTGCTTCTGCCCTGTTGTTTATAGTACTAGGTGGTGTACAGTTGCAGCAACCTCTCACAGCTCGGGGCGATGAAAATGCAGTACGCCAAACACAGGCCCTAACTTTCATGCACATCCAGTGTGAAAGGATTTTCACGCCTCTGTTGGCCTCTGGCCCGGCTGACTCCTGACTGCTGCCCCAGCCAGGTCCTCCACCTAACACCGCGAAGAGCTGCAACAAATGAGATGTTTCCTTTTGCAAGAGCAGCTTCGGTCCACCAAGCATGTACACAGTGCACAGGAATGGAGTGTTCATACTATAGAACACATACTGGGGCAGCTGTCAAACACCCAGAATCCCTGAAAATCTGTTTCCAGGCTCCTACACACTAGGAGACTCCAGGATTCATACAAGTTCATTGACAGCCGCAACGGAGCTACAGAAATCTAAAACACATTGTAGGTATGGAATATATGTTGCATATGTTCGAGACTGTTACCTCCGCCAAGGAGGTTAAGTTTTTGTCGGCGTTGGTTTGTCTATTTGTCTGTCTGTCTGTGTGCAAGATAACTCAAAAAGTTATGGACGGATTTGGATGAACATTTCAGAAAATGTTGATACTGGCACAAGGAACAAATGATTAAATTTTGGTGGTGATTGGGGGTGGGGGGGCCCACGGGGGCCCACAGGGGCCTGCTGATCTGCCTTGGCGGAGGTCTGCGCTCTCCGAGTGCTTCTAGTTTTTAATGTTTGAATCTGATTTTTTTTATGTTGATATTTTGATGTTTACAGTGCTTTCATGATTTACATTTTTTTGATGTTTTAATAAAATTTTGGGGGATTTTTTTCATGTTTAAAAGTTATTTAATCGCTGTTTATTTGTAGTTTGAAATTTGTTCAATGTTTGGAATTTGATGTTTGAAAACCTTTGTGATTGTGATTTGATTTAGATTTGGAATTTGATGTTGGGAAAATCTTTCATCTGTGCTAATTTATTGTTTGGAATTTGGTTGAGGTTTAGAACTCCTTTCATCTTTGTTGCTTTGATGTTATTTTTGTGTGTAGATAATTTCCCTTTTTTTGATGTTTGATACAAAATTTTGGAATATCTTTAATTTGTAGAATTTCTTAGATGCTAGGAAGTTCTTTGATGATTGGAATTTCTTTGCTTAGAATTTGTGATTGGAATTTTAAGTTTTCAATTTCTTTAATGTTTTAATTATAATATTATATATCATTATGGTTGTGGGATTTCCTGTGGGGTTTTTTTGTTTTTCAGTAAGTATGATATTTGGGATTTGATAAAAGAACTGCTCACTTTAACAAACCAAATTTAGCCACAATTCATCTGAATTAATATCAATTCAATGTTATTTCTACAGCCAATGTCACATTTCAGAGACTGACTTCAAAGAGCTTTACGTTCTGTCCAATATACAACTCCCTTGTTCCTTAGACTCTTGGTTTTACTGATAAAAACTCCCCCCAAAAAACATTCATTCATTTACTGAATCCGCTTTATCCTCACTAGGGTCAGGGGGGTTGCTAGAGCCTATTCCAGCTACTTATGGGCAAAGGCGGGGTACACCCTGGACATGTCGCCAGTTAATCGCAGGGCTGACATACAGAGGCAAACAGTCACTCTCACATTAACACTTATGGGCAATTTAGATTAACCAATTAACCTATCAGTGCATGTCTTTGGATGGTGGGCGGAAGCTGGAGAGAACCCAAGCAAACACATGCAAACTCCACACAGAAAGGTCCCACCCTCATCAACTGGAAGTGGGATTGAACCCAGGACCTTCTTGCTGTGAGGCACGAGTGCTTGAAAAACAAAACAAAACAAAGCAAAAAAAAACATTAAATAGGAAAAAAAAAAAAAAAAAAAGCTCCATACAATGTTCAGCGTTACAGTGTTGGTTATTGTGCCACAGAACAACGAGGTCAATGGAATAAAAGACTGTAAAATACAAGAAAATAAAAATAATGCACTAGAAGAGTAATCATTTTAAATAAATAAATAAATAAACAAATAGGGAAACAAATGGAAGAACCCAAACCCTCAGCTTTTGAGGATGTTCTAAAGACTAAAAAAAGGAAGTAAGTTTCTTTCCATTTGTTAAATAAAACACAAACAAGTTCTGTAACACTGATCAGTGACTAAAGGTGTTCATGGTTATAACAAGGTTTTCACAGCAACAAAACTGGAAAAGTGCCACTCGAGGCAGCTGAAAAAGCCAATCAGATAAAGACAGAAGGCAGTGTTTGTTCCTGCTGTGTTCACGTCCTCATCAGCGGTATCTCTGTTAAAGTGGTACTCAACAGGTTCATTCTATTATTGATTCGGTCCCCATCTTTGGTGATAAGCAGTCATTGCGCTGACATTTTTGCATTGCAGTTCAGAGATTACCGCACAATCACAGTGTTTGTTTTGACGCGTTGTTCCTCAGATCTCCTGCTGATCGAGTTCTCGTCAATGTTCGCGGATGCTATCGCTGCTCTTTGACTTCCTACCATTACAAAAATTATCCATAAAGCCATTTAGGTTTTTCCGTGATGCACTGAGAAAATTAGAATCAATTAGGTTTGTCTCATTCCAAATCGAAGTGGCATCTCTGCCTTATTGCAATAATTGCTATGTTTCCCCTGAGATGCCAGGCCGGAAAGGAGAATTTGAGCCATTGCACATCACAAAGCGGTTTGATCCCCTCCCCACCCCAAACAAATCAGAATTATGAAACACATCACTTCCTGTAAAGAGGAGGGAGCGTTTACGGATCACCACTGTGGCATCAGTTTGCTCCTCATGACCAAATTAATACTGGAAGAGTTCAATAAACAAAATCATCTAAAAAAACAAAAACAAAAAAAACTTGAGTCGTTCATGACACAGTCTGAACTCTAAACATGTTTTGTCGCAAAAGTCGAGCAGAAAACACTGTTCCAAAACATGATGCAATGATTCCGTTCAGCCAATCTCCACACAGCATTCAGGACAGGTGTCTGAAAACTAATTTTAATGTCATTTTGGCTCAGAAAAGTGACATTTAGTCTACCTCCATCCTTTACGTCGTTTGTGTGCTTCAGAAGTCTATTGTAGATGATTTCATTGTGCCAGACTAATTCTCAATGACTATTAGTCTAGGCCCTCTCCACCATCAACAAGCTGTGCATGTAATTGGACAGACCTACGGCCAATCAGAGCAATGATCATGGATAAAGGAGCTCAATGTCCATGAAAACTCCACCAGACAATCTAGTGAATACTCAAACTACTCAGTCAAACTGATTTCCACTGAGTCTAGATCAACTACAGCCAATCAGAACTATTTCTCTGATAAGTAGTGGGTTAGATGTGGTTTGGTCCAATGATGGGCTGCCACATGGAACTTCTGCCTGTCCAGGATTGGTTTTTATTCGTAATCATTGTTCTGATTGGCTGCAGGTCTTTCCAATTACATGCACAGCTTGTTGATGGTTGAGAGGGCCTACACTGAGTTTCACTGAGAACTAGAAGCACTCCGCAGACCTCCGCCAAGGCAGATCAGTGCCCCCCACCCCCGATCACCACCAAAATTCAATCATTTGTTCCTTGTGCCAGTATCAACATTTCCTGAAATCTTCATCCAAATCAGTCCATAACTTTTTGAGTTATCTTGCACACGGACAGACAGACAGACAGAAAGACAGGCAGGCAGACAGACAGACAGACAGACAGACAGACAGGCAGACAGACAGGCAGGCAGACAGGCAGACAGACAGACAGGCAGACAGGCAGGCAGGCAGGCAGGCAGACAGACAGACCAACGCCGGCAAAAACATAACATCCTTGGCAGAGGTAATTAGTCTGGTACATTGAAATAAACTACACAACACTTCTGAAGCACATTTTCCTCTAAAAGTTTTTGAAGTTTGTTTATTATCTGGACTTGTTTAATGTTTTCACGTCTCACACTCAATGTCTCACAAATTATGCAAAATTATATATATATATAAAAATTTACATTGCACCTTAGCCTTCTGAAATTCAGGAAAACCTTGCATGTGAAGCTCTGAAAGGGTTAGTTTGGAGGTTTTATGCACGCTACACCACCTAAAACCCTGCACATGGGGCTCTAAAAGGGTTAGTTTGGAGATTTTATGCACGCAATGCCACCTAAAATGGAGGTCACTGAAAAAAATAAATGGGCACACTATATTTAGAATATTTTCACTGTCATACAGTTTTCTTCCTAGAGGGAACTCAAGCCCTAAAGTGCTCCAACAAGACACGCCAACCAAACCAAAGATACAAACCATGTAACGTGTTATACTGTTGAGTATCAATTTAAAAATTGATAATTTGGATTAAACAGATAAGAGTCTGTAATATCTTTTTTCAAGCTGTAAAAAAGATGAATAGAGTGAAACAATAAGTAAAGCAAGTGAAAAACAATGTGGAGTTACACTAAAGAACACTTGGAAAAACTGTATTTTCTTGGTTTGTTCACGTTTCCAAAAGCTGAGAGTAATACAAAACTGTTTCAGACTTTGACTGTGAAATGTCAAATGTGTTCTTTAATAAATCAAACCAACTCTTCTGGAGTTTGACTGGTATTTTCTGATGCACAATAAAATAAACATGACTTCTGAAAATTAATAAAAATTGATCTGTTTAGGAAATTAACTCTTCATGTTTTCATTTATCTGATTTGACTTTATATTGGACTTTTCACATTATTTATCATTTCACAGCCTATGTCAGCGATTAAAAGAAGTGGAAAGTGAGTGCATTGTTTTATTTGGATAACTTCTAAATAATTGTAGAGTAGAATGCATCAACAAAAATTGGAACCAAAAGGCGACAATAGAGAACAGGATGGTCTACATGTCTAGAAATTACCTGCAACTAATTAAAATACAGAGGTTTAGATGATTTATGACTTCTGTTGCAGGCAATACAGCCAATTTTCTATTTTTAGACTTGGTTTTGTCATTGTATGCATAGCACAGTATGAAAAAAAATACTTGGGGCCTCTTCATATAGGTTTCTTTTAGCGTTGTCTGTTATAATATGATGTCGAACAGGGGAAGATAAAGCTGCGACTTGACTCCACGTTGCAGATTTGGCTTAGTCCAGCACAGTATTGTGCTTACAGTTTATATCTTGGATTGAAATGAGAGAGTGAAAGCAAAAGGGAATAAGACAAGGTCGCTGGCTGACTTATCACTTGTCTCATTACTTGAAACAGCAACTGTCAGCAGCTGAGCATCTTCCTCCTGGTCCAGTACATATTCATACTCCAGCAGAAAGGAAATCAGTGGAACAGCGACGTTAACGCAGATTGCTCCTAGTTATTCATCGCCGCTGTGAATCGTCTTCTGTTGAGCTCAATTAGTGATAAGAAATAAGAATACGGATGACTGAATGTGAATTTTTAAGGATTCATAATAGAATAAAAGACGCATCGTCTGCCTTTAACTAACAGTGTTGTGATGATACTGAGGACACACAGTACATTAGCAAGTAGCAACCACCTCTGACGAGTTATAAGTGAAAGCCAATTATCTCAGCGGGGTGCATATTACTGTACCGACGCTCAAAGTTCTGTCAAGGTTAAAAAACAATGTTTCAACCTTTGCATGCTGGAAGAATGCGACGGAAAACAAAAGGAGTTCAACAGGGAGACGTGGAGAATGCCAAAGCCGGAAGAGACAGGGAAGAAAAAACAAAACTGTGAGGTGAAGAGAAAGATGAGGGAGAGAGAACGAGAGTGAGAAGGAGAAAACACAAAAGTGTGGCCCTCCTGGGTTGGATGCTGACACCGGTGAGGGATTACTGAGGGGAGGAGCGCGGCCATATGGCTGCATGGCAAAGCATAACCCACGGGGAGGCAGCGGGCACATTAGCTTGCACAGGGCCCTCTATCGCTTCCTCTGCACTGCGGTTTGCGGGACACACAGGAACATTGACAATGACATCAGGCTCTCCCACCTCTGTGATGGCTCCTGGATCCCAGCTGACACCGCTGGCAAAAGGCCAGGAGGAGAAAAATCACCTGCTCCGCCCTGCGAGCACAGAGTTACTTATGCCACTCAATAATGACCCGGGGAGCGCCGCAAAAAACAACAAGCCTGATGGTCATGGGAAGGCTGAGACCGAAGCCGTTCACCCGACGCTTCGCTATCACTGGCCCCTTTCAAACAACAGAGGAGAGAGTCATAATAGCACCACGTTTCACACCAAAAGCGCCACTGTCGTTAAATCAATAAGTCATTACCTTTAATGGGATAAGCACTTTGAAAACTAATTGAAAACAGCTCCATTTACTCCAGCCAGGCCCTTAATGCAAACAATACTGTTGTTGCAGCGAAAAAAACAAAGAAGAAAAAAAAAGCTAAAGGGGAAAAAAAGGGGAGAAACACAAGCAACACAGCTAAGGATCTGATCATTTGGTCAAGTGTTTCACTTTGTTATCCGCTGTTTTTAAGCCAATACGGCTGTTTAACCCTCATCACATTTCAGAGAGGACTGTAAAAGCATCGCGGGAGCAGAGTAATGACGCCGAACGACGGTTTAGTGAAACCAGCAGGGCCAACATCAGCAGCCCAGAGGCGCGTACGTCAAAAGTTTGGATGTGAAACTTCTTACTTAGCAAGGTAATGTGATTAAGTCTGAGTGGTTCTTAAGTGATTTGTTTTCCCAGATTTCGCAAACAGACTAATCTCGCCGCGCAAAATGTGTCAACCATTTGACCGTTTCACTAGTGCTCCCCGACTGCAACCGAGCAATAGTGAGCAACAGAAAGTGTTGTGGCAGGTTTGGAGAGTATTGATTTATATTAGAGAAAATGACTGTGCATTCAATTCCAATCAAAAGCCTCGGTGGCAGGCAGCCAGTTCTGTTACTGGGTGAAAGACACTGTATTAAATGTAAAGCAAATTAAATGCGCAAAAGCCAAATATAAACCTTGGCATGCCTCGCTTAATCAGAAATGGATTCTTATCAACACAGTTAGTGAATGGGCCACGTCACACGGGTTTTACCATATGATAAAAAGGAAAAAAAGAGATAATGTACAAGCATCGGTATTAACAATCTGAAACATATTTAACCTTCTGGTATACAGGTGAGCACATTATAGACACTTTGCACTTCATGTTATAGAAGATTGTATTATTTTTTACAATTTGTATTAGGTCAGAATTCAAAAGTTGTTGATTTTTGCATCAATTAAAAAAATAAAGTAAATAAATAAATAAATGAGTGCCTTGTAAAGAATGGGAAATTACTCCACTAACACCCTTCTTCAAAGTGAGTTAAAAATGTGCATATTTTAGACACATTTTAGAACATCTGACCTAGCACAAAAATTAAAACGCATATTAACCGATGTTGATGTAAATCATTGACATATGCCAGGCTGCAAAAATCAACAAGTAAGTAATCCAATTTTTATGCAGTGTACTGAAAAATGAAAAAAAAAAAAAAGTCTTCTTACCCCTACCCCCCGAAGGGGAGGCAAAGGGTATTGTTTTTGGTTCGGTTTGTTTGTTTCTTTGTTGGTTTTTTAACACACTAGCAGCAAAACTATTGGTTGAATTCACACAAAATTTGGTTACAGATTGCCAGTGACCCAGAATAGATCTGATTACATTTTGGGAAAAGTAGGTCAAAGTTAAATTTTTTTCATACATTTTTTTAAAATCTTTTTTTTCCCCATTTATTTATAATGGGTGAAATTTCACATGTCTATAAAAACATCCATTTTGTTTCAATTTACTTCAAACTTGGCACATACATAGAAGCAATTGATATGCTGAACTCACCACACGCATAGACATGATGACATCAGCTGGATTGATGCCAAAATTAGCTACAATATATGAGAGGGACAGGGTTTGTTGTGCCTAGCACCACTTGTTTTTTTATGTTTTTTGCATCAAACATATTCTTTTGGTTTACATTACAAACATGGCATTTAAAGGGTAAAAAATATGACAGTTATTGAGTATTTGGTATTTTTGTTTATGGCTCCGGTTGATGAAATACAAAAAAAATATAAAAAAGTAAAAACCAACTGTATGAAGTGACATTACTACTGCAGATTATCCACTTTCTATGGGTGGGATACTGGAAGGTTAAGGTCTGAGGGTTAGATGGGGAGTCGGACCTATTATTAGTCCAAATAAAGGAAACACTGCAATGACGTGCTGGCAAAGAATTTACTACGAGCATCCTGATGATTAATATGCTGTTATGGATGGAACATTGGCCCTAAATATCATTTTGATGGTGTTTTTGGCATTTTTAAGGATCTTCATTTTTCCATTTCCTGTCACTGAGGCTGACGTATGGAAAGTGTCATTAACCCATAAACTGAGGCCGGTGAAACCCCATTTATTTACATCGGGGGTTTGTTTTCGTCTTTTTTATTATATGAGAAACGGGAAGAAAGAGATGACAGTCTAGAGCAAAGGTCTTAAGCTACCGTTAGATGTGTTTTATAGTAAAGTTCTGATGACTGTACTCATACATTTCTCCCTTTTCATATCTAGAAAGAATCTGTAAACACAATATTGAGGAATACAGACCAATGTGTTTAGTATTTAGTGCAATCTCTATGTATTTAACAGCCTCTTATGTTCACACAATTTCAGATTTATTCCATTAATCTGATGTGTTTTTTTCCAGGTTTATTTCAACACATGCCAAACATTTCAGAGCAGAGGTTTCACTTTTGCTTGTAGATTTCATTAATTTCTGGTTTTTAACACTGAGCACATGTGCCCTGTATGTTCCTGTAGTATGTTAATGCAGAAACACACTACTTGAACAAAAAATACAGAGATGCATCCTGTTGATTTCAAGTATTATCATGACAGAAAACTGCTTATTATAGATATTTCTTTCCAGGCAAAAATTTATTGAAGGAACCAGATGTTACTTGTGGTTCAAGGTGATTTTGTTGTGGTCAAAATGTGACAAATACTTCAGAAATCTACATGTAGAGCATTCAAAACCATTATAGTGGTGAAAAAGACAAAAAACATTAAAGGAAATCTTACTCTGAGGCTTTTTGTAAGCGCCATTGTCTTACATCTCAGTATTTTTGTCCATGTTGAATAAATATAGACTCTCATTGCTGTCCTGTATAAACAGCAGAGCTAAAGGTGGCTTCAGGCTTTTCCACAGGACTGAATGTACAATGGTGTGATAATTATTTAAGCATTTGATGCCATGAGGAGATCTATTATCAGCCCAAATAAAGGACAGATCACAACATTGTCCTGCAAAGGCTCTACTTAGAAACGGCAGATTTTTGGCCCAAGTACAAACAGCCTGATGATAAACAAGCTGTTATGAAATGAACTCTGGCCCTAAATATTATTTCTGTGGGGGTTTTTTTCACTGAATTTTAAGGATCTTCTCTCATTTATATGTAGAAACCCATAGCTTTTCTAATTATGACACAAACCAACAAAGATATTTTCTATGTGTTTGTATTAACAGTTGAAAATATGAAATATTTTGTGTGTAAAGCTATTATTAGTCCCGGAAAAGGCTTTACTCAGACATGAAGACAGGAGATTTTTGGAAAACATGCAAGTATCCTGATGATTAACAAGCTGTTATGAAAGGAAAGCTGCTCCTAAATATCATTTTGATGGTATTTGGTGTCATAGTAAGTGCAATTCACCCACTGAAATCTCATTCATTTACATGTAGGTATCCATTACTGGTGTGCATTTCCTTCTTTTTTATTGTATCATATAAAGAAAAACATATATCATCCATGTGTTTATATTAAAGCTATTATTATTTAATATTCAAAGTCATATTTTATGACTCAAAATGAAGGAATATTTATGACAGTATCCTGGCAAAGTCTTTACTCAGACATAAAAATACCATATTTTTTTCTTCTGAGAAAAATACAAGCAGTAGGATGATTAACAAGCTCTTACGAAAAGAACACTGGCCCTAAATATCATTTTGATGGTGTTTTTGGCATTTTTAAGGAGCTCCTATTTCTAATTTTCACTCAGTGAGGCTGAAGTCTGGTAAGTGTCGTTTACCCATAAACTGATGTCCATTAAAACTCATTCATTAAAGTGTAGACGCCCTTTGACTGCCTGAAAATCCATAATTAACAAGCTTTATCTGAAGATTTCTGACAAACTGGCGCCAACGTGTTAACTGGTGTGTAATCTGTGTAGCTATGCAGTAACGTCAAAAATGTTTGTCATACAATTTGTTGCTAAGTTTTGTTTCCTTTTACTTTTTTTTTTTGTATTTATGTATTTCATGAACTCGAGCCATAGACGAAAATACCAAATACTCAATAACTGTCATACTTTCTGTCATACCTGAAATGCCATGTTTGTTTGTTTGTTTTATTTATTTTTCAATACACCACATAAACATTACTTATTTTCAGCCTGGCATATGTCAATGATTTACAGCCACATTGATAAATGTTGTTTTTTTGGGGTTTTTTTTTGTGCTAGGTCAAATGTTAAATGCTAAAATGTGTCAATGCACATTTTTTACTCATTTTGGTGAAGGGTGCTAGTGCAGTAATTTAGCATTGTTTACAATGTGCTGATTTTAGTGGCTGGGTCAAAATTTTACAAATCATGTAAAAATACAACTTCTGAATTCTGACCTAATACAAACAAAACGACCTTTTATGTAACATGAAGTGCTAAGTGTGCATAATATGCTCACCAGGATACCTAAACATTTAACCCTGAAAATCTTAAACATTTACCGAGATCATTTTATTATATTAATGCCTGATACAACATTTTACAAACATCTGAGCTGATCTAAATTCTGAAAAGTTGTACATATACTTTTTTTATTCTGCATAAGCATAAAAAAAGTTCAGTTAATTGCAGAAAATGCAGTGACTATGTACACACAGCTGTTCGGGAATTAGATCAGCTCAAACCCATCTAAAATTGTCACTGTTTCTTTAAAGTTTCACCCTGATGTTCAGACTTTGTGAGCACATTTACGTCAAACTGATGGGACCTACTGTATCTACTCAGCATGAAGCTACAACATAGATGGATGCAGACAGACTGCCTGATCAAAAATGTAGAGCTATGGCTCAAATCAGCGCTGACACATGAATTAAAACTTAGACAGTGACATGAAAATGACAGTTTTTACACAACACATCGTGTTTTAAACTTCAATTACAAGAAAAACTCAAATATATTCATTATATATATATATATATATATATATATATATATATATATATATATATATATATATATATATATATGACAGACTGAAATTTGTACAAATTTAGAGGATGACGGTTCAGGAAAGTGAGGATTTTCAACAGGCAAATAATAAAATAGCAAAAAATAAGATTACATCAGTTGATGTCTTGCATATTCTTATATATATTAATCATATTTCTATTTCAGATTAAGTGTGGCGTGACCATGATTTATCTCAAAGTATTTTTGCAGTATCCTCTAAATGAATTTTCTCTAAATTTAACCAGATTTTTCAACAAAAAATCCCATATTTTCCTGTATTTAACTGACTGATCATGTAGATGTTCATAAAAACTCAGAATAAATCCAAAGATTAATGTATCAAAACAGAATTAACTGAAGAAAAAGTGATTTTTCTGTCAAAATATATCAATAACTAAACAAAAAACAAGTGTCTCCATTCACTGGCATTGATCCAACTCCATGGGTTTTACTGGTGAATCAATGTTGTAGAAGATGACAGTGTTTCCATAGTAACTATGGAACCTGTGAACATCCAAATGAGTCAAATTTGATGACCATGAAAAGTTGACAAACTATATTTTACACCAATTATTTACATGTATTGATAGGATTAGTGGATCGACAGGTATTAAACAGTTTAGATCAGCAGATGATTTGGTCACTAGTGAGTGAATTAATGTTAAGATTAAAGATGTGTGATGCTAACGTTGCTCTAAAAATTATTCACATTTCTTTTTTTCAGTTTTGGTAAACATGTGAACATGTTTCTATCAATAAGGTTGTGATTTCCTTCTTATTACATATTATGTTTCATTGTGAAAAAACTCAACTGAACAACAGAATGGGGATAAATTGTAACAGAAAATACATTTTCAACAGATTTGGAGCGAGTTCAGAATAAATATTTCCCAGTCATGTCAGAATGGTCGCATCATGTGATATACCGGCACTTTAAAAAATGGAAAAATTACAAGTAAATAATAGTTTGAGAAAATGTAAAGCAATATGTGCAGTATACTAGTCAAGACCACATAAACCAAAACCAAGACTAGACCGCATACACAGAAAGGGAATCATGGGAAACTGGTCTGTTAAACTTGACGGATTACAGACAGAAGTTCTCATTATAAGACTGAAATAACCCTCTGTAAGGTGACTGTTCTAAGTGCAGTAGGTGTGTACTTTTCTTTGTCGTTTCCAGTGTGTAGATGAAATGACAGTTTATGAAAACACTTTACACCTTTATGTTCAACTCACAATAAAGATGTTAACAAATCATTCAGTCAGTGTTCAGGTAATCTGGTGTTATCCCTGCATAGAGGGTCTACAACACTAACATTTAAGACTTTTGTGTTTGAAAAAATGCTGTTGGACAGAAAATGTAGGTGTCCATCATTTAGTTTTCACTGAATAATTGAAGTATATCAGTAAATATCCACAAAAAACATGATTTGCATATGTTTTTGTGCCACTTCGCTAGAATGGCAGTAACATTTTAATGTATGTTTTTGGTATTTTTCAGAAGTTTCAAGGCTAAAATGTGGCGAGTACCATTTAACCACATCCAAATGACACCCATGAAACCTCATTCATCTAAGTGTAGACACCCGTCGGTGGTGTGCACGGTCGGTGTGATAACTAGGTTAGCCATTAGGCGGTTGGAGAAAGAGATGATCGTGCTGACAGGCCGAGCTGATAGATTACTTAACAGGTGGAAGTTATCCATATACACACACAGAGATGTATGCACACACATGCATGCAAACACTCATTCCATCTCTTTTTTTTTACACTTGGAAGAATGACATGCCCACATAAATGGGTGAATAAAAGAACAGGGGCACCATCTGGTTGATCCCGGTGCTAATGGAGCAGCTCAATTACGCTGTGACTTTCAGTGGACTGACCGGGACGGCGCACTAATGTTGTTGTGTGCTGTTTATGTTAAACTCCAGACACTGAGTGGACACGTTGAACTGCCCGAGAGCAAAAGCAGAAAAAGCTCTTGCAAGGGCGCCAACAATGTGTCAACAGTTGCCCTCACTTCCTGTTTTGCCCCGTGTTCCCCAGGAAATACAAACGCACAAAATGGAGGGTCTGTAGGTGGCATGGTGTGATGGAGGGGGCGATTCGACACTTGTTGTTCTATCCTTGAACGAGGTGCTCAAGCTAAATTGGCTGCGCAAATGGCTAATGTGTATAATGGAATTGAGAGTTGCCCTGCATAAGGGCGTCTGCTAAGCAAATAAATAATTTAATGCAAATCCCAGCGTCGTGCCTCCTGCCAATTAAGCTAACCTGTTTTAGCTGTAAGTGATTTTATTACATTAGCATGCCGTAGCTCTGACTGCATTAGGGAGGGTTTAATCAGTCTGTAATCAAATTAGAGCACAAGACAGAAGGAGGAAGTGCGGTGCTTCCACAAAGCACCTTGCTTTCGCACCTGCAAGTCTCATCTGAGAAATCTATATGTAAAATGTGTTTTATACATATGTAGCACACACCAGCATGTGGCGTCCATGTAGGTACTCTGAGCTGAAAAAACACTCACAGTAAAACAAATGAAGTGTTTGTCTGCATCCAAGGGAAAAGCAACCAAATTGGAACTCTACGAGTAACGAACAAATCTAACTTTGAAAGTGTTCTTTTCTTTCAGATAATAAAGTTATTTTTTGTCCATGCAGATCACTCTTCATCCACACAGACTGAACATGGACATGGTTTATCGGTTCCCAGTGTTTCTTTATGTCTTCATGCTATTTGAAGATTCAGCTTTCAGCGTCACGTGACCTGAATACTGGACACTGATAGGCTGAACAGATGTACACAGTCACGTTCCAAAGCAGCAACAGTCTTTGACATTTTGTGCAGTAAAACGTGAATAATGTCTTCAGAATGGATATGTTTTGACAAATTATACATACACAGTATTATAATTTATCTTAAAAATTCATCTTGCCTATTGAGTGACTCTGTACTTTTCATTTTTACACCTCATTAATAGTTTTTTCTTTAGCTCTGTCTCAAATGCGTTTGCATGACTTCTTTTTGTTTCTCTTTAAGGCCACTCAACAAACCTACAGATTTCTGTCGATATTTTTCTTTCCCTCAGTCATTATGTCCTTCATTCAGTCCATTTCTTTCTTTTTTTCACAGATCTGTTATTATACACAGCACATCTTTTCTCTTAACTGTAACAAATGCAATATGTCATTGTTTCATTTTTAATTGTAATTCACTGACTGATCTCACAGTTTATTCTCTGTATTTATGTGTTTTCCTTGATAACAAACTGTTTTAATGTCCTTTATTCAATATGTCTGCCTGTTTTGCATCTTCTCTTTTTTTATTGCCATGTTTTTTCTAACATGCTGGTTTTAAGTGTGACATATCCTCATCTTCATTATAAGAATGTGTTCTGTATTAAGAATAACTCATGACAGACCACTACTTCAAAGAATGATATCCTTGTTTTACAAATGAACTCTTTGAATGTGACATGTGACTATAAGATACATTTCCGTGTCTGCTTACTTACCGTAAACAATGTTTTGCTGTTGTGTTGACAAGCCGTGGATGGAAGGACTCCTCATTTTGTTTTCCACACTGTCTATGGCTAACTACATGTCATCCTGTCCCCGCTGATGCTCACTGTCACATCCAATAAAGCATCACCAACAGGCAAACTGCATTACCAGTGTGATTAACATAATACACAATCATCTGTGTTGCCTCTTCACACTGACCAGAGGATGGCAATTGCAGATGATCTACACTACTTTTGCACACAACTTTGGAGAAAATTCTCGGAGAGGTATGAACAAAAGTATTAGGGGCACATTGAATTCAGGTGTTTCTTTTCCAACAAATTTCCTAATATAGCTTTATTTTGCAATAAATATTACATTGCATTGGTTTTTTGTTTTTTTTTTCTTTTTGACTGATTTTTTTTTTTTTTTTTAATCCAAGACTCTAATTTTAAATGTTCTGCCTCTAACTTTCTAAAACATTTTTCATTTTTCATGACTGTAAATAATAATTTTCTACCACAACTAACCATTTACTTTCATCACATCTCACTTAGGAAGAAAAATCTCCCATTAAACTTTAAGGAAATACTGATGTTTATAAACTATATGGACAAATATTGGGACACATCATGACTACAGCTCATAAGATGTGCTGTTCATGCTGATTTGAGGTATAACTATTATTGTTTTGCAGCCCAGACCCATTGGAAAAGAAACACCTGAATTGAACGTGTCCCAATACTTTTGTCCATATAGTGTATGTGCTATGCTTAAGCTGTCAAGGAGCAGCCTTGCAAAGCCTGACAAATCTGCCTCCGTGAGAGTGAGCGCTCACAAGGCGCTGCCAAAACTGATACCCTCATTGCCTTGTTTTCCAGCTTTTGTTTTGCTTTTGCTTATTGGAAGCTGGGGGTTCGGGCGGGAAGAGGAGGAGGGGGAAGAGGAGGGGAAGGGGAGTGTTGGAGTGAGGGGGTGGAAGGGTAGCAACATGCGAAATGTGTTTGCCCTGAAGGCAAAGTGCAGAGAAGAGTCTTTAAAGATTCTCTGTGCTGACAGATGGTAGTGATGGCTGACAGACACTGTCTCACATGAAGGAGATCTGCAGGAGATGAGTTCAATCGTGATCACCTTCCTTCCCATCATTCTCCCATCACGACAAAGACATTAATAAACAAGACAGCTGATTCCCAGCCAATTAAATGTACAAAAACATAAACTACATATAAGCACACATGTCCAATGGAGAGTGTTAACATTAAGGCAGTTATCAGAGCTATGAAGAAAACATGATAAGTAGAGTCTGAAATAAAATCGAACACAAGGCTTTACAAAAAAAAAAACCTAACTGAAGCTGTTATGTGTTCAGAAAACTACCTGAAATAAACCAATAGTACAGGAAATGTCTTTATTTTTCATCAAAGGCATCAAACCTCTAGAGCCTATCAGGGTTTTGACTTTTCCTCAGATTGACATGACTTGCAGTTGAACTCTGAAGCAGAATTTCACATATTTTACAATACAAGATGTGTTTTATGTTGTCATTTTACATATTTGTGTCCATATCTAGAAAGTATGTACTGTTGTTGAGTCAAGATGAAATGTGTTTGGTTCATGATGGTTACAAACAATGTAGCTGGTTGTCTTTTGTGTACAGCTGCGGATCCATTTTCTAGTTAGCTATTTGTAATGTTTCCTTAAAATGTCAAGCAAACCTTACATAAATTACTGAAAAGAAATAATAATAGTAAAAACAGTAATAGAAGAAGTAGAGCAGGGGTCTTCAACTTCAAGTGCAGATGGAGGTTTATGCTTTTTGCCTAACAAAATATAAATGTTGTCAGGTTTAACGTATCAGGCTTTGGTGTGACAATACCAAACCTTAACACAAGTTGGATCAATCAATCAATAAATGAATAAATACAAAATTAAACATAAAGATGTGTTTTCATTTATGAATCATGAAGGATTTTGGTGTCAAGCCCAGATGATCACAGACTGATAAATGTACAGTAAAAATGTAGAGAGCGAACACATGCATGTGAATGGTGACCTGTTTTTTTCTAAACCTCATGCCTTATGCTTCCCTGTGAGTAAATGTTCAGGTGAGTTCTTTCAAACATTTAGTTTTTCTTTGAGGATGGACCGAGATTTCAAAAATTTGACTCCTTTCAGTCTTTTATTCCGATGTCAGTCATAAAAGCTTTAAAGTTTAGTGACTTAGTCCACTTTAAAACAGCGCAATTTATGTTCAAAATACAAAAATAATCTGTTGCCTGTTAGTATTCACAGCTTGTTTAAAATACGGGAAAGGGTTTATAATTTGAGATAAAGTAATGTGTTTAAAAAACCTTGTTAGAACAAATATGAAGCAATTTTGTCATTCTGTTGTTGGACTAAAGGTTTGGAATGAGTTAAATCCTGACTGTACAACATTATTTTATGTTTAAAACTATGTTCAAAAGAAATGTCATGAAACTATTTGAAGAATGTGAATGTAAATTTTTCCGCTACCCAAACTATTCAATTGTTTTGTTTTTTGTTGTTGCTATTGTTACTAAGCAAAAGGCATTGGTAGCTGTTTTATTTCAGTTTGTTTGGTGATATGAATAAAGGGGTAGGGATAATAAGTTTTCAAAACAACAGGGATATAATTAATTACACAAGGATACCATAACAATTTTATAACACGTCTGATGGTTAACTGATAAGATGGAATTTTCTTCTCACAGTGGGGCAGTAGAGGTTACTGGTGGGAAGCTGCTCCGTGGGCAGGGACAGGTGTGGAGTTTGAGTGAGCGGGGACAGGTGTGGAGTTTGAGTGAGCGGGGACAGGTCTGGAGTTTGAGTGAGCGGGGACAGGTGTGGAGTTTGAGTGGATGGGGACAGGTGTGGAGTTTGAGTGAGCGGGGACAGGTGTGGAGTTTGAGTGGATGAGGACAGGTGTGGAGTTTGAGTGGACGGGGACAAGTGTGGAGTTTGAGTGGACGGGGACAGGTGTGGAGTTTGAGTGAGCAGGGACAGGTGTGGAGTTTGAGTGGATGGGGACAGGTGTGGAGTTTGAGTGGATGGGGACAGGTGTGGAGTTTGAGTGAGCGGGGACAGGTGTGGAGTTTGAGTGGATGGGGACAGGTGTGGAGTTTGAGTGAGCGGGGACAGGTGTGGAGTTTGAGTGGGCGGGGACAGGTGTGGAGTTTGAGTGGATGAGGACAGGTGTGGAGTTTGAGTGGATGAGGACAGGTGTGGAGTTTGAGTGGACGGGGACAGGTGTGGAGTTTGAGTGGGCGGGGACAGGTGTGGAGTTTGAGTGGGCGGGAACAGGTGTGGAGTTTGAGTGGGTGGGGACAGGTGTGGAGTTTTCTTTTTTGGGGGGAAGTATTGATAATTTGGTCCTGCCACTTTTTATTATACTTGCATAGTTTACCCAGGGATTAATAAAATATTCGGATTCTGAATAATAATAACAATAATAACAATTAAAGGGAGCTTCCAATTCCCATTATGGCCATTAACTCTTTGCTAGTATAGGAAAACATGACCTCTAAATTTTGTCGTGTCCATAATCAGCAACAGCAAAACTACAAAATGTCCATTTAACATCCTTCATCCTTTCAATACCTCATATTAAAAAAAGACAAACTAAAACTATAAAAACTAAAGTAGAAAGTATGTTGAAAATGAACAAACTAAACTAACGTCGTAAAGCATTTCTACACTGAAAAAAAACTAATAGGAAATACAGGCTTGATTCTTCTTCTGCACAGTAGATATAAATCATATACTGGATGAATCAGCTCTACATGGGCTTTCCTGTTTTGGGTCAGTGCCTTCTTTTCCGTAAGAGCCGGGACTCTGACGTCTTGATGTGCTTATCATGCAATGCCACAGAGGTGCGAGTAAAGTTCATCCTTTTGGCCTAATTAACTGACGCCTCCTCTGTCAGCCTGCAACAGCATGGACACTAATAAGGACCATTACAGGTGGGACAATGGACAGATTCCTTCACCCGGATGTATCTTATGACATTTCCAACACCAACACATGGCTAAGCACAGGAGAGGAGGCAATGGAAAATGTGTGGAACGGAGAATAAAGGGACGGCGGTAGTTGAAGTGTAGTTTACAGTGAAGTGGACAATGTCAAACCAACATAGGACCAATGGCCCCGTATCTCACTGGCATGTTCTATCAACAATCAATAACAACTTGAATTTGCGAGGATGTCAGGTTCTGCCAATATGTTACAGTCTTGATGCAGGAGATCAATCTCCCAATAGAAGTGGGTGGTACTTTCACTTGAGGATAACTTAACAAATTAAATGAAAGTCTGCATATGACTTCCTATCAGTGCTCAATAGTAACTATACTGACATCTGTAACCACTTCCATGTTATAAGCCATCAAAATATGGCCCATTATTAAAAAATGCACATTTTTAACAATTAAAAAATGTGTCAAAAATTCAAAAATCTAAATTTCTCAAAACTGTGAACAAACTTTGTGGACATTAGAAATATTACAAATCAATCTTGTTAAGTCTGGCATGAAGATTGTGTCATGTTTTAAGGCTATTGATGGGTTTATGTGCATGTAGGGTGAGGCAGTGATCAGATCAGAAGGTGGTTATCTGAGAGAGAAAGATCCTAATATGAGGTGAGATGTTACAGTCATACATTTAGAATTGGATTGTGGAAAACACACGGTCAAATCAGGTCTGAACACAGTTGAGGTCATATACAAAGGCTGATGTATTAACATGAAGATTAGATAAAATAATAAGGAGTCTTAACCTGGCAAAGTCATATTTAGAGAATTTTACAGATTAAAACCAGGCAAATTTATTTTACACTCTGAAAGACCCACAAAGTTCATTACCAGCATCTCAACAAATTATGCATACAAATGTGGGTCACATCTGAACTTCAAAAGCCTCTTCATGTGCCATGTAAATGTCTATTAAAACTGTTCTTGTAACTTTAACTATTTTTTCTACTTTTTTGCCTTATGTAACTAAACTACATTTTTCCTCAGACTAGATTTCCATAAATTCAGTTACTATTCCACTGTAAACTTGCTGGTAATTTAAAAACTATGTTTAAGAGTCTGACTATCTTTTTCCCTTGTAGCCTCTTAAACCAGGCTGTTGCTCTGTCTGTTGCCATGGTAGCACTATGCAATGCTTGGGGCAATATACGTTAACGTAACCAGAATATCAGCTAAAAGCACAACACAAATTTTCAGAAAACGGAACCCAGCTCCAACAACAAGCACTTACATGGTCATATATGTAAACCAGTCTAACACTCTGAGACCTGCTTATGTCGTGAATAATTTGATAAAACAACTCAAGAATGACACAAACTTTGCAGCGCTAAGCTAGCACTAAACAGATCCAACAGTACAAGTATTATTTCTCTAATACTAAAAATCACAGAACAAGACAAATAAGTGGACAAATAAAGAGATGATGATGAATGTTGTCTTACCTTGGCTGTTTTCTGATCATCATTTATCGACTAATTGTTTTATGTTACATTGAAATGATTCCAAATGGAAACAAATGGACCAGGGTTTAACAGGTTAGAGACTTTTTTTTTTTTGGGGGGGGGGGGGGGGGGGGGGGGGGGTTCTTACCTTGTGACATCATGGCAGCCCAACAAGACAAGAGTTGAAAATTAGCATTAGTTATACACACAACAGTTGCACATTTTGAATTGAATGTTAAAATGTATTGTCTCTATTTAAAGAAATTCCTATTCAATTCCATTCTACATCAGACAGATCATACAGTACTTTGAGATGAATCTCTGATTTGTGAAATTATGCTACATTAATAAAAGTGAATTGAACAGAGGTGAAACGTACATATAAATTTAAAGACAAACCCCCTTGTAACACCCTGATAAAACTACAGATTAAACTTATTCATTGCAGTAAAAGGGAGAAATTACAGGTTCTAAAATGTCCCCAAAGTCAAAGTTGGCCTTTGAAGGACGTTTCTAGCAGCTGTTTGTGCAAAGCGAACTGAACCTCATGTCATATTAATATAACGTGAAAACACTATTAAACCATTTCAACTTCAAAAAACAATAAACTGAAAATAATGAACATAAACTTGGCTCCGATGTGCAAATCAATTTCCAATGTCAGCAACACAAGTCAAAAGATTGCGACGTCTTTTCTCCGAGGTCCACTTTCCCTTTCATGTCTGTTTCATCTTGTTGCATCTTTTATGTCGTTTGCGTCTCATTGCGTTTTGTCGTGTGTGATATGCGCTAATGGATGCACAGAGCGAGCGTTTTCTCCATGTGTTGCTGTCCTGTCTGTTTAATATCGAACTTTATGTTTGGAAGGCACACAGTGATGCAACATGAAAATAATCAATAATTTCCCTCACATACATAAGACACTAAAGTAATGAGCCTGGTTTTAACATATAAGGAAAGTGCAGATGTTTGTGTAGCAGCAGCGTATTTGTACTTCACAGCTCTGGCTTTGACAAAGCCTCCTCTACTCTACAAACAAAAGATGCGTCCGCCTTTCAGTGCATTAATTAAACGGCCAATGTCAACATCGCAGCTAAGCCATGGTGTAATGATGTAATGTGAGGTCATGCATTTTTACATGCACTTGCCTATTTACTCAGCCCAGACCTCCCCTCATGAATTATGGCCTTGTAGTTTGAGGAGTCATTGATGGGAAGGCCGGGCAGGAGAAGAGGAGGAGGAGTAGAAGGAGGGGAAAAAAAGAAAAAGAAAAAGAAAATCAATCGGAAGCGTCTCAATTAATCTGGCGAGTGGCGGATTGATTGCAGCCCTAAACTGGGTAAACAGGATTGTCTATTTAAGGGCCATGATCCCTTAATCATCACTTTAGCTCAAATAGACCAGGATCGCCACATCTGCTGGCCTGGCCTGATGCAGACGCCAAGCCCTCGCCGTTTCAACTTCAGCCTCCTCCCACTTTTTCCCCCCTTTTTTTTTGGCCTCATCTACTCCCCTTCACCTGTGATGGACGGACATGTGGCCTAGAGCGCTCTGGCCCAAATTGCCGATGTGGGAATGCCCGCTCCGAATGGTCCAACCTGAACCCTGACCAGCGTGCAAGCTGGGGCCCCGGGTTTGTGGCTTTGCTGAAATGGCTGCTATCAGGCCTGAATACAAAACATGGTATTATGGCTCGCTCAGTTCGCCATGAGGACTGTATTATATGGCTGTGCGAGGGGCGGATGGAGGAGGAGGAGGAGGAGGAGGAGGGCTGTGGGCCTGTACCAAAAGCCCAGGCTCTCGCAGCATAACATGAATTACAATGGGGAATGTTTTACGGCGGGATGCAGAGTGTAGAGGACCTGAGGGTGCAGAGATGCAGCTCTGAGAAGATGGCTGAGGCCAGATGAATGGTATACCTCACTGTGAGCGTAGTCATCACCATACGGGAATATCACTGTATCTCCTCCTCCTCCCCCCTCCCTCCTCTCTCTCTTATTGTCTAGAGTGCCAGAGTTGCCCAGGCTCCATTCTCTAGAGCCTGATTGAAGAGGCTCTCCTCTCCTCCTCACCGGTTTGATTTACTTAGGCTATCTGTGGGAATTGGGCTGGAAGCTTCCTTATTAAGAGGAGACTGTCTGAAGGGTTCCACTGACTGATTGGGCAATTGAAGGCAAGGCACGTGAGCAGAGATACAACAGCTATCTGCGCTCACACTCACACTCGCACACATACAAACACCCCAGTGGTTTATGTATGAGGTCTAGCAGGCACATGTCTGTCACAATTCTTGGTAGCCAGCTTCAGCCCAGTAAACCGGACGGATCTATCTCTATAAAAGGCCCTTAAATCGCTCCCCGGTGGTGACTAGCTTGCGTTCAGTGGCTGCTTCCACACATCCCGTACACGCACCGACGCACTTGTGAAGAAGAAGCAAAACAAAGCTAAGATCAGATCCCCTGACTGAGGATGGAAACAGCTGAAAGCAAAAAACCTGCCTCGTAACGCTGGGTGTTATATGGAAAATATTGATGTATTCAATACCAGTTCAGTGTTTCCCACAAATTCTATCTACATGTGCAAGGAACCACATCCACACGTCCTTAAATTAAATATTAAATAATACTGTATATGTGGTGCAACTATCTGTGCCTGGTGACAAATGAAAAGCTGAGGGAGCTAATGTACATAAAATAACACCGCTGTCCAAACCTTCCTACTGAACGAATATACTGTTCTATCATGGGCTGCATAGAATAAATGATGGTGGGTAGTGAGCGTATTCAACTGATTCTACAGAGTCTGTCAACACCAAAAGTAAAGAAAAGAAAGTCAACTACAGACAGCAAATACTTACAGTAATTCACTGAAATATTATTAGTACAGGAATAAGAATATGATACTGTACAAAGTCTACAAATAGATTGGGTTTATTGGGAAACTGTGGACAAAATCAGACTAAAGTGGCTTAATGCAGAGTAGATAATTATTGAGAAATGCAGAATTTAATTGAAGAAATTAGAAGTAATAAACTCACTGGCCAATTTATTAGGTACACCTGTTCAACTGCCCATTAATGTCCATTTATAATAAAATATCAATACATTGGTGTGGCTATATAGTCAACATGAGCATCAGAATGGGGAAGAAAGGTGATTTAAGTGACTTGTTTAATATT
This sequence comes from Sphaeramia orbicularis, assembly GCF_902148855.1. Classification (NCBI taxonomy): domain Eukaryota; kingdom Metazoa; phylum Chordata; class Actinopteri; order Kurtiformes; family Apogonidae; genus Sphaeramia; species Sphaeramia orbicularis. The sequence continues at coordinate 26,242,159 of NC_043964.1, read as the reverse complement.
GTATAGCTGTTGGCATCAGAAACTGTTGATCTACTGAGATCAATGTCTATAGGGTTCACACAGAATGGTCAGAAAAAGAGAAGATAGTCAATCATTGTTGGTATATGTCTCTGGAGTCATTTTCACCACTTTCCTGCACTCAGGCTGACATCACTGATAACTAATAAGAGAGTCAACAATGCAAAAATATGCTTGAGATGGTAAAAGCTTCCAGAAACATGAGGTTCTGGGTATATTGGTAATGTAGAAATTAAATGTAAGCAGCATGGTGAGTTTATTTCCTTCTCAGTGCAGACTAGAGCGTTGTTTTTAGGTTGAAATCGACTGATGTTGGTTTCATACTTTACTTTTAGGTGCTCTGAGTCAAACTAAACCTATTGTAGGATCCTGAAAAGTCCTAAAAGTTAGTGGGTTTGAGGGTAAATGTTAGACTGGAGGTGTTCAATAAACTGCACTGTAGTTCGGATATTTTAACCACTGACATCCAATAATTCTGTTCCATCAAAAGCTCCTCAAAGTCACTGAAAACGACAATCTTACCTTGGTTAGTTTGCTTTACATTGTGTTATTGTGTGATTTTGGTGTTTTAACATGTTGGCTCAGATCCAAAATTCCAGGCTAAGAATTAAACTAACTGATGAAGCAGCTTGAGTAAAATCACTGTTTTGTCAAAGGAGTTTAATGTAATAACATGGCTCCAGTTTCTACAAAAATGAGGACCATGAATCTCTGATTAGCGGATATTAATGATCATGTTTCCATGTAAATTTCATGATGTAGAGAAGACTCAGTCAGCATCAGCCTTGTACCGTTCTGAATTGATTTGAAGTCATTACTACCTAGATATACAGTTCAAATATTACTAATTATCCTCTGTTTTTGGTGTTGTTAATGACTGCTGATACTTTGACATCACACATTGTTAAGATTTTCAGTATATCGACAGTATTTGTCATAAATGTATCAAGTTTTAAAGCCATTGCGCCACTGTCCTGTCTGTTGGACTGTAATGACAGCTCGTCATTTACATTTTAGACACAGCCTTACACTCATATGCACATACATTACATAGAGCCCCCTCTTCCTCCTTTCTATTCCCAAACACAGGAGGCGAAATGCCGTTGGAGGAAAACCCAACAGAGATTCAGGTTTTTCCTGCGGTCAAACTGGTGAGGCGGCATGAATACAAAACGCAGCAAATTCCTCCATGCTCACTTCATCTGAGAGACAAAAATAAAGCCAGAGAACAAGAAATTTGGTTACAAAGGGGTGGGAGAAGTAAGGACGGGGGGAGGAATGGGAGCAAACGCATTCATCAAATTATCCCTGCCCATTGACGGCTGTCTGTGCCCAGAGGCCCGTCCTCTCCCATATGCGCTGAATACATTTGCGCCAAAGACACCTCTTTAAACAAAACTTCCGACGCCCAACGTCTTGAACGCACGATTCACAAGACCTGCTCGATGACCTCAATTTGCTTCAGACTCTGTATCTGTAATAGCCCATCTGTTTCTTCCAACACATAAGCAAAGCGCCATTGTCACAATCTAATATCAGAGCGGTTATTTTCAACACGACAGATAGATATGGATTGCGGCAGTAAGTGTGATTGTGTTTCGGATAATTCTAAGAAAGCGCCAGAGCTATAAATAAAAATTCTAACTACTTCAGACGGGGTACTAATGAAATGAAGGTGACGTATCGTAAGATGCATTCGAGGGAACGCTTCCCATGGACTGAGAATTTCCGCCGACTTCCTCTGATGTTTCCATGACGCTTTGTTGGGAGACAAATGCCAGCTTATCATCCATCTCAACACGATGGAGCCAGGCAGCTGTGCATTCACATTCAGCCATACATGCCTCGTAAAGATTAGCCTTCATCTTAATCAATTCTGTAAATTATTTCATCATTTGGGGGAAATCACATCAATACAGCCTGGATATATATGTGTGTGTGTGTATATATATATATATATATATATATATATATATATATATATATATATATATATATATATATATACATATATATATATATATATCTTTTTTTTTCTTTTTCTGCAGGTTGTTTGCTATTCTGCATACAGAATATGTGAGCATTATGAATATTTATAATTTCCACTGATGAATAATGTTGTCTGTTTATCCCAATGAAAAGGATTGTAATGATCAAACAAAATTACCATTTATGACAGTTACGTTTCCCTCCTAAGCCTGTGTGAATTATTAATGAGCTGCATTGATTGCTTGGTCTAAAGAAGGTGAACTGTGTAATTCCATAAGTGCTATAGTGTAGATTGGCCCGTTAGCTGTGGCTGTGGTTCTGCCTCTCCACCCCACTCCATCTCATCCTCCATTTGTGCCTTTCGTCAGCGCGACCAGGGCAGGGTCTGTGCTGTAATTCCATTACTGCTGCTACTATGGCATCCCATCATCCCGCAGGACAACTTAGGGACCACTTAGAGACTTGTGCACGTTTAGCTGCGTTACAGTAATGCTGCCAACTGGGCAACAAGCACTATCTATCACTACCTAACAAACAGCAGCTCCTGCTCCACGGTGTGGACGGATCCGTTTAAAAGATACAAGTGGAACGAAGCAGAGCAGGAAAATACAGCCAACAGGAACGAAAGCGGGCAGGGTGAAACGGGATTAAATACAAGTCCACATTAACAAAGAGTAATGCAATCACAAAATGGCACAAAGTCCGGGACATGATGCACGCATGGACGTGGTTTTTGATATATTCACACTTGTAGCTACACAATCATCATGATTCAGTCTAAATAAGAACTGGTTCATTGGAACTACTCCTGCCATTCACAATCTTACATGATGAACAGATTAAACAAACAAGAGTAAAATGAAATAAGTCATGTATATCTGTAAAGTTACAAAAACTACTACCAGGAAGTGAGAATGTGTTGTGCACTTTAAAAAATGAAAATGAGAGAAAAATAAGGTGATGTACGATCCAAGTGTAAGATTCTATGTGAAATATCTGGCACATTTTGTATTCCACAGCTTACTATTTAAGAAATGTTAAAGACCTGCCTTATGTATGTTCAACTATGTAATTTTGGTCAATATTGGTGTAATTTTGTGCCTCGTTGTTAAAAGTTGATTTCAATCTGCATTTGCATTTTCAATAAAGGTATGTTCAGGCTTTGGCACAAGTGGTGATGTCAAATAATGACAGAAAAACCACAGAATCACACAATATATCTACGTAACTGAAATATATGGAACTTAATGTGCAGTTATATGAATAAATATGGTTATGAAGTATGTAACAGACTAACTCAATTCCATGAGTAACTTGATAAATAACCCTTCATGTCAATTCAACTAGATATTTCTAAGGTTTATTATTTACTAACAATCCATTATTATCAGCCTCAATATTAAAGATGAACACATGAAGTAGTGATCTAGTGAAACATGGTGAAAAAAGCATTCATGCATTTTGTCTATTGGTGTTTTAGGTGCATTTTGATACTAAAACTTAAAAACTACAATGCAGAACTTTTGCAGATAAAAACATACTTTTTGTACATTGTGATAATGATATTTTTACTCAGGTGGAAGATCTGAATACTTCATCCTACACTGAAAATAGACAAATATCATCAAAAAATGTCAGTAACATGCAACAAAAGACAATGTGGTGACAGATAGCAATGACATGTAGCCAAAAAATACTTCTTTTTTTTTTTTTTTTACATATTATAGAATGTGAGACACATATGTGACATAAAAATATTAAATTAACATTAACGATAACACACAATGTACCGAGTGTGCAACATTACAGAAAACACAAGATTGTCCCGCAACAGCTCCAATTTTCATTTCTTAATCTCAATTAATCGCAAGTCATCAAACTCCAAACCAATTAATTTAATATCATTTATCTGTACAACACACAGAAAAACAACTACAATGCATTTAGTTTCCCATTATATAAAAAGAGAATTTGACCAAATGTAATGAAATAATTAATCAGCTGCTGTAAATGATTGGATTTCTAATGGTTTGTAATAGCGCTGAGCCAAAGAACAGAACGGAGCGGAGCAGCGGCCCCATCACAGTATAATGGTTTATTTTAGTGCTGTGATGGCTCAGTGGATTAGAGTGTGACCACAGCGGACTCTGTGATGGGCTGAGGAAGTGCTTTTTTTTTTCTCTCTCCACACTGGGCTCACTGCTGTACTCAACAGATTAGCAGCCTTTGTTACACAAGTGGTGTTTTCTGAGAGAGGACAGGGTGTCTGAGAGGCTGAGACGAGTGTGTGTGAGCGGCACAAAAATACACACACACACACCCACACCCACAACAAAGCTCGGTGGATAAGGCGCAGATCTCATCACTGGCCCACTTCAGAGCTCTCCTTTCCACCACCCCCCCCCCCCCCACACACACACACACACACACACACACACCTCCTCCTCCTCCTCCATCCTTCTACTCATCTCCACCTACAGTACGGCGGGAAGGGAGGCTACGCTGGGCTGGAGGAGGGGTCAAGCGTGGGCTCACCCAATAAAACCCGCCCCCCTCTAATCACCCTTCTCTCACTGCCCCCCACCCCACCCCCAGCCCTTTCCATCCCTCCATCTCTGAACCACAGTGCATAAATCTGCCCTTCTTGACAGTTGCAATCAACAAGGGCCGTAGTGAACCATGCGTAATGGGCGGTTAAGACAGGGGCGTAGGGGAGCGGCAGAATTTACAGCAACAATTATAGCCCCCATACAACGAGATGCCTGGGGGCGGGGAGCTGCTCAGGAAGGCGAGGGGTGTGAGAGTGTGGCGATGGAGGCAGCAGTGGTGGTGATGGTGGTGGGGGGGTTTAAGAGGGAGTCGCAGGTACGTCCCCTTACAGCCGCCAGCCTCATAGTAATACATTTGGATCTGTAGCAGAGCAGTGCAATGAATTCCCCAGCCACGCGCAAGAGAGCAATCGCCTCGCAGCAACGCCACAGACGAATCTGGTAGGAGAGGGCCGGAGCACTGTTAAAAAATAATGTGGACCAGATAAATGATGACAAGTGTGAAGAGAATACATGGATAATCCTATTCAGTGGGTTCTAATGCTACATGTCTCTTTGCCTCAGCTGTGCTTTTCAACATATTAGTAAAAAAAAAAAAAAAAAAAAAAAAAAATAGACGAATGGCCCTGTAGCTTGAATTTGTGAAGTTGTCAGGTTCTGCCACTATGTTAGAGCCCTGTGGTCAGGAGATCAATCTCCCAATAGAAGTGGGTGGAACCTTCAGCGGAGGATAACTCAACAAATTAAATGAATGTCCATATATGACTTCCTATCAATGCTTAACTGTAACTACATTGATATGTCTAATCAGTTCCATGTTACAAGCTTTCAAAATATGGCCCATTATAAGTAAAGGCAAATTTTGAATATTTAAAAAAAATCGTCAAATATTCAAAGATTAAAATTTCTCAGAGGTGTGAACAAACTGTAGACATTGTCCCACGGAAGCTACATATGACATTTGAAATGAATCCGACCAATAGTTTCAGTTTGCTGATGAAGACGATGACGACGAAAATGATGGCAAAGACAACCGGTGAGCTAAAAATCCATCAAATTCACTCAAAAGAAAAGCATTCCATTACACCTCTTGAAATCCCATATCCTTCACATGCTTCATATCAAGTTTTATACACTTTATATGACCATTATAGTGTTTCCATCTGCACATCTTGGTTTAATACGAAGAAGGTCCAAAAAGACGTGCTAAAAAAATGACTCTCAGACTGTTGTATAATATTTTCAAAGCAATAACATAGTGCTTTTATTGCCTGAATCAAAAAGAAAGAAAAAGCATGGGTTTAAAGCTGCAGGAGCCGAAAAAATGCCAGAAATTGAGCTTTGTTCTGCAGCCAGGCTCAAAACAGAAAGACTAGTGACTTTTCCAAGCCTCTGTATTGAGCCAGAGCACAGCCTTAACCTGAATTTGTGAAGTGTCTTGAGATAATTATGCATTATGACAGGTGCAATGGAAATAAAACTGAATCACAGAAACAGTGGCCGGTAATTGTAGCTGTCAGTCATATTTTTACCTCCTTACCTGTCTGATAACACATATGAGAGGCCGAGAATGAGGTGGGAGATGCCTCGCTCACTATTAAATCACTTGAATTACAATACACTGAAAGGTAATTATAAATACTAGCTAAGAATACCGACAAGTTCAATGAAGAAAAAGTTGATGATAGAAAACGAGTCAAAGTGTCATTACTTTCATACCAAACCATGATCTTTACCGAAACCTAACCAAAGTCCTTTTATTGATGTAACACAGGGACTGGGGTTAAAATCCCACAATCAGGTGAAAAAGTCCTGGATTTTTGTCACCTTTTGAACCTCATTGTGAAAACGATCTATGAAAGGGCTTATAACTACCTGTCATATGGTTGTTAAATAAACTTTAGAAGGTTGGGGGATGGATATGATCAAAAAAATAATTTGGAGGCTTAGGAGATCAGTGTTTGATGGTAAGCTCTGTGTTTTTTCTTGCTTATTTGTGACTTTGTCATTGTTTTAGAGCTTTCCTTGACTATTTTTGCAAATCCTACCCTCACTGTTTTGTGCATAAACATTATTTACATTTTCTTTTATCCATGTATGTCTTTCTGGAAGCAAGTGGAATTCACCATATTCTGTCAATGTAACCTTTTTTTTCCACAAAAAAAAAGTTTATTGTTCATTGACAAATTGGATTGAGATTACAAGAGGGCTTCAAAAAGTTTGTGGAAAAAGGACAATTGGAAAAAAACGGTTTAAGTTTTGATGCTCCATCTGGGTCAGTACACTTCTGCAAGTGCTGATACCAGCCTTTAAGTTCATCTGTGTAAAACTGAGGTTCATTCCATTTAAACCATGTCAAACCCATGTGCTTTATCCACAAACTTTTTGAAGCCCCCTTGTAAAGGTATCTATGTTTTGCAAATGATGTATTGTTTTATCCATTCTGAGCTCAGTGGGAGTTCCCCCAGTTGTTGTCTATTTGTGTGATGGTAGAAAGTGGCGACAGAGTTGGGAGTGGGGGTTAAGGAGGGGGAGGGGTCATGGTGGGAAGCGGTGGCCTGACGTCCCGGGGCCACACACCAGGTCACCGGCTTTCATGGCTGATCTGTTTGTCATAATGGCTTTTAAAAGGTCACATGTGTTGATTAAAATGACTGATCGTTAAAAGCATCTGTCAGTGAGGTGGTCATACAGACCCACACACACACACCCACACACACACACACACACACACACATATGTGTATATATATATATATATATATATATATATATATATATATATATATATATACATATATATATGTGTTCCACTCGGGTCCAGCGGTGTATAGCGCCATTTGTTATGGATGGATGCAGACAGGACCATGGTACATGAATTAGTGGAGTAGGTCAGGCAGACATATGAAAGGATGCTGTTGAAATATTGAGGCTGTAACAGCTGATTGCTATTATCTGACTGGAAAGCAAGATGATCTATATATCATTTGACATGCTTATTATTTTTTGTTTTTGACTCTGAAATGGATGACAGTGGCATCAAACATATCAAATAATGTGGACAGTGTTTTATTCTGTACTATTATGATTCCTCCTGATGCCTAAAATTGACCAAAACATTGTAAAACACTTAAATATGATGGTTAGAGGAAACTAAGACCAAGAGTAAAGATGGACGATCCAAAACTGTTCACTAAATACCTAAAACCGCCAATGGGTAAAAATTACCCATACAACATTATCTGGCCAGGTTCAGTTCTATTCTAACTCACCTGGTTAAATAAAGATTAAATAATAAATAAATACATAATTTCTTGTCCACCATCATTGAATTAAGCCATTATCTAACAAAGAAATAAATATATAAAATAACTTGTGCATTTGTTTTATAATTAAAGCATCTCATCATCCCAGAACAGTAATTGTTTTTCATGGCCATCAGTACAAATGAAAAGTGATTATAAACAAAGCTGTATTAATTATTTCTTTTCTTTTTTTTTTTTTTTTTAATTCTTAGTTCTTTACAGCCGCTACCACTTGATGAATGTGCCAGTGTATTCTTTACAATATGAAAGTTCTATTACAATATTGGAATATATTATATCATCAGATCTGTGATAATGCACAGGCCCTCTTATTAATGACTTGATGTAGTTTTCATTTCAGACACTAAAAACAAGAGAAAAAAAAAAAAACAAAAACACCTGCATTTATAACAGGTTAAAATTCACCCACTGAATTTAATGGGTGTATAAACCCATATTTTTAATCTGGGTAAATCATAACTATACTGTAGTAATATTTAGTGCAACACAGCACACTTTTGAAACTGGGGAGCTTCAGTTGTATTAACAATCATGCCCAATGTGTTTTGTTGGTTTTAGTTTGTTAGACATGACATTTGTAGCATTTCTTGTCACTTTGCTATACAGACTGGACATAATTTACAAATTCCAAGGTTATACAGTTACACAGCAATGATGATTTTGCAATCAGTTTCTGAATATTTAACCAAATCAGAACCAGAAATTTTACACAATGATCTCAAAAAATATGGGGTGTCAAAGTCACCATGTTTTGAAGTTTGTAAAGAGACAAAAATTTTAACGCCATATACCACCCTACTGGCACAAACAGGTAAAACACACTAATATACACACAGGCCAATCTAGAAATGAATGGTGATATGATGTAGAGACATACAGTGTCCATGTTTTATTCTTGTGACTGTTGTAATAAATGTACTCACTTAACACCCAACGCAGTGTGAAGGAATGATTTAACTTATCATATACTTTATTACACAGGCGCCAAGTTGAGGTAAAGTGAAATAAAATACCTTCTAATTAGTGATTCAATGTGCAAATTCATTTAGTTTCAATGAATGGAGAAACTAACAATATCAACGTTCAATTTCCAATCAAATTTTTTTTCTGCACTACATATTGAATTACTGAATTGCGATGAGGAGGGGGTCGAAGGCGGCGGTGGCGGGAGAAGGGGGGGGGGGGGGGGGATAAACACTCGGTCATTAGTTCTGAACAAGGACTGAGATTCATTAGGATTCACTGAAAATAAAGTTTAGATAAACTTTAGGGGAGAAAAGAGAAATTGTAATTAGACATGAAAAATATTCCCAATAATCAAATCACATTTTGTACTCGGGGCTTTGAAATTAAATTAACTGAGTTCATATACTGGTATATCTCTCAGCCACTTTCTTCACTCTAAAATGTGTTGCCGGAACACCAGTCCCCAGAGACTAGATAGGAATCTAATTAACTAAGATCAATATTACTCAGAATTTTCTCTCTGTCTTTCCAGCTCTCCGGCTACCAGCGTCTCCTTTGTCTGCCTGTCTGAGGCTCAGATGAGTTTTATTTCTGCAAATGTGCTCGCTATGAGGTCAACAGACGAGCCGCTATCTCTGCTTGATCCATGCAGGCAGTAAAAACGGAGCTGCCTGTTTCCTTCTAAACAATATGGAATCACACGAGGTGGTTTTCGCTTTTAGATTTAATCCCTTTCTTTCAAAAGCCGCTTGGTTTTTTTGTTTAGTTTTTTTTCCCCCCATCTGTGGACAGATGGTGTGAATATCTACACTCGTGTGTGGGCGATGCGGTGATCTTATAAGCCAACAGACTTTTACAGATGTCTCATTTCAGTAGAGATGCTGTCATTTGACGTCATCCTCCTCCTTGTCTAAACGTCACATCTCAAGAAGAAAGAGCATTTAATAACGTGGATCTGCGTCAGTACGTCAGTAAAGCCATGGATAAGCTCTGCTGATTGAACAAATGACTAAAGACAGACCGATGGGATGTTGTACAAAGTATCGGCAGAAGTCTGAAAATAGAAGAAGAAGATAGAGGCCAATAGTTGATACGAGGCTTCAAAACACAAAATACTGAGTTTGCTGGAAAATAACGGCTCAAAAATTACAATTAGTCTGATGCTGAATTCCACTCTTGACGGATTACTTTGAGTTTGATTCTGATTTATCTACACAGGGTTCCTATAGGTTTCTACAAATTAAAGTTAAGACTTTTCAGACTACTGAGAACAGACTTGAATGCCCATTTCACAGCCTATTTCACAAGTCAGCTTTTTCATGCGATGAGAAGTCGGGCGTGTGATCAATAACTGCACGTGTGTTGGGCTGAATGTTTGGTGATCATTTGTCACCGGGGGCTGCAAAGTTAGCAATAACTGGTTCCTAATTTCAGTATACATTTTCACATTGGACCCCAGTCAACTAACGTCACTTTCTTTGCAGCTTGGACATTTACCAGACACGTTTAAACACAATACACAAAACAAGTTCATGGCAACATAACTTAAGATCTACCATATCAAATTTAATAGCTTTTAAATACTTTTTTTAAGGTATTAAATGCAGATTTGCAAATTTAAGACGTTTAAGACTTTTTAAGAGTCCACGGGAACCCTGCTATAACTCTTCAGTCATCCTATTTCTAAAGAAATTATAAAATTACTAAATTCTGACATCCATAAATTGTTTTCATTGCAAAATCTTTTACGGGAGGGGTGGTGGTGATATTAGTTACACGCCATTTTGTAAAATTTTACAAATCATCATCACTATAATGGTTTCACTAAATCCTCTTCAAATTAAATTGTGCCTCTTTCGTCACTAACACATATAAAAACTACAGCTTGAGAAGCAGTTGTTTGGTGGATGAGAAATGGTTATAAAAACCAAAGAGTTGTCACTGAATGGGGTATTTAAGAACCTGACAAAGTCTGACAATGGAAAAGGTGGAGAGATAGAACTGAAGGACTCACATTTTATTTGAACAAAAACATGGTACTATCAGAGACCATGAGTTTAAAAGATCGGTATCACATAATGGTTTGATTTCTTTTACATTTCACTTGGTCATGTTTGATGATGTGAATGAACAGGGAAATGGAGAACGGCGGATTCCACTTACTTTGGACTCTAATCAGATGGTGTTTTGTCAAGTTCACAAATACAGCTTTAAAAAAAAGAGAATAATGATCCTGCCTAGTTTTTTTTTTGTTGTTGTTGTTTTTTTAAGAGTTTTTCATTATTAAGCTATTGTTCATCTGAATTATACAACAAACCCAAGTGTAAATTTTTATTTTTAATACCAGTGTAATAATCTGTGGGGAAATATTGCTACCATTGATGGAATATTAGACTTTAATTGTATAAATAGATGAATAATGCACCAGCAGATTCTGGTTTGTCTTCTCATCTGTAACATAATGCAAGTATTTAATTCTATGTGTCTGACGTAATAACAAACATGACAAACAATGAATGAATCTATCCAGATCCAGAATGTTCTTGCTAGTTTTAGTTTTCAAACAGACATTCTTGACTCTTTTTGTGTCTTAAGCGAAAAAGGATATTGTATCTTAATGTTTTTAACTCAAAAGTACACTCTTACTGCTCTCTGACACATTAATTAAAAATTAATCTCATTTTTATTAACGCCAGGTTGAACATTTAGATGTTCTTAATAGATCTATGGTTTCTAATTTGGTAGAGGCACTTCAAAACTGACCCGGTCCAGACTGCAGAGGTGTAGAACACAAACACCCTGAGTACAGTACATAAGGAAGATGCAAATTCTGATTAAAAACCTCATCTGATCTTTTGGACAGATGGTCCAGCTCTATCTACAGTGTGTTTTTTGGGTTCATCAAGAAGATGATGCCCGTTAAACACCTTTCCCTGTTGCGTTTTTATCCAAATGTAATCGTAATGTAATTGCACTTTGGTTATATATAAACGAGACGTGTTATTGAGACGTATGGCTTTAAGCATATGGGTAAACAGGCATGTCCACGTTGAAGAGTGATGACTGAATGACTGGAATCTGGCAGAGCGGCGTGTGCAGGGAAGCCAAACATGCTGATTCAGGTGAAAGAAAGCGAGGTTTGGTGCAGGGAGAATCACATCCCACAGCCATATGCCGTGTATAGATCAGTGGTTGGCCTTTTCCTCTCACGACGGTTCAGATTAATTACGATCATCACGTCTTGAGTCTGGGCCTCATAAATCACACTGACTTTAAAATAATGTAGTAAAATAATATTCCATATATGGCGTCACTGGAAATTCAACACCATTATCGCCCATCTTCAGAGACGAGGGAAAATTAGATAAAATGTGAGACTCCTTATAAAATCTTTTCTCTACGCCGGAGCATAAATAATTACATTTCTAGTAAATGGCTGGAGGTTGAGAGCCACTCAGAGCAGGACTGCACGGCCGTGTGCAAATGTAAAGTTCAAATAAAGTGTAAAATGGGGATATGTGAGGTGCACAGCGCTACCCCGGACACCGCCGCCGCTACTGCCGCCGCCCACGGAACATAAATCCACTCTGAGGAAATCTACAAGGCTGTCTATCAGCAAGATAAGTTTGAGCTGCCTGTACCCCGACTGGACACAAATCCTCTCAGTCATAAATCTGCAAAGAGAGAGAGAGGGACAGCCGCTCAATCAAGAGTCAACTCCTGTCAACATGCCCCCCAGGTGAGTGCAGCGTTCACATGTGTGTATGGATATCACTGCCTGTGCAAACACTCCAGACAAACAGCCTGCACTATCACTACGCCTGCAGGTCAGTCCGCTGAGAGGCTTTTAGCACAGGGAGACGCATGCTCACATGCTTATCAGATGACTTCCTCTCTAAATTATGCAGATGCAGGGGATGGAGATATGTATTTACTATCTAGGAGTACAAAAGTAGGGACAATAAACTCATTTGAGTCGATGGGCTCACGGTATGCACTCTGGTGGAATAATCTCACCACTGGGCCATTAGTTCAGTCGTCATTCTCCTTGAGCTACCCAAGTTCCACGTCTGTTGAAAGGATTTAGTCATTTGAACACTATTTTAGCTCTTTATGTGCACATGCTCTACACATTCTCAGTCCCACACTGATGCTTGGACATATTTACATGCATGAGGTGATTATTTTATACATAGGGTAACTAGTACTTTAACAGACATCGAGACAACACCAGATTATGGTTTGATTAAGATCCTGCATAGTAACAATTTGGTTGTGGTTAGAAAAAATGGTAAGATAATAAGAAAGACACTTCAACTTAAAATCACCTGGTCATTATCAATTTCCGACACCTAAGGATGTAAGTCGTTTTCACACCTAATAGTCCATCAGATTTGATACGATTGGGGTTGCAACATTCAGCTGGTCCAAGTTTGCTTTCATACTGCACTCTATCAAATGAACTGAACCTGTAGGATAACATATCCTCTCTTTGCCTTTGGTGGCACTGCATCAACAATGAGGACAAGGCAAACCATGAGGAAGAAACCTCATTTGACTATTGGTTAACTTTTAAACGGGCAAGTGACTATTTTTGGTAATTTTCAAATACATTACAAGACAGTGACAGCAACAGTGAGGACAGTGAGGCAACAATCTCAGGTCCAGTGTGGTCTACAGGGTCTGTAAGGTCCACCTCTGCATGAACAGTGAGTGTAACTGCTTTGTTACGTACCATGAAGTAATGGTAATAATGTAAGGAATGATGTTCGAAGGGATAATGTGGATGTGGAGCAGTGTCTGGATCAGCACTTATGCTGTTGGAATTAAAAAAAAAAAAATATATATATATATATATATATATATATATATATATATATATATATGATCCAATCCAATAAAAAATTTTGTCCTTGATTTTTTCAATTTCTGAGTATTTCTATAAGTGCCCTATAAAGGGTCAATGCAGGGCAACTTCTGTTTGCACTTCATGTAAGCAAAACATGGAGCTAACTTGCAGTCCGCTTCCTGCACTTGGTTTACTTGAATCAGACCGAGATCTACATTTTTTAGGTGGACCACAGCTTGCTTCTTTGACCCACATCAGAATTTTATTGCACCTCCCCAAATGAACCAGACAATACGAGGAAATGAACTCTGGTCCATTTAAAGAGGACCAAACAGCTCTGGTGTGAAAGTGCCCTTAGACTGACCTCTATCAGGTGCCATGTGAGTCCCTTTTTTACTGAACATGAATGGAAAGGACTCATAACCAAACTGAAGAATATGACGACATAAGAATATGTGAGAGGAAATCTAAGAGTAAAAGGAAAAGTCCTCATAAGTGGACACGGGGTCTCAGGAGGTTGAGTCCCTGGAACATTCAGTCCTGGAGTTCTGGTCCAGAAGAAATGAAAAAGTTCCAACAGATGGTTTGTCTGTATTTCTACTGTGGTCTGAAAGATGATCACAAAGATTAAGGATATCGAACCCTGAGCATGGACTTTTTGGGATAAAATAAAGTCAGAGGAACTGAATTTCAGGAATGCACTAATACAGATGGCATGTTCTGTTTCTTTATTTTGTTTTTGTTCTTCATTACCAGGTCAATATAACAATGAAATTATTGAATCCTGCTTTATCAGCCTTTACACCATCACTTCTTTTTTCAGAAGTTATAAAGCCTCAGTGATACCTGATGTCTGTTGGTCTTTTCTTCATATTTTCTCCCTTGCTCTATGTGTTTTTACCATCAGTTCCCTCTTTACACCTTCCTGCCTCATACATTTGTCTCTCTTCCTTGTTTTCTCTCTGCTGTGAAGTATTTCATCAACTGTGCTGTGTCTGAAGCACTACACAAATTGACCGGAGTTTATTTAACTCGCTGAACTTTTTTGTTTTATTCATTTTGCTTGTGGCGATGAATTTGTGATACACTTGAAACCCTCTGTTCTCTGTTAATGCTGTGTTCTTTGTTCTTCTCACATCGAGATTTCATTCTTCCTCTTTTCATCTCAGAGATCAACAAGTTCCTTGTTTGCTAATCTTTCACGTTGTTGGAAACTGACAATGTAGGTGTATACCAGGTGATGGAAACGGACACGGCCAGTAATAGCGTAGAAATATACATTCTTGTTATTGTTTGTTTTTAGTGTACTTCCCATGAGGGTATTATGATTCCAGCTTTATTTATCTGGTTTTAATCTTGACTGTTTATCTCAAAATAGAATCTGTCAAATATCAGATTGAATCTATCAGATAGTGTCTGTATCTCTGAATAAAATAAATGTACCACCACCTTTGATAGCATCATATTTCTATGCATTTATCCCACTGCTTGCTCTCACATCTCCTGCTATTTGGATGTATACTGAGCCCTTTAAAGCACTATATTTTCAGGTGGTGTTGATCTTGAATGATGAACAAATTTGCAGTCAATCAACTGACCTCGAATAAGACAATGCTGATTAAATCTGTGGGTTATTAGACTGCTCTGACGCTACTGACCTGCACTGAAACAATTGTTTTCCTGCACAATATTTACAAAACTCAGGTCTGATTTGCATTGGAGAAATTCATTAGGACAGCGGTAGTGTGTGTTTTTTAGCCTGGAAACAGCAGTTCAGGCGTCTGTTCTGGTATAATACCTGCAAAGTAACAAACAGGATATGTTTGCTGTCTCCTTCATTTCAGAAACAGCAATGCCGCCTGGGGAAAACAAAATGCAAGCCATGTCTGTTTGTGTTTGTGGATGTAGTGTACACAGGTCTAACACAACATTGCATAATATCTTCCTTGCAAATAACTCTATTTGAAATGTGATCTGCCACGTCGCACACATGTCGCCATGTGCATAAACATCACCCTGATTAGGACGGGGGGGGTGTTTTACATCTCCGTCCACTGGAAAATGACACACTGACTCATAAACAAGTGGTTGCTTTGTTTCAATTGTAAATCCTGCGAAGGAAAAGCAACAGGAGGACATCGTTTACTCATTCGCACACCTGAATTAGTTCCAAAAGCCTCATTCATAACTGTGATTTATTTGTGCCATTCTCAACGGCGCAGAGACTCATGAATTTGTTAAGAATGAGTCAAATTAGGGGCTTTTCTTTGTCCTATACTCTTTCACTGGGGGACTGTAAAAACCTGATTAGTCATCATTTCAGTCCTGATGAGATTCCAACATATCGTTTGATGGGAAAGAGAAAAAACAAGTGGTGTAGACTTCTAGCGTCTTTTCCCAGAGCTCCTTGTCTTTGTTTGTGCTCCTGGGACTGTCATTTGGACTCAAGTTAGAAAAAAGGTAAGTCTGGATCACCGTCACATCCATATGTTCAGCCTGTTTGTGATTCTTCTGAGGATCCCAAAAAAAGATGAAAGCACTGATGCATCAAACAGGACTGAGATGGTATATACTGTACAAAGGCACAAATGGGTCCACCAACACAGATCTTGCAATACAGAGCCATCCTAGCAGTTACATTCTCAAATGATTTGCATCACGAGTGACTATTAGTAGCAGTTATGCAAACTAAAACCAACCTATAACTCTGACCTTGTCTGACAACCTCTGCCGAAGAGGAAAAAGATGAGAATCGACAAGAGAGCACACAAAGCAAAGTTCTCCAGAGATTTGATGCATTCAGTGTATCATATTTTATTAAACTTTACTTTATTTTGAGGGAAAAGAAAGAAATGCTCTTTGAAACTGTAGAAAAGTGCACTATGAGCTGCATTTTTTCTTATTTATGCATAAAATTCAGATACATATAAATGGAAATCTGATTCATGGACCATACACAGTGGTTCTTTAGTACACTGCAAGGGTTAATTTAAGTTGATACCTTGAAGTTTTGATGTGTATTTTACGTTACAATGCAAAATAGTTCATTGTTCCATGTTTTCCTGTCGGTGCCATGGATACCATATTATGGACCAATCGTGCCAGGGCGTTGGGCGGTTCTGGTGGGTCTGGAGGACTGACCATTAGCAGTGAATATCCATTTCTCTGTTTCTAACATCATGTTTCAAGCTCCCAAACCTATTTTATGATGGAGAAACAAATGAAAACCTTATTTTTAACGACACATCCCCTTTAAGACTTGGCATTTGATTAAGTAGCCATTACTCATCTAATTTCATTTGCTTATTTTATTATTTTAGTTTGTTTTTTTAAAAGCTTTACCCTATTTTACTTATCTTATTTTATTATATTCTCATGTTAGTTTTATTAGACTTTTTCTTATTCTATTTTATCTCATGTATTATTCATTTTAATCTAGTTTTATCTCATTCCACAATTTCATTTGGTTTATTATGATAGTATTTTGTCTCTGAACTGCACTATATGGGAAGTACTATCCAAATATGGTTTGCTTGTTTGTTTGTTTGTTTGTTTGTTTGTTTGTTTGTTTGTTTTGATTGTATAATGTTTTGCTTCTCAGTGTTCAATGAGGAGGCATCTTTCAGTTGTAAATCGCATTTTCTCATTTTTTAGGCTCAGGACTAAAAATGGACTGGAGACCAACATTTGTCAAGTTATGGACTGTAAAACATATACCTGTGTCACAACCTGAATAAACTATTAATAATTTAGGAAGAGAGATTTAATTTCAACTTTACAAATCAGGCAAATGTTTGGTGTGCAGTTTTAACACCATGTCCTGACATCCATTGAAGTGTGCTCCTAGTAAACATCTCTCATCAAAAGCAATTGCTAGTGTGATAAGATAAGATAAGATAAGATAAGATAAGATAAGATAAGATAAGATAAGATAAGATAAGATAAGATAAGATAAGAAAAGATAAGACTTTATTGATCCCACAACAGGGAAATTCAGTGGTCAAGGCAGCAACAGGATGAAGTTCAAGAAAATGCGCATGCATCAGGTTTTGCAAACAAACAAACAGTACAAAAAATAATAACAGTAATAAGTAATACACTCTGTATGCTATATACATATTTATACAATAAGTAGAATTGCATTTCCTTGGCATTACTTGACAATCTAATCAATTCTGGTCCCATCTTGGATGTCGAGGCCCTAATGTGGATTAGGCAATAAAGTGCATTTATTCATACTGGTTCGATGGTAGAATATTTTCTTGGTTTCGGAGGAGACGTCAAATACCTCTTTTGGTTTTTGAGCTAAAAAAGTTTAGGAAAACACTCGTCCATCCAACAGCATCAAACGTGTTGTCAAAGCATTGTTTCTAACCATTGCTCTGAGAAGTGAAGTCTTTATTTCAGAGGGAGTCTGGTTGACGGTGGTGGTGAGTTTAGAACCAGACCCCCCCCCACACACACACACACACCCCTGTCCAGGAGCAACACCAGGTCCTAACCAACTCTCCCTCTTCACGGGGAGTCTGAGCAGTTCTGTGATTTCAGCACATTTCAGCACAGTGGATATTTGAAATGTCAGGACATTTACTCTGCTTATGTGTGGTGGATCTGAACTTCCATACCGCCAGGCACATTCCTGAGCCGACCACATGTATTATTCATCTTGGGACGTATACAGGGGCCAGTGCACTTGACTTTGTCAACGTTCTGTAAACACATGCACTAAATTATTGAGGTGTCTAAAGGAGGGCCTGTTGCTCTTGAGCTGGCGAGCCCGGTGCCGTGACAGGTTGGATGGGCAGTAACGAGGAGGAGCTGCGTAAGCACCCCCAGACAACCATTAAAAATGTACGAATAGCCATTTCCCTCTGGCCAGGCGAAGGATCATCCCGCCACCCACAACCTGGCCCCCCACCAAACTACTGCAATGAGATACACCTGCCAGTCCAGTGAATGTCACCTGTAGGCTCTGCATCACTGTCACCTCCGTCAGCCGGCGATGGAAACGATGAGTGTCACTCACCTTCTCCATCAGCTGTTAGATTCCGATAGCGCCTGGTCATTACACCGACACTCATGTTCACAGAAAACACACCACCGCAACTGGAAATCACTGTGACCAAGACCTAAAGGTTGACATCCGCAAATAAAACATCCATCTGCCTCATGATGTCCTGACAAGTGTTTCTTGAAAAGATCCTCAATATGATTTTTCTAATGGTACGCAATCCAATAGATAGTAATTTCCTGATGGTCTAATTGGTCCCGGGGGGAGTTTGTCTTCATCTATTACGAGGAGACCCACAGGACCTTAGCTTTATTGGATTTATGACAGCAGGGAGAGTAAAGATACTAAAGGTATAATTTATTAACATTTTTTTTAATTGAGTTGTGTACTGAAGCCGCTTCCTCTTTGTGGTTTCATATTTCTGTGGAGAGGCAACTAGAGCCAGACTGATGTCAACGAACAGACACTGAGACACAGCTGTGGAAAAGATAAAGAGACCACTGGGTTTACTAGTTATATATAGTAAACAAGCATTTGCGTTCATCCTAGGAGCAACTGACAGTATTTCTCCCAAGTTCCAAATAAAAATAAAGAGCATTTATTTGCAGAATATGACAACTGGTCAAAATAAAAGTTTTCAGACCCTAAATAATGCAAACCAACCTACTCAACACTAAGGAAGAGTTCATAATTCAATATTTGTTGGAATAACCATGATTGTGAGCATGTTCTCCATCATCCTTTCAAATTGTTTTCGGGTACTTTATGCCACTTCTGGAACAATAATGCAAGTGGACCGGCTCTGTTTGACGGATCATAAAACCTTCACATTTTAGAAATTTCAATATGGAAGGCTCTCTTTTTTTCACAGTTTTCTTTCAATAAGCCAGGATCTGCAGGTTATTGAGAACAACACAAGCAAAAGCAAAAATATAGATACTAATATTCAAAGGACCATTTGACTTTAAATGTCAATGCTAGATCGAAGAAAGTAGCAAATACAACCCAGTCCGCCACCTTTGGTTACACCTTTCTCATGGACAGAAATAGTTACAGAATATTAAACCGTAATCTGGGCACCGTTGGAGACGATGTTGAAGAACAATGGCTTATCACTTTCACATGTTCTGAAGCTGTTGGAGCATGAAATAAATAAAACCAGGACTCATTTTGAGGTTAATTGCGTTCTTGGCATTACATGATAATGTAATGCACCTACTAAACTCAATGCTCTGGACAAATATCTTCACTTACTGCTCTTTAAAAAGAAGCAACTGAGGAATAACTTCACAATGAGCCTTCAACAAGAAGAAAAAATTGTAATTTTAAGATATTTTAAGATGAATAAGATGTGGGTTTTTTTTCCAATCTTTTCTTTTTTTTTTTTTTTTTTTTGCTAGTTTACCAGCATTAAGTGCCAACTGGAGCTGCTACGTAACAGTTTTGTTATTTTAATTGCTGTTGGGTATTAGACGGACTGTGGCAGACATGAACTCCAGGTAATCCTGCTGGTTTTATCCTTATCTTTCTTCCTGAGAAATTAAAGCTAAGGTTAACTACTGATAACATATGATCTGTTCAAAGATAAAGCATAAAACAAGATATGACTCAAGTGAATTATTTCCAACATGTTCAATACATTAGGATAAAGTGAATCTAGATAGTTCAGACAATGACCAGGATCAAACATTGCTCGAACTGCTCCAAGAAACACTTCTTTATGTTAGGAAAATGTCCTAATTTGCATGAAATTATTTTCTTGCCGTGCTTAGATTTTACCATGTCATGTCACAGCACCACCTCCTGTCAGTTAGTATTGCAAACATTATGTGCATAATTCCACGAAATGTAGATGCAGGAGCCGTAGGTCCAAGTTCACTTTTTCAAAAATCGATAAAAACTCTGTTTCTTAACAAATACATACATACATACATATATAATTTAAAACCATGTCAGAACCAGATATTGATACTCAACCCTAAATATTAGTTTGTAGGTTTTAAACACTCATAAATAAAACAACACAATCACAGAGTCCGCCATACCGTCTCCCATTGACAGTATGCAAAATCCCACAAGACCTTGCGTCCTCAGCCTCTCCTGGCCTCTAGTACCCACAGCTGACAACCTCCAGGTAAAAGGCAAAAGCCAAAGTCATTAGAAAAGCATCTCCTTCCCTAAAGATTGAAGCGGGTCTTCAGCACCAGGACAGGTCCCTGAGGTGTGCCATTTAAGTCAGATCACCTGGAGCTGTGATGTGCTTTGTCCCTGCCGTTAACGCAATCTGTTTAATAAAAGGATGGCTGTTATAATTTATCTGTTTTTAAGCTGCAGTTGAGTACTTTTCCACATCCATCTTGGCGCGCATTAGAATTTCAAAAGCATCTGTGAATCAGAGCTGGAGACTGGCTGAGATGATTGCAGTGGTTTTCTATAGTCTCCTGTGGCGCTCTCCCTGACCCCGAGTCTGTAATCTATATTTTCAGAATAATACAGAGAACCAAAGATGTTCAAGGGCATAACCCTCTAATCTACTCTACTTGCCATGTGCTCGGATTGTCCACAACCACTCTTGGGCTTGAAGAAATAAAAGCTGCCCATTATATCTAGCTTCACTTTACTTCAACACATAAGAAATCCTGTCTCACAGAAATTATGTTCATATTTAACTAAACTGCAAATCCAATTATGTTTTGTCATAAACATAATACAGTCTCCATCGGTATTTACTACAAATGTAATTTGATTATGTTTCAGCAAAATGTAAAACCTCATCGAAGGACGCGCTGGATTTCTCAATTGTCCTCATATAGGTCAGCAACAAAAGAGCTTTGGTCAGGGTGAACAAAAGGTCATGGTTTCTTTTAAATATCAATAAGTGCAATGTGAGTCATTTGTTATCACATCTTTGCATGCTTTTTCTGTATTAACCAAAGCCTCGGTAGCTGATTCCGACCATAACCAAGTGCTAAACTGAGCATACAAAGGTTACAAATGCTCTGAATCATTTTTATTATGTCTTTGCATAGTTATTCAGTATTGAACCATGGTATGCGTCTAACTAAGTGCTAACAGTGTTTGTTTCCATGTGTGAAGCTTCAGTTTTCCATTTTACTGCACATTAATATTTTTTTTCTGTCAGATAAGGTAAGCAGGCAGATAAATCTGAATTCCCTTTCATTGAGAAAGAGTTCTAACAAACAGACTGTAACTATCTAATGCTCAAATTATTTCCTGAACATCCTAACAGATATTCTTTCTGTCCACATGACCTTTGTTTCACAAAATATCTCTGTTCACACGACAACACAAATCAACTCCAAACGTGTCCAAAGTCTGAGAGAAACCATAGTTGTTGTTGTCCAACCTGTGGACATTATGGATAATACTGGATGTATCAGACTCAGAGGCTTTAATCTGTTGTGAAGGTGTAGTTCAGTTGTACACTTATATTACTTAAGTGTTGGTTGTGGTTGTGGAAGTGTATTCACATGATGTGGATTTGTCCATAAGACCAGTCTGGCTCGTCTCTCAAAGGTATCGGTGCTGAATTTGATCTACTACAGGTCATATACTGATTTATAAACCTGGATTTGATGTTTCAGATGCAGCAAAATTGCATAAACACACAAGAGACATGACCAAAATGGGGTCGATTAACAATCTGTATATTTTCCAAGAACACACAGATACAAACAAAACATGGAGTGTTCGTTTTAGAAGAATCTAAGAAAATCTATAATCACCACTTGTGCAACCAAAACACTGTTTATGACTAGAGGCCCAAATGTAAAGAAACTATCAGTTTTGCTAAATATCTGCATTAGTGTGGATGGAACACTAGTTTGACAGGTTTAACTTAAAAGTACATAAATCCCTAAAACTGAGATTATATAAACAAATGTTCACAATGCAGCCTATTTGGTTCTTGTAACATATTAACTGCGAATGTGTTTCTCCAGTCATATATGGTACATAGTTTTGGCACAAATTCTCCAGTTCTTGCAGCCAGAAAAAAATCTGTTAAAATTGAAAACTGACTGTAGCATAAAAAAGTCTCTCTATCACCCAGGTCTACAACTATTATTTTTTTATTATTTAAAGCCAATGTCTATGTGACTCACCAGTGTCCGCATCACTGAACTGAAAAACATCCACACCTCTAATGTCATCACAACTAGCACATACTGTAAATAGAGTCAGCAGTTGTCTAGAACAATGTAAGCTCATGTTTAGGATCATCGATTTCGACACTTGGAGATTAGTCAGATTAATGTTGATTAATTATTTTGTTCAAGATTCAATATATCAGGAAAGAATTTGCTGCAGGGTGTTCATGACAGACTGAATGATCATATAACAAATACATAACGTGTTACACACATCCACGGATGTAGGATTTTGTGCAAAAAAAAAAAAAAAGTAATTGTTTAGAATGCACTACATGGACAAAAGTATTTGGGACACATTGAAATCAGGTGTTTCAGTTACAGGGGTCTGGGCTACAAAAAAATCACAAATGTCATAATATAGTTTTATATTGTGATACATACCATCAGACTGCATTGGTTAGTTTTGTTTAAATTGTTGTCTTTGCTTCCAAAATGACTCAGAGATGATTTTTACTTAATTTCTCTCAACATTGATTTTTTTTTTTTTTTTTTAAATCCATGACTGATTTTGAATGTTCTACTTCTAAATTTCTCAAATATTTTTCATGTTCTGACTGTAATTAATCATTTTCAACCACAACTAACCATCTACTTTCTACACATCTGACTTAGGAAGAAAAATCTCCCATTAATCTATTAAAATATTGATGTTTATATCTCAAATCAGCGTGAAGGTCAAGTATGAGCTGTAGCCATGATGTGCCCCTATTTTTTTGTCCATGCAGTTTATAAATGTATAAAGAACATCATTTCTCAGAGACACAAAGCAGGTGGGAGAGCAGGTCTAAATGATGTTAAGTGCTAACGTGTCAGGTGTGAATGTGTTCATCATGCAATTAATAACTCACACACACACACACACACACACACACACACTCACACACACTCTGTGAAGGTAAACACACATGCTCGTGCACACACATTGTGCGTGACAGGAGCAAACACAAGCCAAGAGACAGACAAACACAGAGCATATGCTCCTTCCACAATGATCAGTGACCTCCCAGGCTCGCAACACAGTGCTAAATGAGCAACTTTCCTCTGCGGAGTAGTCAATAACCACACAGCCACAACGATCGTGTCAGCGTCCAGCCTGGCCAACATCCCCCGTAATTAATTAGTTCATGTCTCCTCCGCTCAGAGAGAGGGAGACAGCACAAGGCATATGTACTCATCCATTACATGTGCTATCCGGGGTCAGTGGCCCTGGCAGGAGCAGTCGGCGAGAATGCCTGCAGACTTCAACCCGGGCCCATTTTAGAAAATTGCCTTTTGGGTTAAAAAATCGTGCCTCTTGGCTGCTGTGTCAGTCAAAGACAATTTGATTAATATCAATCAGCATTAGAAGACAGCGGATCTATACGCCCGAGGACGACTTGTGCAGAAGCAACAGCAGCCGAGCCGAACAGGAGCCGAGTCTCTGGGCTTTGGATGTTGGAATGAGGCGGGGGGTCAATCCCTTCAGTCCCTAGTTTTCCATCTCTGTCTCAGTTTTTCACTTCTTTCTCAACTCCAATCAGTCCTGCCTATCCCCACATCACCATCCTGTCATCTTCACCGATACCAATCCCAGCGCCCCTGCACATCACACCCCCCCACACACCACCACCACACACAGCCCCAGACCCTCTCTGAAAGTCTCATATCACCCTATGTGAAAAACAAGCCCTATCTCGGTGGTGGGGAGAGAATCAATCTCTGCTCGCTCTGTGGAATCCCTGGCCGCCAGACGCCAAGAGGAGCAAGAGGAGGGGGGTGTTCGGCACATCAGTCTTTCCTCCGGTCACATGCTGCCTTTTTGACTTTGTGCTGAGTCAGGATAAACACTAAAGACAAAAGCCGACCCCCCTCCCTCCCCCTCCTCCCGACCACGGAGCGTTCGCCGTTATCGATTCCCGCTGCAGCCACCCTCTGCGTCCGAACAGGGCAGGAAAGCACAGCACATCTGTATCAATCTGTATATTTCTATAAGTCTGCACTTTGAGCATCTGCGTTGTCTGTGTGGGGTAGCATTTTAATCAAGGCCCTGCACATCAGATTAATGGAGAAATTTGATAAACGTCTCCTATTCGCGGGCGGAATTTTGCCAACTCAGGACTTCAGCTCCGAGCAATGGGAAATGAAGAATTAGAGCGGAGATGAGAGAAGTGAGATGTTTGAGGTCATCTCTTTAAAAAATGACTTTTAATCAGAATTAAAACCGTCTGCAATACCCCAGTGATGATTTCATTACCGGGGAATCAAGATGTCATCCATTTTGAGGACAGGACGTCAGAAGTTTCGGGGTCTGGATCACGGGCGGCTTTTTGCTGAATTCAGAGCAGCTGCTAGCAAGAACTAGTCACAGTCATCAAGACAGACAAGACAGGTCTCATAAAATATTCATGTTTTAAATTTTCTCTCTGCAAAGTGAGCCTTCAGTCATTTAATTTTTAATGAGCATTAAATATCCCCAACAAAAACTAATTGACATCCCTTTAACTATCGGGGTTAAGATTATGTACAGTAATTAAGCTCACCTACCGTGCCTGTCTAGAGTGGGTATAAACCTGTAAAATATGTGCATTTGCATGTGACATATAATAAACCTGACCATGACCGGTGCTATTAACCCATGAAGTCCCAGTGCTACTTTTGTGGCAGCTCCCAAATGATTTTTTTCCTCTATATTTAACATTTCCTAAGTGATTTATCACCATTTATTATAAAATTAACCTGCATATTGTGCAATTTTCCAAGGAAAATCAGGTATTTTCCAATATTTACTGTACTCATCATGCAGATGTTCATGAAAGCTCAGATTAAGGTTGATGGTTATTATATCAAAAACAGAAAAAAACTGAAGAAAAAGTGATTTTTTTACCAACATCTATGATTACGTGAAAATAAACCAAGTGTCTCCATCCACTGTCATTTATCAAACAACATGGGTTTTACTGGTGAATCAATGTTTCAATATTTTATTTTCTCCATGTTATTATTTTGTAAATTTTCTTATTCGCTTTTGTTAATTTCATGTATTATGTAACTTATTTTTGTTCATTTTGTTACCCCTTTTTATTTTTTTCTTCAAATTACTTCAGTTTGTGGCTTATTTTGTTTATGTTACTTATTTTATCCTTTCTACTGTATTTTAGTATTGTTTTTGCTTATATATATATATATATATATATATATATATATATATATATATATATATATATATATATATAAACCAAGTATGTCCATCCACTGTCATTCATCAAACTATATGGCTGTTACTGGTGAATCAATGTTGTAGATGATAACGGTTTTTCCACGTTTACTATAGAGTTATTAAACATCCAAATGTGTCATATCTGATGACAATAAAGCCACGACAAACTGTATTTTACACCAATTATTTACATGTATTGATAGGATTAGTGGATCAACAGGTATTAAACATATTAGATCAGTGGATGTTTTTGGTCACTGGTGGATGTTTGGGTCTTTATGGGTTACAAGAGCAGGGAGGAAAATTCACTCCAATATAGTGTAGGAGCCAAACAATAACACATAAAATTGGTAACTTCTTCTGTGTACACCAGCAAACCTCCATTTTTATTCTGGTTTAAGCAGCTGCACACAAGACTGGGAGGATGGCAAACTTTCATAACAAATATAGATTGGTTGTTTTCATGCTCTCTTTTGACAATGTCACAAAGCCGGGATAATATTGATGGTGAAATTATTCTATTTATTAAGTAATCTTTGCGAGGCAGGGTTTCAATCGTGCGCCGGTTCCACGGGCAACCAAAGTGGCACTTTGCGGGCACATTGAACCGTGTCACTGCTAAGCGAGGCTGACACATTGGGAGATGAAAGTCTTGTCATTCATTTACCAGTGACAACCTGTGTATGCTAATGTCCAAGCATCTTTAGCTCAACAGAGAGAACGGTTCTGGTGTCGGCGCATAAAGTCGGGCCCTGGGGGGAAATCTGCAGGGATGTACAGTGACGCCCTCGCCACAAAGGCGACGCGGTGACACGTCCCGGGTCGCCGTGGTAACACATGCAGAATTACTGAGCAACACGTCTGATGTGAGCTTTGACAGACTCACAAATGTGGAGACAGAAGCTTCATCTTTACAGTCTATATATGTTTCTTTTTCATCTCCCCGCTCTTATCTTTTTTAAGGTTTATTTGAAGAACATACAAGGCCTGTATTTAACCCTTTAGAGCAGTGGTTCAGTCAGTTCAAGACCTAAAAGAAATCATGTAGTCTCCTATAGGCCCAGCATGCTAGAAAAGAAAAGAAAATGAATCTACATATCACCACAATTTTATCTTTTTACATGTAAAAGGTGTACAAGAATGAAAATTGAACTTACTTTGTTCGTGCTGATTTAATGTTGCGAAAGAGAAACTCAACAATTTGTGCAGCAAACCAACAAAATCAATCTTGTAAATGAGCAAAATGATCCCAAAAATAAAAAAGTGAACAAAATCATCAAGAATATGAAGAAAAAAGTCTAGAAAATGAACAAAATGAAGAAAACAATCAAGAATATGAACAAAACAGAGCAAAATAATCATAAAAATGGAAAAAAAAAAAAAAAGGGCTAGATAATGAACAAAATGGAAAAAATAATAAAAATAAAGATGGATGGATCAACGTGGATAGACATGCTGTGTATATTTTGGCATTTTTTCCTTGTTCTTATTTTAGTTTTTCCTAACCCTTATCAAGTTCCTTCCACACCTAAACCTCACTACATCTACCCACTCTGGGTGTCTTTGAGTCCACGCTTTGACAAATGACACTCTAGAGGTATCTATGACATCTGAGTCATGTGTCAATATGTCACCGGTTTGGCGTGAGAATGTCTAGTATCTGGTGTTAAGACTGGAGGATGACTGCTAACGTTCAGACAGCAGTTGGCAGGTTGTGTCTCTGTCTGCCTTTATTTCCCCAGGGTTAGTTTATATTAGACTACAGGTATTTACAGCATTCGACCGACTGATGAAACACACACATCTCTTCACCTAATCAGGACCGATGACTGATTCATGGAATTAGTGTTGAAGTTTTATGTGCTGGGAGGTGGCTTCACAAACTCCTGTTCTGTAACATCACAACAGCTAAGAAAGGTAACGGCAGAAAATGTCTCTAACAAATGGTTTGGAATGGGATTAACTCAAAGACCCAGTGTTACTTTTCCCAAATATTTTTTTTTCTCTATTTAACCTTTCTTAAGCAATTTACCACCATTTATTATAATATTTTCCTCTGTATTTTTCATTTCTTCAACAAAAATCAGGTATTTTCCAAAATTTAATTGACTGATCAGGTAGATTTTCATAAAAGCTCAGATAAAAGTTAATTGTTATAATATCAGAAAAAGTAAAATGAAGAAAATTTGACTTTTTATACAAAACGGAACATAAACTCAGGGTCTCCATCCACTGTCATTGATCCAACTCCATGGGTTTTACTGGTGAATCAATGTTGTAGAAGATGACGGTGTTTCCAAGGTAACTACGGAGCCTCTGAATGTACAAATGGGTCATATCTGATGACCATGAAAAGATGACAAACTGCATTTTACACCAATTATTTACATCAGCTAAAATTTGCTTAGACGTCTTATTTATGTCTTTGTGCATAAGAAATCAATATAAGTGAATCCCCAAAGGAACTTAGTGTTGGTAAATGCAAGTTATGCAAATTTACAGGATTTCAGTTCTGTTGCAACATGTTGATGGTCATATGAACTATGTTTTCAGGTCAAAAATGTCCAATTTCATCACATTTAATGCTATATTTTCATGTCACAAATGGCCAAGTTATATTTTAACTGAATTCTATTCTTTTAGATTCCCCAATTTTTCTGACAAGATTATATACTACATATCACGTTTTATTTTTACAGGTTGCAATATGGAGTATGGTGCTGATCCATCCTGCTTATGTTACGCACATACATACATTAAGAATGTCACACGTCACTTTTTAAATCAACAGTTTTCTAATAATAAGCATTTTTATAAAGAAATAACAATTCTATATTGTTATTTACTCTTTAGTATGATGATAAACTATACAATAAATAATTCTGATACTAGTTTTTGCACAGGGATCATTAGTGTAAACGGTGACATGGCTGCCGAGCATCAGTATGATGGGATCCGTAACAACCATGTCACATCCGTCCACTGCCACATTTTGTGTTTTTGTGTCAGCTGTTATTGTTTTAGATCCACAATACTAACATTTATGAATAAGAGGATAATTAGCGATAGCAAGTATATAAGTTTATTAATAATAAAGTACTGGTACTGACCAGATCATCATGGGTAATGTCACGTCCGTCCACCAGCAAAAGTTTTCACATACACATGCTATTCAAAATCCAATATTTCTGAAAATATAGCTTCCACTGTCAAATAATATCAGTAGTTTGTGCACAAATGTATTAGCATTATTTCAACACAGTTCTATGCATTTCTTACAACTTTTTTTTTTTGACAAAAATGGCCACTCATTTGACCCCCTAAGTAAATTGTATCCGACATGTATTGATAGGTTTAATGGATCAGAAGTTACCAAACATTTTATATTGGTAGATGACTTTGGTCGCCAGTAGTTGTTTGGGTCTTTATGGGTTAAATAAATGTAAACTATGAAGGATCCTCTAAACACAAGTGACTGAATAAAAACTGCTATTATGATGATATTGATCTTGATATAAAATCACACAATTTTTGTTATTTAATTTCACCATGTTAGCGAAAAAGAAAACACTTGATTTCAATGTGTCCCAGTTTTTTTGTCCATACAGTGTATTTTTTTCAATCTACTGTCTTATGGGGATGACATCTATTATGGATTTTAGTGTAAATGAAACTGAGGATCTTTTATATACCAACATGCTTTTTCTAATGGAGCACAGTGATGTTATGTATCTCTTGACTGCTTTGTGTGATTGTCCTAAATTTTCTTTGTGTGTTCATGTTCATTGTTTTCAGCGACTAAAACCTCCATTAGAAAAGCAAATACAGCTACGGCAGCATCTTTGCTAAAAATCTTACAAAAGTAAGGATGGATCCACCAGCAGCTGAGGCCACAAATAATGCATGTAGACATAACTGCTGGCATAAAAGAAGTATTTACTTCATTAATTCACTTGTGTATATGTATTCTTGAGCTTAAATGGTGTATATATTCACGTTTTATGGTTATTTTATTCTGTTAGGTTTCTCCTTCTGTGCCTTTTATTTAATTTTACTGTGCTCTCCTTGGTTTATTGTGTTATTCTTCTGGTTTTACTGCACTGAATCAGTCAAATTCCTGTGTATATTGTACATTTGGCAAATAAAGCAATTGACTGATTGTTAATACACACATAATAAAACACTTTTCCTGTTGTATACCTTCCTTTGGCGAACAATAATGAAAGCACTGTAAAGCCCGCAGAGGTGGCGTCGTTCTAATCCGTGCAACGTGTTGTAAGTGATATGAAACATAATGATTTACCCGTTCTAAAACGCTTAAACGCCGTTATTGTTCGGGTTCGCAGCGCCTCATCATTTTCAACGCTGAAATCTTCATGTGATGTTAAAGTCAGGGGGATGAGAGACATTCAATACAGCCGCCTCCAGCCAAGGTCGAGTGCCCGTCACCTGGCAACCGAGCCAAATACGAAATTCTTCAAATGCCGCGCGTCAATAGAGTTCGCCTTTGAGCGGTATTGACACACAGTTAGCTTTTAAAGTATTCACAGAGGCTATTTAGAGAACAATAATTGCACAGTATGGATCTTTGTTTGTCCAGTGAATTCATAGACTAATGCATTTAATAGGTGGATGATACATTGATGTGAAATCTATCACGCATGTCACTCCGGGGCTTTCGAATATGTACTTTTGTTATGTTTACTAATTGCGTCTGTTCACATGAGATTATTAGAAGTATTTAAGCGTCTGATTACCGAACACCTCATCTGGCAGAAAGGCAGAATGAGGAGAAGAAACGGTGGAAATGTGTGGAGAATGTCTGCCTTAACAGATGTTCACAATCACTATAATGTATTAGTGATCGTGTGCATCTGTTAAGGCAGCAGCACTGAACATATATAAATATATACACAACAAAATGACTTTGAGCTGATGCAGAGGAGTCATTTTGTGGAACATAATGGTTATCAGTGGTTTTTCATTTCCATTATGCAAGCATGTAATTCATGTAGATTCTGTTCTGTTCCCTTTGAAACCACTGGGCCTACACATCATCCCATCCAGGTTATAGCTTTGTTTTCGGGTGCAAAATCCATCCAAAAGATCATATAATCATGTTTTTAGTCCAAATCCTGATATACACTATACGGACAAAAGTATTGTGACACATTGAATTCAGGTGTTTCTTTTCTAACAGGGATCTGGGCGACAAAACAATATCATCAAATGTCATAATCTAGTTTTATATTGTGATAAATATATTTGCATTGATTACTTTTCTTTTAATTGTTATATTTTCCAACATATTGCATATCAGCTTGAACAGGACATCTTACAAGCTGTAGTTATGATGTGTGCCAATATTGTTGTCCATATAGTTCATTAACATCTATATTTCCTTAAAGTTTGATGGGAGATTTTTCTTCTTTACTGATATGTGAAGAAAGTAGCTGGTTAGTTGTGGTAGAAAATTATTATTTACAGTCAGAGCACAAAAATATTTTAGAAATTTAGGGGTAGAACATAGAACATACAAAAAAAAAAAAATCAATGTTGAGAGAAATTAGGTAAAAATAATCTTTGAGGTATTTTGGAAGCAAATATAACAATTTAAACAAAACTAACCAATGCAATGTAAATATAAAACTATATTATGACATTTGTTATTCTTGTTTTATAGCCCAGACCTGTTAGAAAAGAAACAACTGAATTCAATGTGCCCTAATACTTTTGTCCATATAGTGTATCTGATGTTTTGGAACCAGTACTGTGGTTGTAAAATGATGATTGATTCCCTCGGTTTGACTGGATGATTCAACTAAACACTTACAAAGAGTCCAAACTGGCAATAACAATAAACAGTCAAGTATTGTTCTTCAAAAGGAGATTGGAAAATGACATCCCAAAAATGCACCTCTCAGATTCTGACATTGGCCTTCAATCTTCTGTCAACGCTCCGAATAAAGTCAATGACAGGACTGGAAAAATATTAGCGCCTTGGCGTGTCACATCGGAGATCTACGGTCCACATTAGCATTTTCAAACCCACATTATCTACCACTTTAAGTGTTTATGTCTTAGGCTGAGTAAAAAGTGAGCACTTGGGTCTCCTCTCTCCTCCATTTTCTACTTTGGTCATAGTTTGGCGACTTCTAAAGAGCCTCACTTAGTGACAACTGTTATGGTTTTTAATGTAGGTCTTCGTCATCCAAACTGCTGCTGGTTGGATACCTTTAATGTCAATGCAATTTCTCATTGTAGCATCCAGCGCTTTTTTTCCTTTCCTTTAGTGGTCAGGAAGAAAATATCCAGGGCTTAGACATCACTGATCAGAGTTTACATCCTGGGATGTTTATAGGTTTAGGGTGAGGAAAAGACGATGGCTTTGTTTAGATATTAACCTTCCAGTGCCCAGGTGAGCATATTGTGCACACTTTGCACTTCATGTTATAAAAGGTTGTATTTCTTTTCACAATTTGTATAAGGTCAGAACTCAGAAGTTGTGTTTTTGCATGATTTGTAAAATTCTGACCCAGCCACTAAAATCAGCACATTGTAAACAATGGAAAATTACTGCACTAGCACCCTTCACCGAAGTGAGTAAAAATTGCACATCGACACATTTTAGCATTTAACATTTGACCCAACACACACACAAAAAAAAAATGCACATTAACCAATGTAGCTGTTAATCAATGACATATGCCAGGCTGCAAAAGTCCAGAAATAAGTAGTCCAATTTTTATGTAGTATGTTGAAAAAAACATGTTTTTTTTTTTTTTCCTTTTTTTGTGTGTGCGGGGGGGGTGTCAAAAATATGGTTTGTTTATATTACAAACATGGCATTTAAAGGGTTAAAAATATGACAATTATTGAGTATTTGGTGTTCTTGCTTGGGGCTCAGGTTGTTGAAATACAAAAATGTTTGAATGTATGAAAAAATATTTGACATTACTATGACGCTGTGCAGATTATGTGCTTGTGGTGGTTATAGGGAACTCTATGGGCAGGATACTGGAGGGTTCATACAGTGAGTTATAAACCAAGCCCTCATAGCTTTCTTTTAACACTAACCGTGAGTCATCATTGCTGAGTCATAAAAATAGAAATAATGATGCCATCTAAACTGCAAAATATTGTAAACCCAGTTTGTCAACAAATTATACTCATGTTCCAATTGAAAGCACCATCAACGATTAAAAATGTTGACCTACAAATATACAGAGATGCACAGTTGACTGATCAGTCAAAACACAAATGAGTTTTTCTAAAGGCAGAGCTTTTTTTTTTTTTTTCCACTTTAGATTTTGTTATATTAAAGGTTGTTTTGATGATTGAATTTGGGCTCATTCAGAGACAGTAGGTGTAGAAAGTATTGAAGACCA
Source organism: Sphaeramia orbicularis (assembly GCF_902148855.1). Taxonomy (NCBI): domain Eukaryota; kingdom Metazoa; phylum Chordata; class Actinopteri; order Kurtiformes; family Apogonidae; genus Sphaeramia; species Sphaeramia orbicularis. The sequence continues at coordinate 26,208,696 of NC_043964.1, read as the reverse complement.
GTCATATTTTTACATCATGAAGATTTCTTGGATTCCCTGGACCAGAATTTCACTAGTAGTGCATTGTACAAAAATTTTTGTAAGACACATTTTTGGTTACGTAACATTAAGGTTATACTTCAGCTATGTTTGAAATCTACAACAGCAACATTTTATCGGGGTTAACCAACTGATGAAGGTGAAGCATGGATGCGCACATGCTCTTTTTGATCAAATCAACACTCGATTTTCTCAAACTGTAACCGCTCTCCATTTACCAGCTGAGATCGACCCAGTTAATAAAGCAGTCCATTTGATCTGCTGAACCCGTTCATGTTTTGGCTCTGAGCTACAGTGCGTGTTGATGTCGTGATCAGATGTATGGAGTCAGACACCTGACATGCTGGTGTTACTTTCACAGCAGCTGTCACTGCGGTCTGTCAGTGATTGACTCGCACCCGATCTGCTTTCAGATTAATATTTCATCTCTCACTTAATAGAAAAACAGATGTTCTGCAGTCGTGTACACTGGGAAATAAGCTGGTGGAAATGTATGCATTACTTACAGCCAGCTAACTAAATTTAGAATGAAATATGCATCTGACAGATGCCTCACAATCAACTTCCAAAGGCCTATAATGGGATATCGACAGATTTCATTTATGCAGGGCAGACTGACCTCATTGGGGGAACTAATAAAACTTTTGGTACATTCAACCGGAAAGATGCCCTGGCTGTATTTCAGTCTTAGGCAGCTCTCTGGGTGCCCTTTAAAGCATTGACCTCTTCACAGAGTGAGGGCTCCTATGTGATTAATACTGCTAGGCATTTATTGGCACGCAAGGCACTTTTACCAATAGGTCACCTGCTTGACCTCAGCGCGAGCACGCGGATCGAAACCGAGTGGACAGGAAACTATATGGCTTAAGGTGGTAACAACAGGCAAAATACTAAAAAGGCATCTCAAACTCATAACCATCCCACTCATGTAAAGCTATTTGGGCACACACATATATACACACTCACCTTATATATATATATATATATATATATATATATATATATATATATATATATATATATATATATATATATATATACACACACACACACACACACACACACACACACACACACACACACACATAAATCCTTAGTCTCTATCACATTCACCAAGACCCACCCACACAACACACACAGCCCCGGGCATAAAAGGTTTCTGCGGCCAGAACACAAACAAACTCATTTGTAACCTGCCATGACACAATCCAACACACACACAGTGCCACACAAACACACACAACACCCGCACAAAGCCAAGTAACATTATCCCTGTGTGCAGCTAGATGGATCAGACTGTTTATCAGAGGCTCTCCACCAGCACACTGTAAGAAGGATCGGAATGTCACCAATCGATTCCATGGCAATCAATATAGATACCTATTCAGATATCTATTGATGCAGTTTAACAGGGATATTAGTCCGTGCGCAGGTAAATGCCACGAGTTCTACTAAACAGTGCTCCTGGGTCATAATTGGACTGAAAGGTACCTAAATGGCATTAGTCGGTGCAACAGTGAATTATATAAAAACAACACATTACGTAATAACTCAACAAAAGCTGATCGATTTCTGCTTCATTATATAATATGTTAAAAGCTGCATTTTGTAATAACAGAGCTTTACCCTTGTTTTGGGGGTAATGGTGATTATTACAAGAAAAAATTAGTTATGTTCTGAATAAGCGGTGGGTTTTCAGTGGTGTATGATAGTGATCAAGTAAATGTTTAACTGAATTTCCTGTTTTAAATATAAATATAATACAGTTTGGTTTATGTAGGCATTTAGACTATGAGATCAGTCAACTTTAACAACAGTATAATTTAACATTTAGGAGCTGTAATTTAGCTTAAAGGTCCAGTGAGTAGGGAGACATATCAAGCTTTAATTGCAGAAATGGAATATAATATCCATGTGAATAATGAATGTAAGACCGTTTGTGTTTTTGTTACCATAGAATGAGTCATTTTTGTCAAAGTTTAAGGAGTACATGAAGCCCAGAACAGGAAAAAAACAAAAAAAAAACAAACACAGACTGTAAAGACTACATGTAGGAAAATGTATGATGTACTGTGTTCAAGATGCCCATAAAAACATATTATGTAAAGGTCTGTCTAATGAGAGAACAAAATGGAATATATTTTGAGTCTATTATGAAACAGCATTTTATAATAAGTTAGTCTAACTTTACCATATGCATACTTACATTAGCACAGAAATGAGGTTTTTGGCTCAGCACTTTCGCTTACTATTTTGAATGCATTCACACTGGCAATTACAGCAAATTGCAATACTGTGTATATGACACTACAATACTCAAACTGGTGAATTTAGTCTAGTATGTGAAGCAATAACATACATTAAATACTAAAAACCAGGTAAAATATTAAGCAAATGCTGTGTACTTCAGTATTGGTCAAGTTAAAAAAAAAAAAACAAGTAATGTACAAAAACACACTGTACTTACAAAAAAGTACATAATAATCTTCCATGTTAAGTAATGAACAGCTTGGACACAAGATATAATCACTTATTATATATCTGGAACTGTTTGTATGTTTGGAATCCAATGAAAATCAGTGCTATGGGCTGTGATTATGTTTCTCCTAAATACTTTAATACACAAATATAATTGGTGGTAATGCTTTCACATTCATGACATTTTGTCAAAATATTCAGATTTACAATTTACAAGAGTAAAACCACCCACGGTTATTGGTTTCCAACCTTTGGTCTGCCCAAAAGAGGCATCTCAACCAAATCTACCATGGTCTGGTTCATTAATGATGGGTCATTTTCTGTGAGAGATGTAGAAAGATGCTGAGGGACAATGAGAAGAACCTCAAATGTCCTACACAGGAAGCATTTGTTGCAATGATCTTGTGACATTAGAAACTGCTCAATAAAATATAGACCAGAAGCTTTATATACGACAACTATCATACACAAATGGAAACATTGCAGCTTATGCCATTATGTATGTTTATAAAGAAGACAGAAAGAAGATGTTTGCATGAAATATCCATCTGTGAAACTTCATTGGAGACCTTATGGACAGACCAGAGTGATCGATGCTCTAGTAACACAAAACAATGAAAGTTAAGGCCTAAATGCATCCAACAGGATAGGAAGTTACACGAAAAAAAAAAAAAAAGACAGAAAGACAGAAGAACATGTGTAGATGATGAAGGAAGGATGTATCAGTCAGCAAAACAAATGAGAAGAAAATCTATACAACAAAATAAAACAGTACTTTACTTAAAACTTGAGGCACCATTGGTTACCACTACAGTACGGTACATGCCTAAGCTTAACGATAAATAATCTGAAAAATATTACTCATATATGAGTATTTTGTTTGCTTCTAAACTCTGAAGTGTAGCTGCTATTGAATTATGACCAATGCATGACTTAATCTACTAATACCGAGTATATTTCCCACTAGAATGCATAAAAATACACGTTGTTGTTATTACCGTTATTACTTTGTCCACACATAATGACACCAAAATGCATATATTCACATTTTCCTCAAAAAACTGCAACTCAGCTACACATAATGAGCTCGTTGCAGGTTTTGCAACATAACAAAGTGAAAATTCATGACATTCCGTGGAGTTTTTAGGCAATGTAGTGTTTTGACATAATGTGTTGTTACATAAAGTTTACTTAAGTGAGCTAAAATGCAGCTATTGTAGAAAAAAAAAAATCTGTATCAGGTCAACAAGCTTCTTAAAATAGGATACAATTTGTCTTACATAAAGCAGGATAGATGAAGCATCAGAATAAGAATAACAAGCAATGGAGAAATGCAACACAACGTATGCACACTCTAGTTTATCAGCAGTAAATAGCCAATGCCATGTTCCCATGCTCCTTAATCATACTGATGCATGTACACAAACACACAATAATAGGGCGCACACACACACACACACATATATATATATATATAAATATATATATATATATATATGCACACACTCCTCTTCTCTATCTTCCACAAGCAGTCGCAACACACACACACACATTCGCACATATTTTTCCGAGACCAAAGGAAGAGCTGACTGCAACATTTTTCTCCACTTCAAAAAAGTAGCCAGTGTCAAAATGATAAATGAGGGATCATGAGGGAGAGCGTGCATACTTACATTAGACTGCACAAGAGCTTCAAGAGCTGCAACAGAACGGACCGACGCCGGCTTCAAATGCAGCGCTTTAAGGCTGCTGTTATTACACGCAAGGAGCCCGCATGCAAATTACACGCCACGCCAGTGATTAGCAACGTGAAATTACTATCAACATAACAATAACGTTTTAACACAACCGGTGTGTGGGGTGTGTGACCTGACATTACGAGCGGCGGTCGGGATCGAGGTAAGGGGGGTGGTGGGGGGGATGTTGTGTTCCTTATACAGGTGTTGGATGGTAAAAGGTTGATTACTAATTTCCCGGAGGTGAGTACAAGCTCACAGATGTGTGTGGAGAACATCTGATGGTAGGCCTTCAGACTGCTGATGCACGGCAGCGTGGGGATATTTTCAAACATCATTTATAACATCATTTCGGCATCAGTTACAAAATGGTGGCGGGTAAGATTGATGGGCGGCGATGGCTGGTTAATATGCGTGATTGGAATGATACACAAAACGCCGTTGTTTGTTGCTGCCGGAGTTGACGGCGCACATACTGAAAAGACTCCGATTTACAACAACGACATTAATTCCAGCGGAGCAGTTTTTGACAAGAGAGCATTGAAGGCAATCTAAAAAAGGGTTTGGAAATGATTACAGGTGTGACCAGAGGAAAGATTTAATATACATTTTGTGTGGTTTCGTTGCATCTCTGGGTTGAAAGTTGAATGATCTCAGTATTTAGTCTGTTATCTGGAATGTCATGTAGCCGTGGAAGATGTATTAAGATCACACATTGGTTCCTGTTATATCTGATGTTTTAGATGTTTACAGTTGAGCTGATTTTAGCAACAATCTACAGTCATGCATCATTTTGTGTATGATTATGTTTGTAGTATTGGTACACACCTGTCTCCTTGTTGTATCTGCATTTTCCACCAAATTCAAGAGCTTAAAGGAATAATCCATAACATTTCTGAATAAAACCATCTCAAATCAACAGCAGGACCTGCATTATATATTATACTGACGTGTATTTTATTAAATTCAAAGATAGCTGTCATTGCATTACATTTGCATGTCTGTCAATGTTACCGTATCCCGTATAATAACATTTATGTGAAAGTAATGTGGATAAAACTCATTTGTGTACATGATTTATGCCTGAGTCACCATTAGCCCTTTTGGTACAACTCCTCCCATGATGCCACACTACACCAAGACATCATCTCCTCCTGTAAACTTTGTCATGGTTGTGACTGAGAGACCCCTAGTGGCAGAAATGACATCAAGCGTAATCAAGGAAGACGATTTTGGACTAAAGGAACATGTCTGGAAGGTGAAGGAAGTAAAATAGCTTTAATGTGATCTTGGGTAAATGAACTTTGTTACTCTCCACCGCTGCTCCCATGTAATCACTTTCTTATCTTTTCCTTTACTCTGATACATTTTGGGGGATTGTAAAAGAAAGCTCCACCAGTGTTGCTTGCGCTATGTAGCACTTTTCCAGATAACAAAAGAAGGGGAAGCTGTTGCAAAAGTTACTGCACGAGTAGCGCCTAGCACACCCTCAGATCAATTACAATGTAATTACAATAGCAGACAGAAATACAACCTGGGTCTGTGCTCTGTCTGCACTGATAACTGATAGATAAGCACCTGAGGGATGGCTGAGAGAAGCACCTGGCCAGAAACACATCTCAATGCTGTCAATAAATTACTCTGCTGGGACCGTTCTTTCCTGGGTAAGGCTACACGATTGGCGGGCACCAGCCACATCCCAACCTCCTGTGCAGTCCATCTCGCCGCCCGCCCAGGAAGACAAGTGGAGGGAAAAGAAAAGCAGCCGTTTTTCGGATACTGCAGTAAAGACAAAGAAGAAAAAAAAAAACCTACAATTCCCATTTGTGCCTTTGTGCAAGCCCTTCTGTAACGCTCCCAAGTCGGTGCAATTTCAAGACTCTGATCAAGCCTTTTGCTTATCAAGAAACCCTCGGAGTGTGACATTGATGCAGATGTGCCAGTGATCCACGGTCAAAAGGATGGGTGGAAGAGCAAATTTCACTGCAGAGAGTGTACAAAGACAAAGAGATCAGCGATAAGACAGAGAAGTGCACCCATATCGACTGCTGTCAGTTAGGAGCATGTTAAGGAGTGTATTAAGGATTAGAGGGGATTAGTCATATCAGATCACTAGAGGGTTATCAGTGGTCGCAGCTCCACAACGAGGAGCTCCAGGCAGCTCGGAAACAAGAGCCCCACCGTCCTCGTATAAGTCTTAATATTAACCCATTACGATGGGCGATTTATGAGTTTGGAAAAACAATTAAGCTTGTGATTTTTATTAGGAGATTGATTGAGTGCCTCCTCCCCAGTGTCTCGACACTACCAGAGTTTACCCCCTCCAGAGAGTGGGGGCCCGCTCCAAATATTACCGTGATTTAAGATGCAAAACCAACACACATTAAAACAGCTCAGAGCTTATTCCATGCGCGCTTCCGCACAAAACCAATTTAGTTTCCATTGATCGCTTTTCAAGCAATTAGATTTCCATTGATGGAAAAAGTAGAGGCTGCTTGTATGAGATGGGGAGGGTCAGTGGTTGGGCGCTGTGATTTGCACGTTTATTCAAGCCGTTTGACCACCTCCTCTAACCCCTGACAGATCCCTGGCTCCCTCCCTCCTTCCCCTCCACCCCTTCCACGTCCCCACCTTCCGGACAACAAATAATTCACCCGGCATGAAAAAAAGGCTGGCGTCAGATTATATATCCGTCTTTATTTCCGATATTGCCTCTTTGTTTCTGCAAACTTGGCTGATTTTCTAAATTGTGGAGTATTGACTGTTTCAGAGCCTGACCAAGCGAGTCTGATGTAACACATTGGAGGTAATGATATCCCAGCGACGGGAGAGGCAGTGGCTGGGGCAGCACTGGACGATGGCCAGGCCCTGTAACCATTAGTCTCCTCAGGAGCCGGAGTCTGTTCTGTTCCAGCACGGCAGAGCTTGCCATCAGCACAAACGGTAACCCAACTCAACCAGTGAAACCACCAGAACCCCTCCCATGTGCCCGCCACAGACAGAGACGCCATCAGGAATCACTTCCTTTCATACGGCCAAGGCCACTCTCAAGGTTATCAGTGTTAAGGAGAACTACCAAAGCGCCACAAACTAACTGTTAACAAAACATTTTGTTGACAAAAATGGAAGTAAAAATGAAGATTTTAAAGGTAACAAACAGAAAACACATTGGACGTTTGGACATTTCTATTAGTAGTGGTTTGTTTTCTGTATTAGTTGGAGTAAATTTTATGTGTCACTTTTTTCAGACCTGAATTAAGAAAAAAAATCAAAAATCTTAAAATTTTTACACCATATTTAATTTTGGCTGCATTTCTGTTCCATTTTAGTTTGCATTCATTGATCATTGTATTTCTGTCATTTTTAATTTTAGTGTTCAATGTTACTTTTTCCAAGCTACTTTAATTTTCAGTGTAAATCCACCTCAAATTTATCAGATTTCAGAAAATGTTCCAAATATTTACCAGATTTCAGACCATGTTTCATGCTGAATTGTCATTCACTGACCAACAAAACATGCAGTGTTTCTACTCGTAGTTTGATTAAATGCAATGTTTGGTGTATATATTGATGCAGACTTTCCTACCCTATAATTGTTCTTATGGCAGACCTTGTCATACATGGGCAATATGTATTTGAAATATGGGCATGATTCGGGTATGATAGCATGACAAAATGAGACGTAAATAACACAATTTGGATGTACTTCAAAGTGTAGATACACTGAGACAAAACTACTCTGATGCCCAGAAGAAGTACAGTATTCAGTAAGCTGTATTTTGGCAAACATCTAACTCTTCTTTTTAAAAAGTTGAAAATTCTATTAATCCATCATGAATACTTCACAAGTATTTACGTCTTGAAGCATGTTTTTTTACAGTAAATTTGCTGTTACCCCATTTCCAAAGCCACGGTATCTCAAAAACTAATGAAGATATGAGGCTGAAATGTGTGGCATTTAATAAGAATAATGATATTAGCTGGGATACCTCCAGTGATTTCACATGGACTGACCCTTTAGCTTTAGCTTTCATCTACTCTAATACCGTAAATAATGTCAATACCATGATAACAATATCACTCTATCATTTATTTCAGACATAATCTTAAGAGTGTCTTTGACTTACAGATGAAATACATCAGCAGGTGCCATTTATGAGAGTTACCAGTTTGTACATATCTAGCATCATGGCTGCAAAAGTCAGAAAAAAAGTCTGTATTTAGGATTTCTTTGAATATTATAACCGTTTTCATGAGACTATGTATCAAACCCCTGGAACATATATACCAGAGGTAAATCGAATTTAAAAAGAGTCCAAATGTAATGAAAATAAGACCTATTATAAGATCTCCAACATGCTAAACTGCACCACAGCAGAGGTTTTACAGCCAACGACTCTATATTCAAAATATGTTGTAAAGGTTAAAAGGTGAAAAGTAGATTCAAGGTATAAAATAGGAACACTGAATGCCATTAATGTGAAAGTAAGGAGTAATTCCCAGCATGCTCCCAGAGGAAATCCACCTTTCTTCAAAGCCCGGGGATTTTGACAAATGCCTTTCTCAACACCAGCAAAGGAGACAAATGTTACATTTAAACAGAAATACTTAATTTCCGCTTTTGGTGACTTGCAGCAGATATCATTAATCAACAGAGGCCTACCACGCTCAGTGAGCCTGCTAAGAACCAGATGATCGCCCTCTTCCACTCAATCCATCAAGTATGATTGGAGAAAGAAAAGGTTCAAAAATTTTGAGTTGCACCCACGCAGGAAGAGTAATTACCCTTGTGCCAGTCGCTGAGGTGTTCCCGTGACACGGCGACCCTCTGTTTATCATGCACCGGATTACTCATGGGGGTGTCAGCTCGGCGTGACAGAACCAGCACCTCCACCCATGTTCCCCTCACTCACGGCACCGCAGGGAGACAAATATGACGTACGAGCGTCCTCAACTTTTAACGAGCAAACTTATCTCCGGATCTGAGAAACATAATGCCCTTCATGTTTCAGGAAAATCTGAAAATCAAGTTTTGAAGGATGATATCGACGCTCCATCTTTACAGAGCGATCTGTTGATTTTCACCGTTATCTGGCTTTTTGTCACGTCACGTGACTGCTGCGCCTCAGGGATATTACTCACTGTCTGCTTTATGATAATATGCATTGAAATGGGATTTTTAAAGGTGCTATGTGCAGCATTTTGAACATTAATATATCATTGTCAAATTAATTGTGATACATTTGTTTACCTCACTTGTAAACAAATGAGACCATTATAGCCTCTAGCGCACTGACTGTTTGCGGTTCTCAAAGTTAATACTTCATGGTGTTGTTTACTTCTTTAGAGAAAGTTTTTCTTTTTTTTATTATTTATTATTTAGTGGATGAGAAATTTTGTGGAAAGTGATTGATCGATCAGACTATGTCAGGTGGACTGGACGGAGACTTGTACATCTGCTTGCACTGAGAGAATAGCACCCTCTAGTTTTTTTATGGTGTAAAACGAAGGTCGTATATTCTCAAACAAAAACCAAATAAGTAAAATTTCTTGCAAACTCTAAGTTAAATAATACTGTCCAGATGACTCTTACGTCAGTGGTTTAAAGTAGGGTCGCAAAAAGGTTGGATTAGATGCTGACCATTAAATTATCTATAACTATACTTAAAATAATTAATTCGCACATTACCTACTTTGTTTCTTTTGAATTTTATGAAAATAAAATAAATAAAATTGAACATCTCTGCATTGTGGGATTAGACTAAAAATTTAAGAAAAAAAATGACGTAATGCATTGACTTGTTGCAAACTTGTTGCTTGCAGTCTTAGTTCATAGTAACAGCTTCATAACGACTGTCTCAGACCAGTCAGTTGTGTGTAGTGATTCCATGCCATATTTTATCCCTTCTGTTTGTTCTGAACCTTGATGAAGGGGAAACTGGAAAAGTATCAGGTGCTACAAAAAATTTTGTGCAATGGAAAACCAAAAACACTGAGAAAAGTTGACTTGAGGCGTTACTACTTGGTGGAAAAGGTTAAAGCTATTAGTTCAATCTTCCTAGAAACAACACTACATCTCTGTAAACTTTAATATAATTATGAAATGTTCACATTTATGGAGGAAAGGTTAATGGAAATAAGAGGTCAACCAGAATGCTGTAATGGCTAATTAACAACAATGTATACTTTCTGATGAATAAACCATATATTTTATAGATCCTTATGATATTTCTTGGGGAAAAAAGTAAGAAAAGTTGTTCTCAATCAAAAACAATCTGGAGGTACTTCACTGACTTAGTGATGTTAAGGGCTCAGGTTCATTGTGTACGTGCCCAGAGCTTTTATTGCAAAGGATAAAAGAGAGGAAGTGGTTTTTGCTACAAAACTCATTACAAACTCAATGTAAAATCTTGCATCCAGTACTATTTTTGCGAATGAATCAGCCGTCTGCTTCCCCTGCCACCAAACTACATCTTTATATCTGCTTTTATAAAACCACAACCAAACAGAAATGGAAAATTAACATGGAGTGGATAGGAAATAAAGGCCCGGTTCCTACTATAAAGCCTCATTTCCTCTGTTGTTGAGGCCAACAAATGCGACTGTGAATATTTTTTTTGGCTGTTACCAAAGAACAACAAATTTGCAAACCCATTTTCAGTCTCACTGGGGAAATATTCCTTTAGATTCTTTGTGGGGGAAAAAAGCCATTATAAGACTTTCAGAGCAGTGAGAAGCTTTTGTTCATAATAACAAAAAATGACGATGGTAAAATGGGAACACAACACTAATGAGCTGCAAGAGCGCCTTTAAAAATAAGGGTTAAACAGAAAATTTTCACCAGAAATGCCCTTTATTTCAATTGAGTGATGGAATTTTGACCTATTTTGAGCTGCACGCAGACTACATCCTTACTTCCAAATAAGATACAGAAATTATTTACAGATAAAGAGGAGGGTTATGACTATAGAGAGAGACTAAATATGAAACATTTCACTGGAACAAATCTCAAAAATATGTACATTTCATGTTGTGGAGTGGTTTTGTGGATGTATAAAAACCTTATGTTCCAGGGATATAGTCCCAAAGAACGGGAGTACCACAGTAACAGTTACTGACTGTATGTTATCATTTGTTCTCTTTTTCAATAATTCAATAACTGACCCATTCTTTTTTTATGAACTGCATACATTAGTCGTATAAATTTGGTGTAGGGCAATATAAGCTGGGCTTCTTCCTACTCCTTGTCAGACAAAAAGAGCTACAATGAAATAATTGTACATTGTGTGACTTTTTTTTTTCTTTTTGGTTAACACATTGCCTTCAATATTCTGGAGTTTTCTGTTTAAATTTGTAATTTCTCTTTGCCTTTTGTTCACCTTTATATTTTATTTGAAATAAAGTTTATCATAATCATTATGTCAAACCAGTGTTTCCTAGCATTAGACCAACATGCATTTTACTGTGTATGCGTGTTACATGTGGTGTTATCGGTGAAATTTTCAGGACAAAGAGGCCGAATTACAGAAACGCAAGAACTTCGGGGACGGACACTTAAAATGCAGTGACGTGAGGAGAGTCAAACGAGGACAGACATGCAGAGGCAATAACAGTAAAGCAAACAGGCTGCTGCCTTTGCACCACTGCTTCTTGCCTCCCTAGTGATACATGCCAGAGATAACAGCTTAATTTCAACCTCAGCACTTTTACTGCACTGTCCGAGGCATTCACTGCATCAATGTATCAATGTACCGCCATGCTAGTCACTCTCCACTGCGACAACTCACAATTTTTCTATGATGGAAGCTTTCAGAGAGGTGCCACGATTTAGCTCACACACGAGCCGCCCTCCTCTGATGGCTTTGGTCTTTGGAGACACTGGCGGCTGTTTGTTTCTCGGAGAACAGGTCACAGGGCAGACTTTTGATTGAATCCCCCACACTGTGACGAGTGAGAGGGGCGGAATTGTTCTTGATTTTGCTGCAGAGGCTCTTCCCTCTGCAAAACATTTCCTCCTTTTCGCTTTGAAAAGCAGGTGCTGGAGCTACTTTCAAGTGTAGGAGAAAGAGGAGGGGGGGTAACATGAAAAAAGAAAACTACACAAGAAGCCACAGATTCTTTATCTGAAGAGCACCAGTGGCTGAGTTCGGTAAATCATGCCAGTGCAACTGAGGCAGCTTTGGTTGTTTTTCACATTTAACGAGCGAGATCAGATCTACAAAATGATATATCATGTAGTCGTATCTACAAAATAATGAGTAACACACTTCAAAAAGTGCATTGGGCTTTGGATGTGTCAAAATCTGAAGGCTAAAATGTGAGGGAATAGACTTCAAAGGTTGTGTTTCGCTTAATTTTGATCGATATTTCTCGAATTAAGAAATTTGTTTTTTCTTTTTTTCTGTACAGTGGCAAATTTAACTTGAATGTAAAACTTCTGACCTTTGCTGAACACCTTTACATACGTTTCATTAAGTGCATTTTCCCAATAATCTCCTCCAAACAGATCTAAATCAAATTCAGATCTATTAAGGTTCGTCTGACGTTAACAAATGGTCAATTAAACCCTAATACTGAGCAAGAGGGTTTTTAAGCTCTCTCACCAATCACGCATTCACAAAAAAACAAATAATGTGTTGTGTTTAAACTGAAGCATAAAAACAAAGAAGCAATGATGTTTTTTGCTAAAATTGAAGATGGTAAGAACATTCTTGAACTGCAGGATTGATGATGACATCCTTTATATCATTTGCAATGATCAAACACTGTCTGTTTAACAGCCATTCATTCAATGCCATTCATTGTTTCAATCTTTTTTTTTTTTTTTTTGCTTAATATTGAGACTTTTCCTGTTTTCATAGCACCTCTCCAAAAGAGTAACAGCAAGAGTAAATGCCGTCACGTTTCAGCTGTAAGCTTGTCATGCAGGGCATTAATTTGACCTAAACAGTATGTTAGAGTTCATCAAATGAGACATCACAGTTTTCCTTTGGAAGTCAATCAAGGCAACACCTAAACCCAGCAAGTGAGATTCGGAATCATTAACTGCTTTTCCATAAAATGTCTCGCAAATATTAAGAATAACCAGACTAAGATCCATCTAAAACGCACAACTTGTTGGAGAAAATATGATTTACACCTCATCAGAACATGCATGAAAACTAAACAGCTGATCTGTCATGTGACTTAAATATTTGCTACATCAGAGTTTATTAAAATATAAATTTAATTACTTTTTCTTCTGTATACATTTATGGTTTGTTAAAAACAGTAAATATGACCTCAAATGAAAAAAAATTGTGAAATACGTTGGGTTTTTTTGTTGTTTTTTTAAGGATTTTGCTGATTTCATGTTAATTTTCCAGTTCAAAAAATTCTCAATATTCATTAAATATGTTATAGAAATACATTTCTTGTGATTGTTCATGTTTTCTAATACTTTTCTTTTGATAGACATGCACAACAGACGTACAGTAGTCCGTTGTTGCTGAAGTAAAAACAGAGTTTGGTTGGAAGTCATCGGGTTAAGTTTATGTTGAATGTGGGATAATGTTGTTCTTTTACAATGATAGTAAAACAACAACCTGCAACAGGAGAACATAAAACACTTGCAGACCATCCTTTTATCTTCATTTTCAGTTTTTGTAAATACTTCCTCTTAAATATAGATGAGGCAAGTTGAGAACCACTGACCTAAGCCAAAATAATGACAAATCAACATCAAAACTAACACAAAGTAACCTTTTCCAGCTCTAATGGTTTACTTCTGATGATTAATACTATGAGTTTTTTCCAATAAATACACTAAGAAAATATTAAAACGGCAAAAAAAACCCAAAAAGTAATGTCAATGGAACTTAAACCCTCTGAAAAACAGAGAAAAACCAAGATATTATGTAACAAAGGAGACCTGACGGGAAAAAAAAAAAAAAAAAAAAAAAAAACTTAAAAAATACTGTTCGTGTAGTTCCCGTTTAACAGCTACTCTAATATTCGTCTGGGGCCTCTCTCCGTTATATGAGAGAATTTATAAAGAGATTATACCAACATGACTCTGCTGAGACTTGACATGTCAGGTCCCAGATTACACGTTTCACAAACATACGTGTTTTTTTGCTAAATTTAATTGCTAAATTGTTTGTCTTATGAGCCACAGCTCGGGAGTCTCTGTGCTTGAACCAGCCGACCGATATTCTCAAAGCAATTAACAGTTAAATTTAAAACGTGCTAAGACAGATTACGGTCATTGCAAATCCTCTGTCAATTCGCATTCATTCTCATGCTCCCAGTGTAGTAGGAGTCTCTGCTTCACGCTGGCTGGGATTTCCTTAGAAAGCCCGGATCTGTGGCGTGTTGACCCGGCAACGGGGTGAACACGACGGACTGTTATTAACACTGACGGAGCGGAGGCCGAACTCCAGCTGCCCGGGGTTCTGAGGGCGCGGGGGGTGGTTGGGGGGGGGGGGGCGGGCACCAGAGGAGATCCACCTTGTTATGGCATCACGGTGAGAAAAGCCACCACATCACACATCACCTCCATCTGCGGGGGGTCGTGGGGGCAGTGTTTAAAAGGGCAGGAATAAAGAATATGCTTTGTCGCTCGTTCCTGCGCTATGACAAATGGAAAAATATTTACCTACAGCTACCTGGGGTTGCCACGATGCTGCTCGGCAAGGCTTTATTTCCAACACCGGAGTGAGTTTTTCATGGAACATATAACTGGAAACGACGTGCTCTTTTCGGCGCTCTCTTTTTGCTCGCTGTCCTCTTGTTATGACAGAGGATGCTCTTCCTCCGCTCATGCATCTTACACATGAGTAATGATGTCGCAACTTAAAAATAACACAGCTATCCTTATACTTTCACATAGGGGAGCGCCGTGGCACCTCAACGCAGGCATGTCTCCTGTTATCCATAGGGAAAGGGGGAATGAAATGTGCTTTTTATCATGTGTCATGAACGCTCTTCATGCCTCCCCTCCCCCCACTTTGACTCATATCCATGTTGAACCTCCCGTCAAAAAAATATTGGCAAATGTTGTAATTACATGCCGAGTATCTGCGCCTTACATAGCTGGAGGCTCCGAGCAGTCCCGGGCCTGATATTTCAGCTTTATCATATTTTAGTTTTATTTGAGGACGGTGGCAGTGCCGTGCCTCCAGTCAGCCATAATTGAAATGAGGGAAGGAAGATGTAGAGGCTGTGTGCCCCACTCCTTGTAATCAAGCCCTTAGTCCTGTGTGCTTTGCCATTTTTCAAAGTGAAATATCTTTGCAATCTTTACAGTAATACGCAGCGAGTCCTCTTCATGCCTTAGCCTGTGGGTAATTAGGCATGAGAAAGTGTACTTTTACATGCAGAAGAGCCATGCATTAAGAATGCTGAGGCCACAAACCAGGCCTCGGATACCGGCGGTCCGATGGAAGCGTTCAATTAAATTCATGATCACATACATAACAACATGAGTCTGCTTTGTTACTAATTTATTATTCTTTTTGTAGCAGGGGTGACATCAGTATTCAACAAGCGACGCTATCTGTTCCCCGCGTCGCCGTGCCGGGTTGGATGTATGTGAGTCGTGTGTTGGAGGCGAATAGTGAAAAAGTGAAGCCGGGGGACTGATGGAGAAGTTGATGTATGATCCCTGGTGGCTGAGCTTGTTTGAAGCGTGGAGCTGGGCAGGTGATTCGGAGGCGCCGGCTCTTTAAACAGCGTAATGAGCCAGAGAGGACGCTGCCCCCCCACCCCACCCCACCCACCACCACCACCTCTACTGCCACCACCCGCCACCCCACCCCCCCACAGTCCCTCCGCCCTTCCCTTTACTACAACCGCAACCAACCAAACCTCTCGCAACACTAACACTGTCTATCCACATTCACTGACATCATGTTGCACTGATATGAACCGGTTTAGTCGGCGGTTACTTAATTCTCCATTTCTTGATTGAAATATTGCCAGAAACTAATTATTTGAAGACTAATAAAACAGAATAGACAATAGGAAATATTTAAATTCTGCACGTCAGCAGAGAAATTTAGTGTTGTTTTGGTTGTGCATCATATTTTCCTGCAAAGTTCAGTCTATTTTCAGACCATTTAACTTTTTTTTTTGGGGGGGGGGGGGGGGGGGGGGGGGGGGGGGATGAGGCTGTTTTCAGTTTAAAACCTGTCAAAAAGCTACTGTAGGATTTACATGTGTTCTCCAAAGTTGGTGAAGACCAAAACAGAGCTAACTAAAAGAAAAATAGCTGCAAAATCCAACTGCTCACTGATTTTTTTTTCTCTTCTGTCTTGTTTTTCCTGCCATCAGCTTACTCCAAGTTACAGACCTGAACACTATTGATGGTCAGAAGCCCTCAATCAACATTGAGCTTAGAGTACTTGTGGTTTTGCTCTAAGAGCATACAAGCTAAGGTATGTAAACAATATTGAGAACACAATTTTGTAGCTCACAGATGCCTTCATCAAGGTCTGAAAACAATGCATTCCTTGTTACTTCGACCAGTTATGAAACAAATGTTCTACATTAAGATATTTTCACTTGGAATTTATGTTGCAGAATAAACAAAAATGGACCAAAATCCGACTGAATTCTAGTAGGACTGCAGCATTGCCATTAATACAATTGTAACATCTAAAGTTTTCAGGTATTACATGTGTTAATAGCTGATATTTTACTTAAGCATACAGAAAAATAGTAACAAAGTTGCCTTACTGTTTCTTGCCAGAGATGTACATGTATAGTACTATACAGAAGTCTTAGGCCACCCTTAGGTTTGTTGGTGCAGCAACGTTGTGATTTCCACCCATATGCATTTTTCAGTCTCTACATCAAAATGCATTATGCACAAGCAGAATGTACAGGAAATATGTCAACAGTATTCAAACATAAGGGCATTACAAGAGCTCTGTGGGATCAGCTGAATGGAGAAGAAAGTCTTAAGAAGATCTCCACAAAAGGTCGGTGTAATGTAGCATCAGTTTACTTCAGAAAGCTTTAAGATAGTCAGCTGAAGACACTTCAAGATATAGTAAATGCAAATAAAGGTCACACTTAACACTGACCTTTGCACAGAGAAGGCATTTAATGTATGCATGTGCTGTATTTTCGTGTTGTATCTTAATAAAATGACTGAGTATGTCTGTGTAACTGTTTGAAATTATTGTAAAATCATGGCATATATACAAAAAATGATGAAGACAGAAGCGGACTAAGGCTACGTTCAGACTGCAGGTCAGTGGGGGCCAAATCTGATTTTTTTGCCCATATGTGACCTGTATCCAATCTGTTAAAGACAGTTTAAACAGCATTCATATGATTTTTTTCAAATCCGACCCAGGCTACTTTCATATGTGATCCTAAATCCGATTCATATCTGATATTTTGCAATGCAACTTCAGTCTGAACGGCCAGGTCGCATTTATCCGATCTTTACGTCATTGAAATGCGACAAACGTCGCAATTCTGCGACCCAGGAGAAGGAGTGGCAAGAAAAACATATTTACTTCTGTAAAGACAATGCGTGCCTGGGTGGTCAGGTATTACGTCAGGACCTCTTTTGCACATGTGGGTTACTTCAGGGTCACATTCAGTTCATACTCAAAACTGATAGAAGTCGCATTTAATGTGTTATATGAAGGAGCACACAAAAAATCACATTTCATCAGAAAATCTGAATTGTGCTGTTGTCTGAACATAGCCTTAGATGTTTGCACAGTACATGACAGAAAAAAAAAAAAAAAATGACTGACAGACTCATGACACATTAAGAAATCTCCTTTAAATTACTACCTTAGCTAATGTAATAGCAGCATATTTCTGTCCTGTCCTGTAGCATGTATTAAGGAGTTAACAACTAAAAACTACAAATATGGTGGATTTAAACCACCTTTACAGGAGTGGGCAGAGTTCTGATAAAACCTATAAAAATCTGCTCTGTTTTCAGTGTGGTTGCCAATATGCTCAGAAATACATAAAGAAAAACCCGACTGATCTCAGCTTCCATGACTTCAGATGTATTAAAAGTTTGATGTCATGTCTTTACTCTGGCCTCGCAGCCTCCATCTGACACTACAAGACTAGACAAAAACCTCCAGCCGCTCCAACAGGTACATCGCAGCGGGATGTCAAGTCGTGAGCGTGAAGCGTGACTAACAAAAAGTCAGTACAAATGCTGAATGTGTTTACATAAAGCCGCCTGACCGCCTGAAACCGGTCCTCATGCACAATTTACTGCGAGTCTGTTTGCAGACATATTTTTTTGCGGCGGCGAACATAAACACGGCCGCCGCGGCTCGAGAAAGAAACAAAGACGAGGGGCACGCGGGGGAGAAAGATGGGCTACAAGGCTTCTATGCAGCGTTTCATTGCTGCTGATAATATATAAATGCATGCACACATGGATGCTGCTCGTAAATGAATAAACACATACATCAATTTCAAAATCCAACACATTAGAATTTCAAATGCACCAGCGCCTTTTTTTCTCCTTTTTTTTTTTTTTTTACGATATGTCTCATTTCTCTTGTGGAGGTATAAAAGCAGAGGGCTGAGAGGAAAAATTAGAGGGGTGGGAGAGAACAAATGCTGTATGGAATTTGAGATTATGTATTTGGTTTGTGCGTTTCCCTGCTGTTTAAATCAGACGTGTGGGGGCCGTGTAGCCCTGGGCTTGTTGCTGGTGACAGTTTCAGTGTTTCTAGACTTCACTCCTCCCCCTTTTTTCGACGACAGTCCTGAATTGAGAAGCGGGGTGGAACGGGGTGTGGGCTTCTGGCGGAGGGTGAATTAAATAGTCACTCTCTTTCCCTCTCTCTCTCTCTCTCTTGCACTTTCTCTTTTTTTCAGTGGCGTTTAAAATCAATTCATTCAGTGGACTGCTGACACAGCCCGGCCCAGAGAGCCCAGGATTTATGGCTCCCTCTAATGGGCATGCTCTGAACCAAAGCCCTGCCGTCAGCACAATCCTGCCAGCCACCCGTCCGCCCCACTCCCTCACTCCATCTAGCTTTTAAAGACGCAGGCACCCCCCTCCTCTTCCTCCCTCTGCTCCTCCTCCTCCTTTCCCTCATCACCTCTGTGGTGGTGGAAACACAGCAGATCTGGACTATTTGACAAAAGACGAACATGTGACAATTACAGAAACCACAACGACATCAGGGAAAAGAAGAAACTACCAGTGTGTGATTTTTCTTTTTTTGTGTGTATATGAAGGTTTGGGGAATAAAACAAAACGTGCATGTTGTGTTTACAATGAAAAATACAAGTAACTGTATTTAGTTACACTCCCATTTTAAATAGGTGGTAATCAGGATGCAGTTACATCCTTAAAATCAATAAACTACTTAAGAGGATTACTGTCTAAAGTCAGCATTATTTCTCTGAAATTTACAAGCCATCACTGGTTTCCCATAAGCCCCTGCTTTAAAGTGTATCTGCACCACGGGCGGCGACAACACAGTGTAACGTACCTTTGTACATGCCACGCAGAGGATGGACGTAAAACGGGTAATGAAGTTCAACTGAACATTAAATCTAGCTCATTGTAATTTATGTTCAATGTTTTTCAGCCATTTGGGAAAACAGAGGAGGAATAAACAGCCTCTACCTGCACCAAAAAGGATTAGATGTAAAGTAAAGCAATGCATCATGAACCTTTCCATACATGGAAGTCCAATTTTTGTTGGCAGTTTTGGTTTTAAGTGGTAACTTTGCATTTTCATTCATTCATTTATTCATTCAATCAACACCTAAAGGACAAAGAAGATACTAACCCCTATGACTGAAAGAGGTAAAAACTTGGTCGAAAACAAGTGTAACAGAAACAAAACTAGTAAATAATAACATGCAACATCCACTGAATCAATACACGGAACAGACAAATGCCATATTCAATAGAAAACAATGAAATAGCCCTACGTATCAAGACACAAATGTCAGACAAAGGATTTTAATTCACTCTGAAAAAGTGTGAAAAGGAGTCGTAATCTACAGGTTTTATCCAAACACCTCTGAAAACTGCTCAGGTCATGTGTTGTATGAATTACATCTAAAGGATAAACTGTGAAATCACAATGATTCTAATGAAGAACTAGCTCTTGGTATTTATATCCAATGGTAATGAAAGGAAAAATGCATCTGTTTGTGTTTTCTGTTACAGATTTTTGGAAATCTGCTTCAAGTTACACTGATTGGTTTCCATTCGAGACAACAAAAAAACAAAAGAGGAGATTCAATTAGTTGCTGTTAAACTGGTATTATGGGATTTCTATCAACAGCACCAACTCCAAATGAATGTCCCTGTTCTGATCCTTTTTCTAATCCTGTTAGTTCCTGTAATTGGCCCAAAAACTGAACCATGGTACAGTTTGACCAGATCTTTTAGTGGAACTAAGGTTTAAGGATAATCCTCTAATCATTTAGTTCATTAATAATGACTGAATTATCTTTGAGGAAAAAAAGAAGAACAAAATTCTTTGATTTCAGCTTCTTACATGTGCATATTTTGTGGTTTCTTTCCACCTCTGTCACAGTTAATGGAATATCTTTGAGGTTTGGGACCAAACAGGAGATTTGAGGATGTCATCTCAGACTGGGAAAAACTTTTCTCGCTATTTTCTGGCATTTTATAGATCAAACAATTCATTGATTAATTGAGAAAATAATCAACTATGAAAATAATGGTCAGTTGCAGCCCTTCTCTTCTCAAACCTGTAATTTTCATCAAAGGGAGAAGTCTGAACCAAAGTAGTAAATTGAGAAAACACCATCAGTGAAAACAAAACGATCTACTGTGGAGTTGTAAATTCACATCAGTCTTAAAGTGGTTTGAGTCTGTTGCTGTAACTCAGTGTACACCATTTTTTGTCAATAAAACATTGCTGTACTTTAGCATTCCCATATTTATGCTTCTAAACTTTTTGAGACAAAGTGTCACATACAATAATAATATAAGACAGGGGAGCCAAACATATGGCCCATGGGCCAAAACTGGCCCACCAAAAGGTCCAATTCGGCCCATGGGATGAATTTGTGAAATGCAACACTGAAGCTCAATACAGCTCAGTATGATGGAAAAGTGGATGGGACCAGTAAAGTAACAGCATAATAACCTAGAAATGATGACAACTACAAAGTTTTGTCGTTGTTTTAGTGTAAAATAACAGAATTATGTGATGAAATTGTTTACATTTACAAACTATCATGTCACAAAAAAGGTGAATAATCTAAACATCTATGAACTACCTCAAATTTCTTAAGAAAAATAAGTGAAATTTGAATAATATTCTCCTTGTTACTAAATGTTTTGCGTATTTGTAGATCCACTGCCATCTGGAAGTTGTAACTGAGGCATAACATTGTTGAAATTGCACCGTTTTGCATGAAAACAAAGAAAAAATGTAGTTATTGTTATGTATGTATGTTATGTCACTAAATTGCACTTATTTTTTTAAGACATTTCAGTTTATATACAGTTGGGTTATTCACATAAATGTAGTTTGACTTTTTTCACACTAAAAGAGAAAAACTGGATCAATATTTATAGGTTATTATGTTTTTATTTTACTGGACTGGCCCACTTGGGATCAAATTGGGCTGAATGTGGAACCTGAACTAAAATGAGTTTGACAGCCCTGATATAAGACGACGTTGACATAAGCCAAAGTATCTGGTGTTCCTCACATTACAAACTGCATATATTATATAATCTGTAGTGAAATCCATTTAAAAGCAGAGCTCCCTACACTTCATTTAGTGTTAAATGTTTTCTCATGTTCATTGAGATGTGGTTAAAGCTTTTCTAACAAGTGGTGCTTCCCAGAGCAGTATATAATATCTCTCAATCCATTACCTTGTCTGACTGGTGGAGCTTCCTAAGGTCCTCGGAGTGAATATATATTCATATATTCATAAGCAAGTCTGGTGTCAGAGAATCTGAAACAATTTATGGTGCAAGAGAAAAAAAAAATTGATTGAAAACACTCGGCTATGAACCGGGCAGAGTAAAGATATATAAAAAGGATCATGGCCTGAATGGCGATGACAGCGTGAAGTCGCTCCTGTATGACACTTGATTTGCCCGAGTTAGCGTGTCTTTGTCTGAGCGAGCGTGTTTCTGTTCTGTGTTTATGTCTGCGCCGCTGTTTGTGTACACTCAGGGAAATACGCGATGCTGCTGTTGACCCTGTTATATCCTCAGGCAACCCGGCAATTTGCAGACAAATACAGACCTTTCCTTCAGCCCCAGAGCCTCTACCGTGCATGCTTGTCCATATTCTGGCTCTGCACAGCATTATGGGCCCTGAATTAGCCTCCCATTACAGCCAGACTCCGGCTCCCCCTAAAGTTAACCATAACTGACCATTTGGCGTGGCTTCATTATAAAGCCATGCATGTAAAATCAAGTCGTGGTCCCCGGCCGTCACATCCAATTTCAAAATACAGTCCTCGCCCCCCCTCTGACAGAATCCCCATCTTTCCCTCTTACTTAAGTTCAACCTTCTCCTTGTTTCATAAAATATGATCTGATTAAAATAGATTACACACCTTGTTAGCAGAGCGTTTCATATTTGATACGGCGCCGCTTTAGGACAGGCAACCTCCTCCATGATTCAAAGGGATTGTGGCCTTGTTCTCTGGCCTATTTGTTTAATAAGCTCTGCTACATCAGTGGGCCTTTTAAGTGAACACACTCCCCTGCAGCAAAGGCAAAGATCAATACCCACACCTGTAAAAAAAAAAAAAAATTAAAAATAAATAAGAAAAAAAAAGGAATCGCAGCCAAGGATTTTCTCCTTCTAAGGAATAGCAGGCAAGATAATCAGTAACAATCCCATTATATGTGAGGAAATCCAAAACAGGAAGCAGCTTTTATGTGCCGACCTGTGGGGAGAGCTACAGGTCAGCGGTGAAATATTCAGCGGCGATTAGTCCACTACAGCTCCAACAGATCTCGCTAAGCTTTCCCAATGTCTCGATCATGAGAGACGACGGTATGCAAATGGGATATTATAAACAGAAAGAAGAAAGGCAGAGTCTTTTGAGGGTAAATGAATTCATTATAATCCTCACCTCATCTGCTGACTGATGGAAGACTCCTCGTGTAATCGCTGATGGGGAGGGGGGGGACTCAGAGGTGGGAATAATACTGGGTCGTATCGCCTCAAAATGAAACTCATACACCCCCATTTACGGCGAACAAAGTCCATGTAAGAGGGTAAAATGTAATACTGCGCTTGAGGAATGTAATTATCATTTAGCGAGTCCGTGAGCTGTGTTTGACAGGGCCCGAACTGCGTGAAAAACTCATTTTCATTTTTCTTATTATATCATGATTATATAAACATTCTTAACCAGTGGCCACAGCAGCAGCAAATTATTGCAAATTAGCCCCATATTGCCAGTTTTTAGCAGAGGCAAAATGAACAAGCACTAGAACTCCAGTGTTTATTCCATAAATCAGCCCGACGCTGCACCTGTTGAGAATGTAAATGGCTAAGGCTATTTGATTAAACTCTTACATCAAAACATTTGAAGGGCTCTTTTTTTTTTTTTTTCGTTGTTTATCTTCCTGTTTTCTTCTGAGTGTTAAGTTTGTTCTCTCCTCCTAACACCCACTGCAAGTGGAGTTTCAATGGGCGGTGACGGGGGAGACATAACACCCACCAGCTATACGTGGGGGCACGGGAGGTCCATCATTACCGAGCCGCAGTGGTGATCACGGCAATAATATAGAACTATAACCGAGCAATTAGACTAATGGAAAACGTCCCTATCTCTCCTGGCATGCTGCAGCGAGAGGCAGCGCTCGCCCCGCGGGCCCCCCCTGGAGATGAGGCTGGAGATGTGAAGTGGAGAGGAGGTAATGGCGGAGACCCATTGATCCTCACCGCCACCTGCTATATGGCTCCGTGGAGGGCGGGTGGCGAGGCAGAGGGCTCCATCTGGGGAGAGATCACGCCGACTCCTGGGCTCTCAGGCATATGGATAAGAGTCTTTCTCTAGTCTTCCGCTACTTAACCAGCACACATTAGCACAATATGGCCGGATAGGGGAGAGTAAGGCACACATACATACTGGCTTTATTACAGTACGGCCTCGTTCGCAGCGAGAGGCCGTTTCTCAAACTCCGAAGGCTCTGATACACGTGTGAGGCCAGGTGAGAAAAGTACAAATAACTATGCGAGTCTCACTTCCAAAGGAGCCACGTAGGAGTGAGGATCACGTCCAAAAAAAATCCGCTTTAAAACTTGAAAGTCTTCGCTAGAAAAAGAGGCGGCATTGTTGATCAAACACCTTTACAAAGCGTATGTTTATCATCAGGTTAAACACTGACTATTAAGTTTCGCTGCCCTCTTTTATTGATTTTTTTAAGTGTTGTGCACCTGACTTCACCCACCGCAACAAGGACAGTCAACTCAATATGTTTAGGCAGCGTGAACCTAAACATCCACTGGTGGAATTAAAAGCTTCTCCGCTGTGTTTCAAAGTCTCACTTTCCAACGGGACCATATAAGAGTGGGAGTGAAATAAAACAGAACAGTGGAAAGTTTCAAAACCACAAGAAAAAAAGGCGCTGTTGTTGATCAAATGACTTTATAAAGCATATGTTTATAGTCACGTTGGATGGTAAGTTTTGTCAAAATGAAAAGTAGAAGACACAGAATTTACTGAGATCTTTGGATGAGATTTTTTACTGCAGGGAGCTCTTTAAGTTCATCCACATCTACAATTCAGAATTAAAAACTAATATCATGGTTAGAGAAGTCACAAAGAAGAGGAGATGGAACCCAACAAATCTGTTTTATGACCAGAATGAAAGAAAAAAGGCATCACTGTTGATCAAACACCATCAGGCAGCTTCACTGACATCATTTACTGAACTTTAACCCATAATGACCCAAACACCCACCATCAACCAAAAGCATCTACTGATCTAAAATATTTAATACATGTTGATCCACTAATCCTATCAATACATGTACATAATTGATGTAAAATACAGTTTGTCATCTTTTCATGGTCATCAGATATGACCCATTTAGACATTCAGAGGCTTCGTAGTGAACGTGGAAATACAGTCATCTTCTACAGCATTAATTTATCAGTAAAACCCATGGAGCTGGCTCAATGACAGTAGATGGAGACACTTGGTTTATATTCAGTAATGATATACTTTACTGAAAAAGTCACTTTTTTCTTCAGTTTTCTCTGTTTCTGATATAATAACCCTCAGCTTTAATTGGAGCTTTTGAGAACATCTACATGATCTGTAAATTACACATGAAAATAGCTGATTTTCACTTAAAAATCCAAAAAGAGAGGATAATGTAATAATAAATAGCAATGAATGATTTAAGAAAAATTAAATATAGAGAAAAACTCATTTGGGAACTGCCATAAAAGTAGCACTGGGTCTTCATGGGTTAATAAATAAGTGAAGGCACCTGACTTGACCCACTGCAACAAGGGCAGTCGATTCAATATGTTTAGGAAGCACAAGCCTCAACATCCACAATTCAGAATGAACAACATCTCCATTGTGATTCAAAGTCTCACTTTGTAACTGTTGCTGGTGTAGGAGTGAGGATAAAATCCAAAAATTCAGCACAAAGTTGTTTCAAAAGCCCAAGAAAAAAGGCGCCATTGTTGATCAAACACCTTTACAAAGCATATGTTTATCATCAGCAGGAATATTAAGTTGGAGGAAAACTCTAAAGTTGTTGTTGAAGTTTGCATCTCCGACTGCAGTTGAGGACAGTGAACTCTGCACATTTAGGCAGCGTGGACCTAAACATCCACAATGCAGGATTAAAGCTGAGTCTCACCTCCACAATCAGCCACGTTGGGCAGCGTTGTGGATCCATTCATGATCAGGTTCAAGAGGTGGACTGAATCTGATATGTAGAAGTGGAATACTATGATGTTTTACGATACGGTGTCGATTTTCAAAAACACTGCATTGACTTTTAATTAATGCTTTACAATGTATGGATCTGTGTCAGACCGTGGTTGGCTTTGTGTAGTGATAGCGCTGTTGAAATCTATCTTCAGATATCTGACTCTTCGACGCCAACGCAACAGTGTAAAACGAGACTGTGCTGTCGAACGGACACATTTATCGCTGTCTGTTTACATCTTTACATTGTCTTACTTTCACAGAGACTCCCAAAAGTACTTTGCTTTTACTTATTTCTAAGAGACTAATGTTAACCCTTTAAGAACTGCAATAAAAGTATCAGGAAATGTCTTTTATGCCAATTCTTTTGCACCTTTTTTCAGGAAGCATTACACTTCTGGCCAAATCCAGCCTTTAATTATCATATCATCATATCATATTATATCATATCATTATTATATGTAATACGTGCTTAAAAACAACTGAAAATGTGTATCATGAAACTTTATGAGATTACATATATTTTTTAACTATTTTACATGTCTACATTATTCTTTGCCCATGCTACAGCTTCTTAGAGCAGCTTTTAGCCTGTATGATAGTCTCTGTTCACTTTCTGTCTAGTTGTAGACAGAGCCCTTCATTTCATTGAGAAAACATCCAACAGCAAAACACACTAGTAGAACACTCCCAAAAAACACTATCACTATTATATACAACAATTATTTACAAGAACTCACCACAAAAACACAGCTAAAACCTCACCAAAATGCTGCTAAAAGTCATATAAATCATCAAATAGCAATCAAAAGTTCCTCATCTCAGCTTTCAGATGGCATTTGACTTTTGCTAATATCGCAAACGGTTCAGGAGAAACGGTAATTTGAAGGATGGTGTATGAAAAAATGTGGTGCCAGAGACACACATCATCTTAAAAGGGTTACATTTTTGGCTCAGAGTGTATGTTTAGTGTTTTCTTAAAAGAATGACAGTTCTCCTCAACTTGGGCTTAAAAAATGGTAATAAATCGCAGTTTATTGAATCATACCTTCTGTATTATGCATTTGGGTCTGACTCTTGCCAATACACATCCCTACTTATACCAGGGTCAAAAAGTATGAAAAGCAGAGTTTCACTGCCCTCTTTTGTTGAATTTTTTAAGTGTTTGCATCTCTGACTTCAGCCACTGCAGCAAATAAAGTGAGCACGATTTGGTTTAAAACACCTTCTCCAGAAAAGAAACAGCACAGATTCCAGGTTTTGGGGAGAGAGGGGAGGAGGGAGGGCGTGGTTTAGACACTGACCTGCCCAGCTGGGGGTCTCCATGTACAGGTAAAGCCGGTCGGGCTGAGGCTGGGTCAGTCGACTCGCTGCTGCTGCCACAGGTAGCTGACAAACCCTGTAGAGAACGAGAAAGCACAACGCTTTAGTTAGAGACTGCAGAAACAAAAGGAGACGTGGGAAATGTCAGCGTACAATAGTACACACCGAAAACAATCTGTGTTTCCAGTTAGATATTAGGAAAAAGTGATAACTGTGCTGCTCTCTGGTTGTAAATCCAGCCAACCTCTTCTCTTTTACAGCTGTGTGGTTCCTCGCGTTTCCCTAAAAGTCCAAACTCTCTTCTCAGCCAGACTCTGACATATTTACTCCAGTTTGAGCCAAGTCTTTGTGTCAACAAGTAAAATCAATTCAGCTGTTTTGGAAACAATCTGGTCGCAAGAAGTTTGTCAAGTAACAGAAACAGATACTGTGCAAGCTTTGTTACATCTTGGAGACTGCATCACGAGGCAATAAGACTAATTTGTTTAACCATGAGGAATTCAATCGCAAAGTCCACGAACAAGCAACAGAGAAACACAAAAAGTGAGGAAAGTTTCACCACGACACGGTCACTGATTGACAATTCTGTTAGAAATGCAACAACTGACCCATCCAGCTCTAAGATGAAGAGCCGGGGTGTCAAACATACGGCCCGCAGCCCATAACTGGCCCACCAAAGGGTTCAATCTGGCCCGAAGTGAAAAAAATTACACTGAACACATTAAGGTTGTCACACATATTTTAGTTTAGGGGTCACATACAGTCCAATGGGATCTGAGAAATAATAGCACAATGACTTATAAATAATGACAACTCCAAAAGTTCTTCTTGATTTAATGTGAAAAAAGTAAAATTACATTATGAAAATGTTAACATCTAACTAACTATAAACTTTTTTTTTTCTTCATAAAGATTTCAGGTTGCACATGGTTGTTCAGGTAATTCACATTATCTTAATGGAATTTTACATTTTTATACTAAAATAAAGAGAAAAATTTTGAGTTACTATTTATAAGTTATTATACCTATTATTTTACTGGTCTGGCCCATTTGAGATCACACTGACTTGTGTGTGGCCCCTGAACTGAAATGACAGGAATAAACTAGTACTGTCAAACACATTTTTATTTCAGGGCCAAAATCTACGTTAAATAATCCCAATCTCAGATGATGTGACGGAGCGATCTCTCGGAGAACAGTGGCGGTAGTTTCATGTGGAACATGTGTACATCTTCCATATCAGACCAAACCAGTCAAAACACGAAAGGGCTTAAAACTAGAGGGAAGAAATGATGCAGCTCAAAAAAGTAATAAAACACACGCAAATTTAGAGGCACGCTATTAAATCAAAGGCCGACATGTGAGTGTAATTATATTATTTGGCTTGCAGAGAGAGAGTAAATAACACAAATGCGTGCCATCTTTATTTGCATCCACATCCACAAACATTATGTGTTTGTGAGCCACTGTTACAGGCTGCATATTCTATAGGATTGCTGTACATGCGGTACATCCATCCACCACATACATTAGGCTGTAACGGCGTGTTTATGCCTCGGTGTGCGACTCCTCTCATGCAGCCGGTGCTTTTTTCTGCTGACTTGTGTATCTTCGCAGGCCTCAGGTTGGCTGTTGCCCAGAAGCCCAGCCGCTGAACCGCGGAGAAAGCGCATTGATTTCATCCCAGCAGAAATCCCCTCTCCCGGTACCCGCCTCCCTACCCCGCCCCACACCTGATTAAGCATTTGCAGGGAGCCATGCCAACACAATTTGTCATTTATCAAAAGTAATTAAAAGCAATTTCTTTTCTCTTGTTGATTGGGAATTGACTAATTGTTGAGTCTGTGAAAACTGGGGAATAAATAAAACAGGGAAGGATGAATTTTACATAAACTCAGAGGAAAACATAAATGCTGTAAAGTGAGGGCCAGACATCTGGCTCTGTGATTTCTCTCTACATGATTATGACTGCGAAAACCGAAACAGTTGTTTAGTGCATTCTGATATACAGCCCATAGGCAGTAAATAATATATTAGAAACAGCATATTGACTAGCCGACTTAAAAGGGTGTTTTCACTTCATGTGGTGTGAACACAAGAGTGGGAGGAAAATACAAACACTGGTTGGTTACTTGTTAACAGAAAATGAAAAACACTTCTCCCACTTGTGCCAAAAGAGATATTTGAGCCGGTAAATACCAACGTTTCCGTCTGAGAGGGAAGGAAAAAAAAAAACAAAACAAAACAACGAGATGGAAGGTACAGTGAGGAGAGAGGGGAGAGAAGAGCTGGAGGTTACAGTACGTCTCTCCAATGAAACCAAGCAATACCATTTCAACATTATCGGTAACAACCTCTGAATGCACCATTACCTTCTATAAGGGCAGAATGAAATGTCAGAATTGATTCGGGAGAGAGGGTTGAGATATAAGTGGGCAGCTAAGGTGGCCATTTTGTTTCAGTGGCCCTTTATTTGGTGTCCCTGGATCATTAGCAGACGGCGAAAAAGAGCTGGAAGAACATGAAGGAGGTGTGGGCAGCCGTTGCCAACGTCTCCGGTGACTGGAATGAAAATGGGGGGGGTGAAAAAGATGACAAAACACACACAAATGAAACAAATCAAAGAAAAAAAAAAAAGAAAAATAAAAAAAAAGGGAAACGGGAAAACGCCAGAGGAGCCGTTTAAATTTCCCACCACTTTGTAAATAACTTTAGCCGTGCATATACCTGGCTTTGCTCTGAGCGGATGAAAACATTTTCCGTCCAACAATTTATTCCCTGCCAACAAATGGAGCCGTTGCTTCAATGAGACGATTTGAATATCCCTTTGAAGGCTGCAGATGGACAAGCAATACTATCATTGCCTGGGAACACAGAAATAATTGGGCAACAGTGGGAGAAGCCTACATTCGCATCTCAGCTGAGACAGCCCTGCCTGGAAAATGTAATTCTAACTCTCCTGCCTTTTGTTTACGTTCACATTGATCATAAAAAAACTCAATTACTTATGTTCCCTAACATGTATGGTTATTAATGTTCTAATTACGCTTCTCCCCTCTAATCTTTCGGCCCGCAGTTTGGGTGATGTATGTCTGAACAACGCTGCGAGTCCCCTGAAAGTGAGAGCTGAATTAGGAATCCATGTGCAATTACACACCTTCTCCTGGGAGCCATCTGACAGAGAGAGAAAGCTTGTCATAGTCTGTCTATACATGGGGATTTATGCCAGCTCACTGAGCATGTGTTATTATATACTGTCTTTGTTCGACATGCATTTCCAAGCAGAAAGTTGACTAATCAGCTCTTGCTAGCCACAGAACAGATGTAAGTTGAGGGTGGGGTTGAGGCTGACAAGAATAATGAAAAAACAAAAGTGAAACCAAAGCGAGCTACCTCTGGCCGGCGCGTCTTATTCTTCATGTGAAGGGCTATAGGTATGACAGCTTTAGAGGTATGAAATAATGTCTGTGAGAGCCTTGAGGAGCCCCTGCAGAGAAGCTGAGAGGGTCCTGTACTGCCTCGAGCAATGAGTGTTCTTCAAGGCTTTTCCTCAGAGCACTTTTACAAGAGCACAAATTAGGTGGAAGGAATGCCGGTGTCGGCGGGCGCACCCAGCCGGCACGCAGCGAAAAGAGGAAAAATAAATAAAAAATATATATACAACATATAGACAAAAGTATTGGGACACATTGAATTCAGGTGTTTTTCTTCTAACGGGGGTCTGGGATACAAAATACTAATGAAAAATGTCATAATATAGTTTTATTTTGTGATAAATATTGCACTGGTAGTTTTGTTTAAATTATCTTTGCTTCCAAAATGCCTCAGAGATATTTTTTACTTCAGTTCTCTCAAGATTGATTTTTTTTTTTCTTTTTTTACAATAAGTTTCAAATCAACATGAAAAGGACAGCTTAAGAGCTATAGCCATGATGTGTCCCAATATTTTTGTCCATATAGTTTATAAACATTTTTCTTCCTAAGTGATATGTGAAGAAAGTAGATGATTATTTGTGGTAGAAAAGTCAGAATTTGAAATATATTTTAGAAATTTAGAGGTAGAACATTTAAAATCAGTCATGATAACATAAAAAAATTTAAAAATAAATAAAATAAAATCAATGTTGAGATACAGTAAAAACCATCTCTGTGGCATCATGGAAGCAAAGATGACAATTTAAACAAAACTAACCAATGCACTGCAATGATATATATCACAATATAAAACTATATTATGACATTTGTCATTATTGTTTTGTAGCCCAGACCCCTGTTTAAAAAGAAACACCTGAATTCAACGTGTCCCAATGCATTTGTCCATATACTGTATATTTAAAAAAATAAATAAATTAAAAAAAAGGGGGCAGAAACTTGGATGACAGTGAAGAAACGGAGGGCGTCATAAAGTGTGGAAAATAAGCTCTCACTTTCAAACGTTTACGGCAGCTCAAATATCTGATGATACCTCTCATAGCTTTTAATCTTTAATGTGAAAAATTAATCATCCCATTCATTATTTTAATAGCTGTCATTTTTCTCTCCCCAAAGTGATGATTTATAACCATTAAGCCCTGCGTAGGCTTGTGTGAGAGGGATTTATCGTAATGTTTGCACCAGGTAGCCTCCAACCATATTTCATTACTCTGACAAGCCATTAAAATGCCCTGGTGATTAAACAACAGCTCTGAGGTCAGTGTGTACGGCTGTTTCTTTACCCATGCAGGAGCGCAGCAGCCCAGCCATGCAGGCGGGGACTCATAGCCTAACAAAGCCCTTTCCCCCCCGGTTCCCTCCAGACTGGCCATCGCAGTTATAGATCTTTATCTGTTGTGCTGTGCGAGGGCAACAGGGCCGGATGAGAATAATGTACATGCACAGAAGCTACAATGAAATAAAGTTAAGAATGGGGCTATTATGCCCTTTTCCTCAGAGGTTTGACACCATGATAACTGTGCACTTAGAGGAAAAAACTCTAGCCTCACATACTCTCATATCCATCCATCTGCGTGGCTCAGTGCAGGAGTTATTTTGTGATCATACGTTGTCATTTACGCTCCCAGGCTACCATCTCTTCTGCTTCCATTTCAATTATTGATTTCCTACCAATCCCAGCAGACAGACAGGGGCGTGGTTATGGTATCGGGGGGTCGTCGGGCGGTGCATCCCCGGTGCCCGCACACTTAGATTCGACCCAAAGACAGCATGTGGTTTAAGTTGAAAGATTTAGGAGCAGAAAGAGATGGGAAACCAAATACTAGAATGATAGAAGTTTCACATCGCTGACTACACTTCATTATAAAAATGAGTGGCAAATCATTATGTTTTTTGTTTGAAGATTGATGTTTTGCTTCCGAGTCAACCCATAAAGACCCAAAAATCCACCACTGATCAAATTCATCTACCAATATAAATGTTTAATACCTGCTGATCCACTAATCCTATCAATACATGAAACAACTGGTGTAAAATGCAGTTTGTCATCTTTTCATGGTCATCAGATATGACCCATGTGGACGTTCAGAGGCTCCATAGTGAATATGGAAACACCATCATCTTCGACAACATTGATTCACCAGAAAAACCCATGGAGCTTGATAAATGACAGTGGATGGACAATTCTATGAAAAATAATAATAATAATAATAATAATAATAATAATAATAATAATAATAATAATAAAATTATGTTACAAAGGTGGAATCTACTGCCTTGCACAAATTACACGAACAGCAACTACCATAAAACATGTTTTACACAGTACCAGTCCAGTCCACTCAGCCCGAAACCAAAAGATCCAAAACCGAGGTTGTGTTTCTTTTCTTTCAATTCTGCAGTTATCTCAGGATAAACCCTCCTCAATCTGGATCTGTGAACTGCAGTCTTTTCTGATTATATTCAGGCTGACGTTAAGATCATGATTGCAACTGCACTAAATTGTGCAGCTCCAGTGAACTGAATAATAATAATAATAATAATAATAATAATAATAATAATAATAATAATAATAATAATAATAAAAGTTTTGTCTACCTCTTGTGGTAATTTAGCGCCCTGTTGTGGTCAGTTGAATAAGAGCATGTAGCCTCTCACACCTGGCCGCAGTTCCATCTGCATTGCCATGGTAACGCTACATATCATTAGTAGTAATAGACTCATGCTATACATCCACATAACCTGAAGAGCATCAGCTAAATGCTCAACAAAACCAATAATTAGTAAACAGAACACAACTCAAACAACAAGCACTTAAATAGTTAAATCTGTAAACCAGTCTAACAGTCTGAGGCCAGTGTGTCGTGACTAATTTAATAAAACAGACCAATGAGACAAACTTTGCAGCGCTAAGCTAACACTAAGCAGATTCAGCACAAGGATTATTTCTGTACCAATAAAACTCACTCAAAATAATCATTGCACATCATGACGCAATGGTGATGAATGTTGTCTTATCTTTGCTGCTTTCTGATCATAACTTGTTTTTTTATATGACTGAAGCTTCTGCTATTGGCAAATCCATTACTTTGTGTTACGTTGAAATGATTCCAACTGGAAACAAATGGACCAGGGATTAATGAAGAAAGTAATGTAGGTTCTGCAACGTTGTTAAATAGGAAGATATTGGCGCAAATATGGCAGAATTTACAGAAGTTTGTAAAGACCTGTCTGCTTCTCTAACATCTGTTGTTTAATTTTGTTATTTTAGGCCATTAATGATCTCTTCCTACCATTAACCAATGAATTTTTGTTCCTAAACTGAACCAAAGCTTAGCCACGTCACTGTCACAGCCTAAATACAATTTTTTTTTTTTTGCAGATTTGATAGAGCTATCAACATTCTGCATCTGCATTTTTTGTGTATATGAAGTAGTTGTTTTGGAAGTAAGCTGTGCTTCTTCTTCTTCATGTGTTAAGACTACATACTACACTGATTTTCAGTCACCCACCTGTATCTAAACCCTTGAATTACACCCAGCACTTCTCAAAATGTGTAACATTTATATCCGGAAAAATCATATCTTTATCGTTTTACAGCCCAGCCCTTTGAAAACATAAAGAACTTTAGGGGAGCAATGAAAATTAATCGAATATCATGCTTGTGTTGTCCTTTGACAGATGGTTAAACACCTTTCACCCATCAGGGCTCGGAAAATCATTACGCAGTTGTCGACGCGGTGATTGATGAATGGAAAGGTCGAAGACAAAACAAAGTAATATAATCAAACATATGCAGGCCTAATTCCTGTAGATGAACAAACACACTGTTGGATTAATGTACTTAAATTAACTGTATCATACATGAGCAGTAGGTATATGCTTTATTAAGATAAATTGTATAACATGAAATTAACTGAAAATAAAGTAGCTTGCAAGCCAGTGTGGAAAACACAAGAGAAACACCCCAATTAAAATATATTAATCTGTTTTATTTCCTTTAGGTACTGAAGTGCATTGATTTCCCATAAGAAAATAAAGCATATACTGTACATAGTGGGCACTAATGGAGGACTGGTTAATTGTTTTGTTGCAGATTTTGTTCATTTTTCTCTGTTTATGTTGTATAGAAATCACAGGGAAGCAGCTTTTTGCAGAGAGAAATCCTCAAGGTTTTATTCCAATACCAAAACCTGAATTTCCCTTTGATATTTTGGACAACCAGAATGAAAAATGTCTGCTATCCCATGCCATTACTTTTGCGCAGAGAGGTGGCATTATTGCTTTTGGCCCAATATCTGAGGAGAATAAGAAAAATGAATACAAGCCCAGAACTAGTGAGCACTTTGTCAAACACGGGTTTTAACAGTTAAAATGTGTGAGGACTTCTTTTGGTGTTTGGTAGCGCCGTCGGACAGATGTGGCTTGAGCAGACCGCGACACAAAATGAATCCCCACCAGATCCCAGAGGAGGGAGGGATGGGACTCAACAGCCGGCCGGGGAGCTGGGGGAGGACTCACCCCCCTCCACTCCCCCCTTGCATGTGTGTTCATGTCTAATGTCCTGACTCCTATGGGCTGGATTGATCACCGATGCCACATCTGACAGTGACTGACAGCGCCTGTAATTGCTATGTTTGCTTTGGGAGACGAGCAAACTATCATGGTGGGACCGTGTGGATTACACGTGCAGGCATTTCTCAACCACCTACAAGCTGTGGCGTTACATCATACACTGCACAATGGCCGTGGTCTGTGGAGCTTTGTGAGTGATTAATGGATGGGATTCGTGCCATTTAAGCGTCATCAACACAAACCTGTTCTGATTCCCACTTCTGATCCGCACGCCAAACGCAAGTCAACTCCAGTAAAGGATCTTCACAATTAAATCAAACACTATTAAAGACAACTTCTCCAAAAGCCCATTAGCTAAACGAGTTCTCAAAGGACTCGACAAAGAACAACAAAGTAAAAGGCAAAGATTAGATAAACAGAGTGAATGTGCCGGACAGAGAAAAGCAGTTTTTTAAAGAGTGGTAGTTTGGCATATTCTGCTAAATTAAAATAAGTGTTGAACACTATTTTACATTTGCAACACAGACTATTACTTTGTATTTTGTGTTGTTGAACCACATCACATGAGAACGAGGTTAAAAGCTCATTTTTACTGTCGCCACTCCAAGGTAGGCTTAAAAAAAAAAAAAAAAAAAAAAAAAGCCTGCCCATTATCGAAGCCAGAGCCATAAAAATACTGCAATGAATGTGTTATGAATGCCAAAAGTCATTTCTCATATGAGCAATAATACTGAAAATGTCCTGAAGAGGAAGTACTCAGGTTTATAACAAGGTACACATGTCAACAAAGGTCTTCTTTAAGTGACGTAAGAAAAACCTGGTATATATTAAGATGAAAACTACATTAGACCTTATGTTAAAGTTTATATTCTACCTCACACTAAACATAAAGTATGTTGCACACAATGTATCTTTTACTGGGTTCAATTTCCATTCACGTACAATGTAGGATTCAGGAACCAACAATAAGGGTTTCCCACTTTCTAGAGGCAAGTAAAGTTCCAAAGCTGTGACTTAATTGATGCTGTCATGGGGAAATGTCACTGTTAGCAGCAGCAAAACACAAAAACCTTTTCATTTTTGAGAGTTACAGACCTCCGATAATGTTCAGGTATCCACATGAAAACGTCAACAGGTAACAACGCCTTTCAGTTGTCATAGAAACAGAGAATTTGGTGTGTGGGACTAGAATATGAAGCTGAGCTTTGTGTCACATCTTCTCTTTTTGACCCATTTATTTATGTAATGAGAATAAATTGATGTCTATACAATTGAGCTGGCGATGCAATGGATAAAGTATCAAAAATAAACATGAAGTATTAAAACCTATCAGCAATATCTGTGTACATTATAATGAACCAAAACATGATTGGTAATATTTGGGAAATGTCTAAATCTAACATCAGTGCTTTCAGATCACACAAATGTCTTTTACACATTTTCATCAATGATATTGTTTTGATAGAACATGCTGGGACCAGCTTTAAATGCAGATAAAATGTAAAACTTAAGTACTGTACCATAATGTGTAATTTAATCAGCTTTTTCGTAAAATTGGAATTGGAAAATATATCAGTACTGGTATAGAAAAAAGTCACCATTTACTTGCAGTTAATTGAGTCAGATGTAGCTAGTTTTATTAATTAGATGAGTACATTTGCAGTGGTTGCTCTATGAATATGTTCAATGTGGCCAAAATATAAGTGCGATAAAAGGTATTAACAGCTACATTGGTTATTTTGACTCCCTTACATGTTTATATTGGGTTTAGTTTTCAACACAACACCTAATCTCACAAAATTAAGCTATTAATGTACAGGTAAAGGTTTTGTTTTTGTTTTTTAACTAAAAAGTGGTGGAGTTTTGTGGAAAATGGAGATATTCATGTAAAGTAAAAGTATTTAAGTACTTAAGTACAGTACACAAGTAAAAAACAGTTCCATCAGTGCCAGTGGTGATGGGTTACAGCATATTAAAGAGCAGAAACATATATTGGCAGAGAGATGAGATTCAGCCTGTGCCAGAGTCTAAAAACTCAGTGTTGTTAACATTTACAGCTCCTGCTCCTGAGGGAAAGAAGTGATCATCAGTAAAATCAGCCTCATAGATTTGAAAGCCCCAACTGAAAATTAGGACATAAACTGAAGGCCATGATTTATACGATTTTTCCACCTACCCCCCCACCCCCCACCTCCCACTGTGGATGAATATTAGAACATCCTGTTTGGTTGTATCTGCTTGCAGTTGTCACACAGACAGAAAAAAGCTGCAGAGGGAAATTCGCATTAAAATGTGCCTAATGTCTAACGTTTGTTGTGTCCCCGATGAGAAGCACGAAAAAACAGTGTTAATTTGTAATAGATATCAAAATTCCCTCCGTTAAAAAGTTAATTACCGCAGCAAATTTAGCGGCGATAAATGGCAGATAATGCCATTTCTGCAGATCTCTGTTGTTTCCACCAAACCAGAAAAATGATTTTAGTATCCAGCTGTATGTCTGGGGGTGTGTGTGTGTGTGTGTGTGTGTGTGTGTGTGGGGGGGGGGGGGGGGGGGGGGGGGGGGGGGGGTTGGAGATGGAGGAGGAGGGGGGTGTAAAGGTACTTGTAATTCAGAATTTTTTTTTTTTTTTTTTCTGCAACTTAGCAAGTTTTTCATCTATCAGCAAGGCACATTAAATCCCAGCTGGTCAGATGCTAGACTCCTGATGCTCGGCTTTAGACATGAAACAAACTACTGCTGAAATGAAAGCGGTTCTCAGAGCTGTGGAAATCCGACTTCTACAAGACTCTATTAAAAATACATGTTCAAATGAATCTTGGTGGTGATGACAAGTTTTACCATATTCTTCTTGAACTTTTAATGTGCCCAGCCCCGACTTCAAAGAGGAAATTAAATATTAAGGCTATTATCTAAGCTGTTCCCAATATTATCCAAGCCTAGGTTATTTATATAGTACAGTAATAATTGTCTTATATAAGCCAGTTTCATTTTTAAGCAGAATAATGATCAAGATGTGGCTGGTTGTAGTTTTGCAACCTAAAAATGAGTAACCTAATTCACATATTTGCTGCAGTAAACCCAACAAGATTATGCAGATTTATTATAGCAGTCCTAGGTGGATATTGTGAATGTAAATATATTTATAATTTATGACTGCAGAGAAATAGATCATTTTTAATACAGTGGATGTGAAGAGTAGTTTTGGCAGCGGCCGGTGCACACTCAACATAATTCTGTGCATCTGTATATGAAAAACAAACAAACAGCGCATTATCATCTGCTTTGATTTAGAACAATCACAGTAAATCTGGCGCTCGCTAACCCGCATCACCTCTGTTTACCCGGCGAGTGCACGGTGCGTTCGCTGGCTGACATTTCGGGGAGGTTAGTGTGCTCAGAGAGCAAAGTGGAAGTGGAGGCTCAGATGAATTTGTCTGACAAATGCTCCTGGAGTATGTGTTGTCGACTGTGCTTCGGCGAGGCCCTGGACTGGGATTTGAGTCTGACTGAAGCCAAGCAAAGCATGCCAGATCATTAATTGCACAATTTAAAACCAAAGTCCCTGGCAGCTTGTCGTTTGAAATAGAGAGAAGAGCCATTGCTTAATCAGCGAGCTCAGCATAGATGTGCGAGGCCTCCGCCGATGAGGCCCGGACGTATGTGGCTGGAGCTCGGTGTCAACGCCATGAGGCGCCTGCTGCCACGGCTGGAACACAAACCTTTATGATGTGACGCAGCCATCTGATTGGATGATTCAATCGCTGTGCATTAGATTTGGCTGCATTGACTGCCATTTCATTTTGTTTAATTGCTCATGTATGAGCAATTACAACTGTTGCTAACAGTTGGTGGGGATGAAACTCACAGCAGCTATTTGATATCTCCACATCAATATACTATTTCAACTCAGTTTCTATTTTATACACTCAATTGACTTTATAAAATAGACTATTTTATACACTCGATTTAGTGGAAAACACCTTTTCTATTAAAACATAAATGCACCTCTTTCACTTCTTGGTAAGATGAACTTTTTTAAACTCTAGCACTTTTGGTAAAGTGTGAGGAGTTACAAAAGACAGTAAAATAATGGGAATTTCACAGCTTTCGCTGAATAAGTCACGTTTTCACAAATGACAGCTTTTCTGAAGCAGTGGAAGTCAACAAGGCCTTGACCCTTCATGAAAACAACCCAACATGTGTCCCCAGTCTTAATAAAATCAGTGTTAGAACAGACTGAGTTCCTTCACCAAATGAAAAACTGATAGAACAAGAAATAAAATATTTGATCAAAATGACAAGAAAAGGAGTTAAGAAAGTCAGACCGACAGACTGTTAAAACTCCTAAAAGCTAAAAGGGTAGGTCTATGTAGGTCTGGTCTCAGAGAACATGTAGGTTTGACCAGTAGATTCTTTGGTAGTGGTCTTGGATTCAGTATTCTGGTGATTAAGGCCTCCTTAACATTTTCTAATTCCGCTCTTTTGTAAATTTGTATATAGTCTATAGAGTTTTAATACTTACTACTGTTATTACCATTTTTTATATATTGTTTGTATTTTGCACTATCTTTATGCATACACTTTTCTTTTTTTTTTTTTTTGCACTTTATTCTCTTGCTCTCCCCCTTGAATTGCCACCTTATCGTGGTGGGGGAGTTTGAGTGCCCGAATGATCCCAGGAGCTATGTTGTCGGGGGCTTTATGCTCCTGGTAGGGTCTCCCAAGGCAAACAGGTCCTGGGTGACGGGCCAGACTAAGAGCAGTTCAGAAGCCCCTATGAAAAGTAAACATCAGAAGAAAGTGACGTCGCCTGGTATGGCGCAGCCGGGGCCCCACCCTGGAGCCAGGCCTGGGGTTGGGGCTCGAATGCGAGCGCCTGGTGGCCGGGCCTATGCCCACGGGGTCCGGCCAGGCCCAGCCCGAAGGAGCGACGTGGGCCCGCCCTCCGGTGGACTCACCACCCACCGAGGGAATCGTAGGGGCCGGATGCAATGTGGATTGGGTGGCAGTCGACGGCAGGGAGCCCGACAACCCGATCCCCGGACGCAGAGTCTAGCTCTTGGGACATGGAATGTCACCTCGCTGGGAGGGAAGGAGCCGGAGCTTGTGAGGGAGGTTGAGAGATACCGACTACATATAGTCGGGCTCACCTCCACACACAGCTTGGGCTCTGGAACCCAACCCCTCGAGAGGGGCTGGACTCTCCATTTCTCGGCCGTTGCCCGCAGTGAGAGGCGGTGGGCTGGTAGCCCCTCAGCTCAGCCGTCATGTGTCGGAGTTCACCCCGGTGAACGAGAGGGTCGCGTCTCTCCGCCTTCGGGTCGGGGACAGGTGCCTTACTGTTGTCTCAGCCTACGGGCCAAACAGCAGCGTAGAGTACCCGGCCTTCTTGGAGTCCCTGGGAGGGGTGCTGGATGGTGCTCCGACTGGGGACTCCATTGTTCTCCTGGGTGACTTCAATGCCCACGTGGGCAACGACAGTGAGACCTGGAGGGGGGTGATGGGGAGGAACGGCCTCCCTGATCTGAACCCGAGTGGTGTTTTGTTATTGGACTTCTGTGCTAGTCACAGTTTGTCCATAACAAACACCATGTTCGAACACAGGGATGTCCATAAGTGCACTTGGCACCAGGACACCCTAGGCCGGAGGTCGATGATCGACTTCATTGTCGTATCATCAGACCTCCGACCGCGTGTTTTGGACACTCGGGTGAAGAGAGGGGCAGAGCTGTCAACCGATCACCACCTCGTGGTGAGTTGGATCCGCTGGCGAAGGAGGAAACCGGACCGACTCGGCAGGCCCAAACATGTTGTGAGGGTCTGTTGGGAACATCTGGCAGAGCCTGATGTCAGTGCGGTCTTCAACTCCCACCTCTGGGAGAGCTTCTCCCAGATCCCGGGGGAGGCTGGGGACATTGAGTCCGAGTGGATTATGTTCTCCACCTCCATTGTCGAAGCGGCTGCTCGGAGCTGTGGTCGCAAGGTCTCCGGTGCCTGTCGTGGCGGCAATCCCCGAACCCGGTGGTGGACCCCGGAAGTAAGGGATGCCATCAAGCTGAAGGAGTCGTCTTATCAAGCCTTGTTGGCCCGTGGGACTCCCGAGGCAGCTGATGGGTACCGGAAGGCCAAGCGAGCTGCAGCCCGAGCAGTTGTGGAGGCAAAAACTCGGGTCTGGGTGGAGTTTGGGGAGGCCATGGAGGAGGACTATCGGTCGGCCTCGAGGAAATTCTGGCAAACCATCTGGCGCCTCAGAAGGGGAAAGCAGTGTGCCACCAACACTGTTTACAGTGGAAGTGGGGAGCTGCTGACCTCGACTGGGGATGTTGTCGGACGGTGGAAGGAATACTTCGAGGATCTCCTCAATCCCACTGTCACGTCTTCCATGGAGGAA
Organism: Sphaeramia orbicularis; assembly: GCF_902148855.1. NCBI lineage: Eukaryota > Metazoa > Chordata > Actinopteri > Kurtiformes > Apogonidae > Sphaeramia > Sphaeramia orbicularis. The sequence goes on along the minus strand of NC_043964.1, from coordinate 26,166,820 downwards.
GCAGAGGCTGAGGTCTCAGAGGTGGACTTGTCCATCACCCAAGCTGAAGTCACCGAGGTGGTTGGCAAGCTCCTCGGTGGCAGGGCACCGGGGGTGGATGAGATTCGCCCTGAGTACCTTAAGTCTCTGGATGTGCAGGGACTGTCTTGGCTGACACGTCTCTGTAACATCGCGTGGCAGTCGTGGACAGTACCTCTGGATTGGCAGACCGGGGTGGTGGTTCCCCTTTTTAAGAAGGGGGACCGGAGAATGTGCTCCAACTATAGGGGGATCACACTCCTCATCCTCCCGGGGAAAGTCTATTCCAAGGTACTGGAGAGGAGGATCCGACCAATAGTTGAACCTCGGATCCAGGAGGAACAATGCAGTTTTCGTCCCGGTCGCGGAACGCTGGACCAGCTCTATACCCTCCATCGGGTGCTCGAGGGTTCATGGGAGTTCGCCCAACCAGTCCACATGTGTTTTGTGGATCTGGAGAAGGCGTTCGACCGTGTCCCTCGTGGTATCCTGTGGGGGGTGCTTCGGGAGTATGGGGTCCAGGGCCCTTTGCTAAGGGCAGTCCAGTCCTTGTATGACCGAAGCAGGAGCCTGGTTCGCATTGCCGGCAGTAAGTCAGACCTGTTCCAGGTGCACGTTGGTCTCCGGCAGGGCTGCCCTTTGTCACCGGTTCTGTTCATAATTTTTATGGACAGAATTTCTAGGCGCAGCCAGGGGCCGGAGGGGGTCCAGTTTGGGGACCACAGGATTTCATCTCTGCTTTTTGCAGATGACGTTGTCCTGTTGGCCCCATCGAACCTGGACCTTCAGCGTGCCCTGGGGCGGTTTGCAGCCGAGTGTGAAGCGAGTGGGATGAGGATCAGCACCTCCAAATCCGAGGCCATGGTTCTCGACCGGAAAAAGGCGGTTTGCCCTCTCCGGGTCGGTGGGGAGTCTTTGCCCCAAGTGGAGGAGTTCAAGTATCTTGGGGTCTTGTTCACGAGTGAGGGAAGGATGGAGCGGGAGATTGACAGACGGATCGGTGCAGCGTCTGCAGTGATGCAGTCGCTGTATCAGTCGGTTGTGGTGAAGAAGGAGCTGAGCCGAGAGGCGAAGCTCTCGATTTACCGGTCAATCTACGTTCCTACCCTCACCTATGGTCATGAGCTTTGGGTCATGACCGAAAGGACAAGATCCCGGATACAAGCGGTCGAAATGAGTTTCCTCCGCAGGGTGGCTGGGCACACCCTTAGGGATAGGGTGAGGAGCTCAGTCACCAGGGAGGAGCTCGGAGTAGAGCCGCTGCTCCTCTGCGTCGAGAGGGGTCAGCTGAGGTGGCTCAGGCATCTGTTTCGGATGCCTCCTGGACACCTCCCTGGGGAGGTGTTCCGGGCATGTCCCACCGGGAGGAGACCTTGGGGAAGACCCAGGACACGTTGGAGAGACTATGTCTCTCGGCTGGCCTGGGAACACCTCGGGGTCCCCCCGGAAGAGCTGGAGGAGGTGTCTGGGGAGAGGGAAGTCTGGGCATCCCTGGTTAGACTGTTACCCCCGTGACCCGGCCCCGGATAAGCGGTGGATAATGGATGGATATTCTCTTGCTGCCTTGACAACTGAAATAAAGTCTGATCTAATCTATTCTAATCCTAATCTAATCTAATCCTAATCTAATCTAAATCAATGGTTCTCAATTGGTTCCACCTGAGAACCAGCATGCTTCCATGGTCACTATTATGTACCAACCAGTGTTGTATCGTAACGGAGTAATAATACTTCACTACTGTACTCAAGTACATTTTGGGAAAATTTGTACTTCAATGCATATTTTTTATTCTGTTTACTTTCACTTTTACTTCACTGCATCTCCTTACTCAATTACATACTTCTACTCCCATACATTTTTAAAGCGCAGTATCGTTACTGGTTACAAACAATAAATTAAAGGAAATTTGGCGGTGAAAGTTTCCACCGCTGAGATCACCGGTGACTGCATCAAAGTCAGGAAGCTGATTTGTCATTGGATCTAATTGTGCAATGTACAAGAGCAAACGACGGTCCACTTTCAACCTGTCAGTGATCTGTTGATGTGAGCAGCAGCACAATATTCCAAATTCTGACTGTCTTTGGTTGTTATTAACATTTACTTGTACTTTTACTTTCAGTACGTTCAGTTGTAGATTACTTGATATACATACTTAAGTACAGTAAATACTTGATACTTAAAGATTTTAACTTGAGTATCATTTCAGTAGGTGACTTAAAGCTTTACCACAGTCATTTTTGGGTAGGATACCTGTACCTCTACTGAATTGTGACTTTCCAGTACTTTATACAACACTGGTCCCAACACACTTTAATGGATTTCCCATCTGGCAAATTTAGTTTCTATGTATATTTTGTATTGTTGTTGTTGTTTTTACTTGTATTTATAGTGGTCTCATGCTCTTGTGTGGATCTACATGTCACAAATATGTGCTTCGGTTGTAGCCTGTCAACTTTTAATCAACTGTTTCCATTAACCTTGACAACATCATTTAAACTGCATGTTCTTCATACTCATATGTCAACAGGATGATTCTGTTTTCTCCTACAGACTATTTGTAGCTCCATACAACCTCCTGCTGTGGATTCAGAAGTCTTATGTGTCCCCTAAAAATACTACAGGCTATTTTTGACAGAAGCTACATCAAGGTCCATAGATTGGACGAGATCTGCTCAAATTTCACAATAGAACACAATGTGCAGACATGCAATCATAAACCACTTCTACATCAATGTCAATGACAGACATAATGTGGAAATTATGATACAACATGTACAGCAATAATCTACACTGGGAACATCTTCTGCACGTTTTTCTTTCACTTTGTGTCATGTATTGTTGAAATATGAGAGGGTTCATCTTTTCCATTATTTTTTAACTTTCTCTTCCTTTTTCCTGACATTTACTTTTGTTAGATGTAAATAAAAGGCTTCATATTTGGAAAAAATAAGTGACAGGGCAAAAAAAAAAAAGTTCTGAACGTTAACCAAAGAGAAACTCCTGAAAATCTGAGAAATGCACTTAAGGAAACTAATATAAGCTGTTTTCTTACAGGATGCTATTTTTTATCACTGTTTTGAACTATATTAGCATTTATAAATATCATTCTGCAGGAAAACAAAAACATTTTTCTGTAGTTTTTTTTTTTTTTTTTTTTTTTTCCAAAAAAGTGCAGTTTTCAGATAGGAAATGTTGCTGTTTGGCCACTGAAACTGGATTTGAACTTTCTCTCAGGACAACAGCACAACAAACTAGTAAATAAGAACAATTAACATATATGCAACAGAATGGAATAAATCAGTCCTTAACTTATACTTTGGTTTTGTATGAAGCTATGCAGAACCAGGGACTGAGCCACCAAATCTAAAGCAAATTTAGCACCAAACAGTGTCAGTTTTCTATTAGAATAAACACATAAAACCTCACTTTTATGTTATAACACGCAGTCATTCAGACTATTAAAATCTCCAGTTCACAGTATACTTATCCTGATTCTACTCCATTAATTTTCCATGATTTTCCACAGTTCAGTCAAAGATATTTTTAGCCTTTAAAGTCTTAAACATGTTTTTTCCATCCCTAGTTAATAGCTGCTAATGTTTTTTTATGAAGCGTTTATTAAATGTTTTGCGTATGATTTGAGCTGAAAAAAAAAACAACATCACATGCAGTGTACGTGTGAAATGACTCGAAAAATACAGTGACCTATTTAAAAAAGCTCAGGAGACATTTCAGAAAAAGTCCCCAGACTCCCCCACGCTGGAGTTCACATATCTGAATTACATGATATTCCAGACATTCAGCAGCGAACACTAGTAAACATGACTATGTTTTTACCCCATAAGGACTCCTGTTATAACAGGCTGCCTGGATTTCTTTATGTTGTTTTTGCAGTGGAAGTATCAGAAAATGTATTTTTTGACAAATATTTTGCACCGTTTTTTTCAGGAAGAACTTAACTTTCAATATCTGGCCATTAATTATCATTATTATATGGAATAAATCAACTCTATATATAAAATGTCAAGAGATAACTTTTTTGTGATCTGGCGCTATATAAATAAAATTTGATTGATTGAGTGATTTAATTGGTTTTCCCCTGTAAGTCGCTTTGGAAAAAAGCATCTGCCAAATGCGTAAACATAAACATAAACAAACATAAATGCTTAAAACAGTGTGTTACAGCAAACAATAAAAAAAAGACCTGAATTTTTTGCATATTTATGATAAAAAAAAACAAAAAAAACTGTGAATGTCCAGAATATAGTTTTATGAGATTAGAGTAAGAACTTTCAACTATTTTACATGTGCTCAAACATTTTTGTATGTCTACAGCATTCTGTGTCCATGTTAGAGCTCCTTATTTTTAGCTATTTCAAGTCATTTTTAGTTTGTGTCTAGTTGTAGACAGAGCCCCTCATTTCACTGACAAAAACATCCATGATCTGCTTCTTTTACAAACAGTGCATCTCTTTCTGCCCTGGCTTGCTCTCTGCCTATAGACTTGCATAAATAAGTATGCTTATATTTATATATTTACAACTATCAATGAACTATGCAAACAGTTTAAAAAAAGGCAGGAAAAAACAGCACAACTCGACAAAAACATGACAAAACACACTAGTAGAATATTCCAAAACAGCACTATCGCAATTATATACAATCATTTACAAGAATTAACTGCTAAAACACAGCGAAAACTGCGCTAAAATGCTGTTAAAAGGAATAAAAAGCTTCCATCTCTCTCTCACTGACTGCACTCTGCTGCTCTCTGTTACCCCTCCCTCTCAGCCAATGCAGGCCTCTACCCTAATGTGCTATATACCAATCGAAAGCCCCAAATCCCAGCTTTCAGATGCTGTTTGAATTTTATCAATAGTGTGAACGGTTCAGGAGTTATGGTCATTTTGTGCCAGAGACACAATGTCTTAAAAGGGTTGATAAAAAAAAACAAAAGACCTGTTAATTCTCTCACCTGCAGATGAGTAAACTGCTCAGAAAAGAGCAACAATGCCAATGACATCCTTCCGTCTTCATAATATATAATAAAATGTATTTTACTGCTAGCACCACGTAACTCTACGGGGCATTAAATTTTCTATTTCCTGTTATAGCTATGTTACAGGTTGAGGCTATTGGGAGGAGCTGTAAACATTATGACTATTGAGGCCGGGAAGTATTTTGGTGAGAACATTAGCAACGAGGCAACTTACTCATCGCCCCAGTGACATGAAACTGATGTGTTTTTTGTTTTTTTTTTTCCCTTTATTTTTTCTTTTTAGCTCAGGCCTAATGAGAGAACATACACACCATCAGGGAGAGGGTGGAGCCGCAGACACACACCAAAACACACACCACACCAGCAACCGAGGAAGAAAAAAGAAGAAGAAAATAAAAAACACTGCCCTGAAGTCAATTCCACACTCAAGCAACATCCGTCTCTGATCTGGGAGCGTTCTTGCAGCAGCGGCACAACAAGAGTGATGCGGCACTGAGGGCCATGAATTAAAAAGTCAA